>NC_137056.1:32609461-33032372 GCF_032717465.1 Coenobita brevimanus | reverse complement strand
ACAACCTGTCCCTCTACGTCACTCCACATGTTCCTCTCAAGTAACTCATTTCCACTGCTCTCACTCATGACTTGTTCCCCTCTTGCAAGGTCCACGCCTCGCTTCCATACGTCAGGGTAGGGATCACAATACCATCATGCAGTGACTTCTTAACTTCCATACTCACCTCCCTATTTCTCATCACTGCTTTCAGTGTACCAACAACCTTTCTTCCCTGCTGTACCCTTTCACGTACTTCATCCCCCAAAGTTCCATCCTTACTCATCACACTACCCAAGTACTTGAATGCACTCACATTCTCCATATCTTCACCATTGAAAAAATTGATGATGGCAGATAATGTGTGACCCACATGAATTACTGCTGACTACACTCTCTAATGTGGAATGCCAACTGCTCACATCTAACAATTAAAGGTGTTCTAAAAATGACCATAAAATATTTGGAGTCTGTTACCACCTTCACTCACTTTTAATAACATGCTGGTCAGTTCTTGTTATATGCTGCCCCCTCTCCCACCCCCACCTTTTTTTCATCCTGTTTTGCAGCAAGCCCCTTCTTGATGAAGTACTTTCAAGTTTATTCGTCCTATATCTCCCAAGATTTAGCAAGGACGTGTGGCATCAGCAATCGTCAGCAAGGACACGCAGCAATGAATCACCTATCTCAACGACCTGTGGTGGACAGGCCAAGCTGAGCCTGGTGGTGCTTGTTACTCTTGAATCAGGCCAGACCTTTGCTGGTGCTACTGGGTGCAAAGCACAATGGGACCCCAATCTGTATTTCCATTCAATATTGAGGAGTCCAGGTCTGGGAGTAGTGCTCTAGGCTGCCCCTTTATCAGGTGAAAAATGATGGGAAGTCACAGTGCCAAAGCACAGTTGGACTGTGTCCCTGTTGTTGCTCCTGGTAGGATGCTCTACAGCTGTTGGCAATGCTATTGCTCCAGGCCAGCGGGTTATGGACCTCAGTTTTCTGGCTCAGCTGTGAGTGGTGTTGGTGATGCCTGATCTTAGGGACTGCCCACATTAGAATTTGAAATGACAATAACCATGAGAGAAAAAGAGCAGGCTCAAAGGACCTCATTCATCTCTTAGAGCTTATGTTTACATTAGCTTGTCTAAATGTAGGAAGCATGATGAGGAAACCAGAAGGGCAGCTGAGGCAAAAAACAGAAGGGTAGATGTTTGCTGAGTGCAAGAGACACTAGAGGGGATGGTCAGCAGGAATGATTAGTAGTAACAGCTGACAGAAGATCTACTGGAAAAGGAAGGAAGGATGGTTTTGAGGGAGTACATATCTTGTTGCCTAAGAGAAGGGTTAACAAGTAGAAGAATGGCCAACTACAGTGGAAAAAGAAAAACAGTTTAGACATTTGTGACTGATAGCATAAATGGTAGTTGTTCCCCAGGCAGTCTGCATGAACAGCCCTGAGTCCCTAAGGAAGGTCACAGCCGAGACTGGGCTTTCTCTAAGATCTCTCAAGGAGTGTATGTTGTGTTGTTGGAGCAGATGATTGTGTTCAATGCAGTCTTCCATAATGTGCTTAATAATATGGGGTGCTGTATTGCATCCTGGACAGGCATCAGCGAATGACTCATCCAGCCTCTTCTGATAACCTCATGAGGGCTGGATGATACCCACATCTTAGCCTGGCCAGGTGGACCCTATCCTCACGATGGAGGTGGGATTCAGAAGGGTGGATATCAGGAGGCCGTGCATGCAGCTGTGTGTTGTCTTTGAGTGGCTGAATGGAGCAGCGAGTGATCTGAGAATGGATATGGTTCTGGAAGCTGGTTGGAGGTGGGCAAGGGGGCAGAGACGACTGTATTTGTGTCTGATAACGTGAGCTGGGTGTTGTTTTGATATTCCGTGGTGAGTATGGATGCGCTGCCATGTAGTTCTTACCTACCTAATTGTTCTTACCTAATTGTATCTTTACAGGAATGAGTCAAGCTCGTACTGTCCCGTGTCTTAAACCATATTTATCGTACATATCCTTAAATTTGTGAATTGTTTTGGCACACACTATTTCATTCGGTAGTGCATTCCACTGATCAATTGCTCTGTTTGGGAAACTGAATTTCCTTACGTCTTTATCACCTCTCTTCTTATGCAGTTTTCTGCAGTGTCCTCTTCCTGATGCTTCTCCATATGTTAAGTAATCATTTATGTCTATTTTCTCCTTTCCTGATATGCACTTATATAGCATTATCATGTCACCTCTTTTCCTTCTCTCCTGTAGTGTTGGTAGATTCAGTTTATTTAGTCTTTCTTCGTAGCTTAGGTCCCTTAAGCTTGGTATCCATCTTGTAGCGGCCCTTTGAACTTTTTCAATCTTGTCTATATGCTTTTTGAGATGAGGACTACAGACTACTGATGCATATTCCAGGGTTGGTCTAATGAATGATGTTATTATCTTTCTTAGCATGTCTTCATTTATGTATGTGAATGCTATTCTCATATTTGCAAGCAGTGTATACATGTTCCGTACCTTCTCGCTGATGTGGTCAGCCGGAGATAGTCTGTTATTGATAATCACACCTAGGTCTTTCTCTCTTTCTGATGTGTATAGGGTTTTATTTCCTAACTTATAATCCCAATCAGGTCTTTTTCCACTTTTACCAAACTTGATTACATGACACTTGTCCACATTGAATTCCATTTGCCATGTACTACTCCATTCATGAAGTTTATTTAATTCTTCTTGTAGCTCCCTACAAGAGTCTGTGCTAGTAATTCTCCTTTGTATTTTTGCATCATCTGCAAACATATTCAGATAGCTCTCATTTCCAGTGTTACTGTTTATATCATTTATGTACACTAAAAACATGATTGGTGCCAGCACCGAACCCTGTGGTACTCCACTAGTCACTTCTTTCCATGATGAGTAGTTTCCTCTTAGTACTGTCCTCATTTCTCTTTTTATGAGAAAGTCTTGCATCCAACAAAACAGTTTGCCTCGAATTCCTCCTTGATGGTACAGTTTCCATAAAAGTCTTTGGTGTGGTACTGTGTCAAAAGCTTTCTTGAAATCTAAATAGATACTGTCCACCCATCCTTCCCTTTCCTGTATTGTGTTTGTTACTCTGTCATAGTAGCTCAACAGATTAGTAACACATGATTTTCCTTTTCTGAAACCAAACTGTCTTTCTGTTATCATACTGTGTTCTTCTAGATGATTTACCCAAGCTTTTCTTATAAGTTTTTCTAATACCTTGCTTACAACACTGGTCAGTGATACTGGTCGGTAGCTGAGAGGATTCTGTCTATTTCCTTTCTTGAATAATGGGACTATATTTGCTTTTTTCCAAATATCAGGTAGTTTCCCTTGACTCAAGGATTTCTTGAAAATTAAAAATAATGGTTTACTTAACTCCTTTGCACATTCTCGTAATACCCAACATGAAATTTCATCAGGACCACTTGCTTTTCCTCTGTCTAATCTACTTAACTCCTCCTGTATTACTTTTTCTGCTATTTGTATATCTGGTAATATGTGTGGACATGCGTGTTCCACATAGTCCCTCTCAAAATTTTTTTCTTCTGTAAAAACTAATTGGAAATTCTTATTTAGTGCTTCACAAATATCTTTCTCTTGTGTATAAGTGATTCCCTCGTCCGTAATGGATTGTATTATATCTTTTACTTTGGTTTTGCTTCTGATATAGCTGTAAAACAGCTTTGGCTGATCACTACTTTTATTTATTATATCCTCCTCAAACTGTTTTTGGGCTTCCCTCCTTATTCTTGTATAGTCGTTTCTTGCCTGTTTGTAATTATTATACGCCCTTTCACTATTGTGTCTTCTGTGTCTATTCCACAACAAATCTCTTCTTTCTTTTGATTTTTTACATTCTGTATTGAACCATTTCTGTATTTTCTTATCTGCTTCTTTGTGCTGTGGGATGTACTTCTGGACTCCTATTTCATAAAATTCACAAAAATTTTTATATACAGCATTTAAATCTTGTCCTCTAAGCTCATTTTCCCAATCAACTTCTAAGAAATACTTCTTTAGGTCTTGATAATTTCCCTTTTTATAGTTTAGGCTCTTTTTGTAACTGTCATTGCTGTTTACTATGTCATATGCTATCCTGAAGTTATAATTTAGTACTGCATGATCGCTTTTGCCAAGTGGAGGGTGATATATTAAACTGACAATGTCATTTTCTTGCCTAGTAAATATTAGATCTAGCACTGAAGGTACATCAAGTTCTCTTTTTCTGGTGGTTTCCCTCACATCTAACTTTCGCTCTGTTGAGCACCACCTCTCCTCCTCTAAACCTCACCTTCTTTTTCTAACAGAGACTCAGCTGTCTGAGGCAACTGACAGCAAACCCTTTTCTGTATCCTCCTACTTTCTCTATACTCATTTCAAAGCCAAAGGTGGCTGTTGTGTATACATGCGCAACGACTTATCTTGCTCTCGTGTTCCTGAACTTGATTCTTCTGAATTCTCCACACTCTGGCTTCGGCTTTCCTGTCATTCTCTGACTAAATATATCTGTGCTGTTTACTTATCCCCAAATTCTACTGACTATCAAAAATTCTTCAACTATCTTACTTCTACGATGGAACACATTCTGTCCATTTCTCCTTTCTCTGAAATCTCCATTCTTGGAGATTTCAATGTTCACCATCACCTTTGGCTCTCCTCTCCTTTCACGGATCCACCTGGTGAACAAGCCTACATCTTTTCTATCCTTAATGACCTAGAGCAGCTTGTACAGCACCCTACCTGTATCCCTGACCGCCTTGGAGAGAGCTCCAACATACTTGACCTCTTCCTCACAACTAATCCTTCTGCTTACTCTGTTAATCTTTTCTCTCCGTTGGTCTCCTCCGATCACAACCTTATTACCTTAACCTGTCCTATCACTCCGGTACGGCCTGTGGACCCTCCAGGGAAACGTCGTCTGTGGCATTTTGGAGCCGCGGACTGGGAGGCCCTCAGGCAGTACTTCTTCAATTTTCCCTGGAATGATTATTACTTCCATGGCCGTGAGCCATCTGAGTGTGCCTTGCGCATTACGGAGGTTATTCTCTCGGGCATGGAAGCATACATTCCTTTCTCATATCCTTTGACTAACGCAAGAAAGCCTTGGTTTAATCACGCTTGTTCTAATGCTGTCCGCAACAAGAAGAAGGCCTACAAAAGGTACCGGAGCCAACCCACCCCTGAATCACATAATCTTTACGTTTCTGCCCGGAATCGTGCTAAGTCTGTTCTTTGCTCTACTAAAAATAATTTCATCCATACTAAATGCTCTCAACTCTCCAAGTCGAATTCTTCCCGCTCCTTCTGGCACCTTGCCAAAAATCTTTCTAACAACTTTACCTCATCATCCTTCCCTCCTCTTTTCTACTCTGATGGTTCTGTAGCTATTTCTTCTACTGATAAAGCAGATCTCTTCGCACAGACTTTCTCCTCCAATTCCACCTTAGACAATTCCGGTGCTGTTCCTCCATCACTTCCCCCCTCTGACTTCCTCATGGCTGACATTAAAATTTCTTCAGTTGATGTATTTTCTGCCATCACTGGCTTCAGTACTAACAAGGCATATGGACCTGATGGGGTCCCTCCTGTTGTTCTCAAGAACTGTGCTTCTGTGCTTACACCCTGCCTAGGCGAACTATTTCGCCTTTGTCTGTCAACTTGTACCTTTCCTTCTTGCTGGAAGTTTGCTCTCATTCAGCCAGTCCCAAAGAAGGGTGACCACTCCCAACCCTCCAACTATCGTCCAATTGCTTTAACGTCCTGAATTTCAAAAGTTTTCGAGTCAATTCTTAATAGAAAAATTTTAAGACATCTTTCCTATCACAACCTTCTTTCCGATCGTCAGTATGGGTTCCGTCAGGGACGCTCCACTGGCGATCTTCTCACCTACCTTTCAGACTCCTGGTCATCCTCCTTTCGGGACTTTGGCGAAAGCTTTGCCATTGCACTTGACATCTCAAAGGCTTTCGATCGAGTCTGGCATAAATCTTTAATTTCCAAACTGCCCTCCTACGGTTTCTATCCTTCTATCTGTGCCTTCATTGCTAGCTTCCTTTCTGGTCGTTCTATAGCCGCTGTTGTAGACGGCCATCGTTCTTCTCCTAGATCTATCAACAGTGGTGTTGCTCAGGGCTCTGTCCTATCACCAACTCTCTCTTCCTTTATTCATCAATGATCTTCTAAGCTGTACATCTAACCCTATCCACTCATACGCTGATGACTCCACCCTTCACCTTTCCATTCGGTTCCCGCAACGCCCATCTCAACAGTTACTTCAAGAAACAAGGGATGAGGCTATGGCACACCTAATGTCTGACTTGGCTCATATCTCTGACTGGGGTAAAAATAAAATGGTTGTCTTTAATGCATCTAAGACTCAGTTCTTACACCTATCAACCCGACAAAATCTTCCACAGGTATACCCACTAATGTTCAATAATATTCAGCTTAATCCTGCATCATCCTTGAACATGCTTGGGGTTTCATTTACTCGGGACTTATCTTGGAAAGATCATATTACATCTCTTGTAAAATCTGCTTCCAAGAGATTGGGTGTGCTAAGCCGACTCCGCTCTTTCTTTACCCCTGCACAATTGTTGACTCTATACAGGGGTTTTATCCGCCCCTGTGTGGAGTACAACTCTCATGTGTGGGGAGGCTCCCCACATACAGCTCTTCTCAATAGGGTGGAGTCAAAGGCATTTCGTCTCATTAACTCTCCTCCTCTTACTGACTCCCTTCAACCTCTGTCTCTTCACCGCACTGTTGCATCTTTATCTCTTTTCTATCGCTACTTTAATGGTCACTGCTCCTCTGAACTGTCTGCTTGCATTTCTCCACCTCTACGACGGGCGCGTAGCACCCGTCTGGCAGCAAACTCTCATCCCTTTTCTGTCCAGCTCTCTAATGCAAGAGTTAACCGTTACTCCCAGTCTTTCATTTATGCAACAGGTCACCTCTGGAACTGTCTCCCTTTGTCTGTATTTCCTGCTGCCTATGATCTCCAGTCTTTCAAACGTAGTGTGTCCAGGCATCTCAAAATGATCGGATCTTGAATTTGGCTCTCTATTGTATTTTGTTTTTCTCTTGGAGGGAACTGTAACTGCGGGCTCATGGCCTTTGGTTCCTTCTTCCCCCAAAAAAAAAAAAAAAAAAAAAAAAAAAAAAAAAACATGTTGCGTTAAGAAAACCTCTTGTATGAGATCCAGGAGCTTTTGGTCCCAACAGCTTTCTTGGCTATTTATATCAAGAGTATTCCAATTTATATTTGTATTGAAGTCCCCAGTTAGTATAATTCTTTCCGATTTCTCTTCCATTTTATATAGCAATGATCTTATACTCTGACTTGTACTCTCTGCCAGGTCCTCATATTCGTCTCTTTCCTATGTGTTTGATCTGGGTGGCATGTACAAATTGGCTACAATTACTTTACCTTCAGATGTGTCGATCTCTACTGCAATCAGTTCTACTTGTGATGGTATATCTAGGTTTATTTCTTTGACTTTTAGATTTTTCTTAGTTAATATTATAATTCCTCCTTTTTTTTAAATTTCTGTCTCTTCTCCATATATTGTATTCCTCTAAGTTTAGTATGTCATTGGATATCCTTGGTGTTAATTTTGTCTCAGTTAGGCATATTATTTGTGGTTCATTTTCTCTGACATAATCATTCATCTCTAGTAATTTAGATACCATTCCATCCACATTTGAGTACATCAACTTTATCATCTTGTTTATATACTTATCATGACATGGTTCTACTACCTTCCTCCTTTTTCTTCCATCCTGTTTGTGTACCACTTTCATACCTGCAATCCTATTACTTTGTAAAAAAATTTCTTCTTCTCCTCTTCTGATCTTCCCTCATTTTTTGTTTTTGCTTCCTCCCTTTTCTCTTTCAGTAATTCCAGTTCCTCTTGTGTTAGGCATCTTTTTATCCATATATTTTTGAACTCCTCTTTTTCCATAAGATTCTTTGCATTTTTTAGTATCTCTTCCACAGTGTTTACACTCTGGAAAGTCACCTTTAGAGGTCTTGTCTTGCTTTTCTCGTATTTCCCTAACCTTTTGTGTTCCTCAATGTCTTTACTACAGATTTCCTCTGATACTTCTTTCAGTAAGCTCATTACATTTGCCATCTCCTTTTTGTCTCTAGTGATCTTGTTTTTAACTTCTTCCTCTTCTATACCAGTGATTACTATTGATTTATTGATTTCTACTGAATCTCTGACTAACTTTGGATTGTTTTGGATTATTCTTTTCACTTCCTTTTTAATGCTTTTTTCCTCCACCCTTGTTTCTAAGTCTTTCTTTACTTTCACCATTTCAGCATACGCGGTTTCTACATCATTTTTGTAGCTTTGCACAGCTTCATTCACCTGTGTTATCTTCTCCTCAATATCACTGCTCAGGTCCATAAGACTGCTTGCTTGTCTAATTGTCTCTGTGTCATTTTTTAACTCTTCCATAACACTCTCGTGATTGACTACTGTACTTGCCATTTCACTCACTTTCTTCCTAAGCGTACTCAATTCCACTGTTAGTTCACTGATGGTTGTGTCTTTCTTATTGGCCTCCCTTCCTAGTTTTTCTATCTCTTCCTTTTGCAAGTGCATTTGCTTCTATATTTCATCAATTTCATTTTTGAAAGCCATTTCTAGTTTGTGTACACGTTCGACCAGTCTATTGTGAGTCTCCACTTCAACCAGTTCTTGGTAGAAATCATCATTTTGCTTTTTACTTTTATCCCTTTTCTTTTCCAAATTTGTTTTACTGAAGTATGTAACCATTTTGTAATACTAAATGAACAGAGTATGTACTTACAGAGTATGTACACTTTCCCCGTGTTGCTGTAGTATAAACAAACCCAGCTGACTCAACGCATCATGGTTCTATGTTCTGTTTGAACCAGTCTTATTTAAACTTATTATTTCTTTTCCTTTTAATAATGAAAAATCATTAGTCTAACCTGGTACAGAGCTTGACTCATTCAGAGATACTAATTTAGGTAATGCCTCTGGCCGTGTTGGTCTGGTATGGAGCACCGGTGACGGACGTCTACCTCTGACGATTCCCTCTGTGTGTGTAGTGGATGGTGTGAGTTTGTGGAGGCTGCGGCAAGAATTTCTGTGCCTCTCATGTCTAGATGATCTTTGACTTCGAGTCCTTTGATTTCTTGATGTAGGTGGTCTGTAGGTATAGTAGCTGTGTAACCTGTGATTATTTTTAGGGCCTTGTTCTGTATGGTCTGTAGGGTGTTGTAGTGTGTTTTAATGAAGTTAGAAGCCCAAGCAGGGCTTGCGTAATTCATCACTGAATGTATATATTGTTTGTATACTGTGGTTGTGGTTTCTTTATTGTGTCCAAATGTTGTATGGGCAAGTGACCTTAACCCCTTAAACGCGGATCGTCTCATTTGCGACGCTCGGCCAAAAGGACATAACGGCGGATCGTCGCGTTTGCGATTCTAGTAAATTTTGAATAAACGCGGGCAAGCAGGCTCTAGCTGGTATTGTCTATCAGTACCGCAACCCTTGAGCTACTTTTAGCACACTTGACCTTTGTACTACTGACCTCGGTTGTTGCCAAGTTTCATTTTTTTTACCCACCCACGCACCGCTGGCCGGCCCTCCCTCGTCATGCGATATGGCAGCGCGCGGACGGCTCATACGTGTCAATCTGCGCCTTCCTCTCGCAAGCACTTTATGCTATTTGGAAACACTTGTTTCCCCAATTGTCACATTAGCATTATTTCGCGCGGTTTGCCCGTTTAGCATCAGTCCACGCGAATCTTTCAAGGTGACACCATGTCCAATTCAAGCTCTTCCGAGTCTGTGCCTTCCAGCCCTCCGAAAATGGGTTTTGTGACCTCCACCCCGTACAAAACCTTACAAGGAACTGCTAAGGGACGGAGTGACTCAGCAATAGCTAGTGAATTATTGAAAGCGTCCATGGATTATGGAAGTGACGTCGGTGTTTTGTCTAGCCTGGCAGAGTCAGACACGCAATCGAGTGCTGAGTCTGAGGTGCCAGAAGTGACTATTTCTGTGCCAAGCACCTCAACAGGCAAGGCTCCTGTGAAAAGGGGCCTAGAATATGGAAAGGGGGCCAAGAGGAAAAGAAGTGGTGACCCCGCTTCACAGCCATTGTCCCCTACACCACGTCACGCCACCGCCAGCCCGCCACGCACTCGCAGCCCCATTCTCTCGTCCTCCTCTTCAGCTGCCCTTGCTCCGGAGTCTTCGGAGTCGCCTTCACCACTTCGGAAGGGAAGTAGACAGTCGAGTTTACGTAGTAGAGGTTTCCGTAGGCCCAGTGTTCGTGCTAGTAGGGCTAGAACTTTGTCCCCTAGTGTAAGGCTAGCTCCTAAGGTTACTCGCACTAGGCAACTCGCCAGTCACGCCACTGCGAGTGACCTTGAACCCTGTGCTTATCTCCCCACCACCACCACCACTACACCAACACGACCTAGGACAGCCTCTGCCTCACGCACTGCCTCACCCACTCCCACACGACCTGCCTCACCCACCGCCGCCCCCAGCACCTCCCAGCCTAAGCAGGGCACTCTGGATGCCTCGTGTGGTCAGAGGGCTCAGATTTTGTGCCGGAAGATCTGCTCTTTGATGACAGTGGGTGTGGAATTCAGGCTGACTTCCCTGTCCCAGAGGATGGTGAATGCTTGGACTACCTGTTGGCCTTCCTGGATAACGAGGCAATGGAGCAGATTTGTACCGAGACGAACAGGTACGAGGGGCAATCTGCTGCAGTTCGTGAAGGAGAAGGTGAAGCTGCAACGCCATCCACGTCGCGGATGGCAGCATGGGTGCCTCTAACGATCAGGGAACTCTTTGTATTTATTGGTTTGATGTTATTGATGCCCCACAATTGGAAGCATAAGCTCGAGGAGTACTGGAGTTCAGACGATCTTTGCCCCACACCAATCTTCAATAAATACATGAGCCGCGATCGTTTTAGGCAGCTCATGACTTACCTTCACTTCGCAAACAATGATGAGCCTTCCCGAACTGACCCATTATGGAAAGTGAGGGGAATCCTGAACTTGATCAAGGATAAGTTTACGTGGTTCCTGCGCCCTTTCAAGAAAGTGGTGATTGACGAGTCCTTGGTTTTGTTCAGGCGCCGTCTTCGGTTTGTGCAGTATATTCCAAGCAAACGGCACCGCTTTGGAATCAAATTTTTCGTGCTGTGCGACTGCAAGACGGAGTTCATCTTAGACTTCGTTATTTACACCGCCAGCAATGTCGATTTGGACAAAACTGACCCCCTTGGATTCTCTGGTTCTGTGGTGAAAGTGCTGTTGGAAAAGTACTTTGGCGAGAATCATGTCCTGTATACGGACAATTACTATACAGCTCCTAAACTCGCCAAGTACCTTTCTGAACACGGCGTCGGATCCTGTGGCACTGTCCGTAGCAACAGGGCACACTACCCTGCCTTCCCCGAGGCTGAAAAATCAAAGCGGGGAGATGTGCACCTGAAGAAAACTGACAAGATGCTGGCGATCAGGTAGCACGATAAGAGAGTCGTGAATGTGCTCACCACAGTACACAAGGGGGAAATGCTGGCCACAGGGAAGGTCGACAGAAGGACTGGCGAGCCTGTGATGAAGCCTGATGCTGTCATTGACTACAACGTCAATATGCGGCTGGTGGACAAGTCTGACATGATGATCAGAGATAGACTGCCTGAGGAGGAATCGTCGCTGGTACAGGAAGGTGTTCTTGCACTTGATTGATATGTGCATGCTGAACGCCTTCATCCTGTATAAGATCAAGAACAGGAAGCCAGCAAACTACTCTCTCCGACGATTTTCAAAGACTTGTGTCTACCAGCTGCTTCAGCGTTTTGGGCAGGTACTGCCATCAGGTCCCAGGCGCCACCCACACACACCTCCAGACCGCCTACAGTGTCAGGCCTACCTTCAGCGACACCGCCTGGAGCCACTGCCTGCCACTGCCAAGAGGGGAAAAGCACTCAGGAGGTGTCATGTGTGCAGCCACACTACCAGGCAGGACAGAACATTTAGGCGCACCTCCTTGCAGTGCAAAGAGTGCAAAATTCCCCTCTGTGCTTACCCGTGTTTCTTTGACTACCACAGCCTGACTAGATATTGAAAATAAGGGTAAGATTCTTGAAAATAATACTGAGAGTGACAGTGATACTAGTGTTTAGTTTTCTTTTATGTACTGACAGTGACAGTCTGATGAGTGTAAATTAGTGTATGTACTTGTAAAAGCACTGACAGTGACAGTGTTTTTTTGTGTAAATAATTGTACATAGTAATAATATAAGTATTGCGAGTGACAGTCACTCCAGTGTAAGAAGTTGAAAGCATATGTTCCTATTCTATGTTCTGACAGTGACAGTTTGTTGTGTAGAAAATATTATTTTTATAACAATGGACAGTGACACTGATGAATAAGGCAAAAAACTGACAGCTAGAGTGAAAGTGAGCGATAGAAATGAAGTGCGAGTGGCCGACCGGAGCGAGAATACAGTGCCTGCCGTAAGGCTGAATAAACTCGCGCCGCGGTGGTCTTCCTCATTCCCGCTTCACAATACTGGCAGTGACAGTGATTTTTAGGGCCGTAATAGTGCCAAGCGAGCCTTTGCAAAGTACTATGAAGGAAAATAATGTAGTATATGTGTTTTTAGCCGTGAAAAGGGAACTGTGTGTTCAGTGACAGGATGATCGCCGCCGCGCTGCATGTCGGCCGTGCGCTCCGTTCATTATAGCCTTATTTTCAGTGCTTATTGTACAAATACAGATTCCAAACAACCTGTACGTTGTTGTATAAAGTGTACTGACAGATTGAGGCTGTGGTAGAAAGAAAACCGGGTTTCTGGAGGTGTGAAAGTGAAGATTTTGTTACCCAACTTTGCAAGTCTTCACAAGTCCTTTGGTAGTCCACGAAGGCTCAACATCTGGCTCAGGAGAAAGCTGAATGTAAGTACTATATGCCATAAAAATTTTAATGTTCTAGGGTTAATCTCTGATTTTTGGCAAATATTTTCCCACAGGTACTCAGACCCCGCTACAACCCCACCACAGCGGGGGGATCGGCCGTACACAGCCGTGTTTAAGAGGTTAAGGCATTGAGTCTTAATGTTAATTTATCTTTAATGTTTGTGATGTGTTGTTTTAATGACACTGATGTATGGGTGCGTTCACAGAGAAAGCGGGTTTACTCGTGCGGGTTACCAGCGCCAACCTGCGCCAAGAATTAAACCATACAAACAAGTGGGGGTGTTCATAGAAGAAGCGGGGTCGAGTGTGTCGGAGCAGGCAGCCTGCTTCAACCCGCTTTCTGGAATCCTCAGACCATTCTTGCCTGCTCAACCCGCGCGGGTAGAGGTGGGTAGAGGTGTACAGACTGGCGACGGTGCGAAATTGTGGAGATCATGACAGGCCAGTTATGTGCAGAAATCTTTTTTTTTTCCCCCACCATTTTTGGCCAATAATATGCAGAAATCAGACCTTTTTTTTTCCGCCATTTTTATCAGAATTGGTCATTGTGGAGTCAGGATTGGTATGGAAACAAAGATAATGAAATTTAAACATTTTCTGATGGAGAGGCTATTAGTTATTCCCACAATTTTTTGCGGGAATAACTAATACAGCAAGCTCGCCCCCAACGATGGGTTTCGTTCCTAACGTGGCGCGTTCGGCGCGAAACCGTGTAAATTTTAACTACTCCTTATTTTGCTCCCTAGATCTCCTAAACGTGGTCTTTTGCTGTTATCTGCCATTGGTAATCAATATGAAGCACTTTAAGTGGTTAGAAGGTTTATTTAATAACTTAAAAATACAGTACTGCACAGCAAAACTTCAACATACAAATACCTAAACACAAGGCAACATTCCGATGCCGAAACCAGTCGGCATGTGCCATTGATTATCAATGGCACATAACAGCAAAATACCACTTTTAGGGAGTCTAGGAAGCAAAATGGTTTCTGGACTATTCGCTGTCAAACCAGTTCGCCGTCACAACAATAACAAGACAACATAGACTTTGATGGATCCCCCTGAAATATAGTTATTAAAGTATTGATTAATTAATAACAAGTATATTTTAAAAAGTATTGATTAATTAATATATTTATAGAATGACGGGGAATCATACAGGGTGCGAATTGTCCTGATGGGGAATCGTTCATGTTTTGACGGGCAATTGACATGATGGCAAATTGTCTTGGAACCCACTGATCGTGTGTAATCTATAACTGGTTACAAGGCATTATTTAATGCTTTAACTTTCTCTAAGTGCTTTAACTTACAAGTGCATACCAGAATAGTAAATATTTAACTTACAAATACAGTACTGTGGAAAGGCAGTACAGCAAATATTTAACAAACAAATAAAAAAAGTAATATTCTGATGCCTATCAGAAAACTGGTTATAAGACTTTATTTCTTGCTTGAACGTTATTTAATAATACTTTAACTTGCACATAAACTTACCAGAACAGTACTGTAAATATTTAAGTTACAAATACAGCACTGAGGAAAAACAGTACAGCGAATCACATCACGTGATCAAAACAAACCGTGCATGCTGAGCTGATGTTCGAGGATTTGGCCTATCAAAGGCCTCTCTTGCGTAAATATATAGTTTTCATAATGGTTCTTTAATCTTACATTATCTTATACATATCCCAGCACTAACCGTGTATAACTGCGAGCGCGTTCGGCGAGAACGTGTTTTGGGCGAGTTTACTGTATAACTCCTTTTCAATAACTCCTTTTTAAGATCACAAAAAAGATGGTGATATTCTCCATGTTGTTCTTTCTTTCAGTTTATTTCATGTGTTGCTATTTTTTCCCTTTTGACTGTTGGGTGAACACTGTCAAGCAACATTAACTCATCAGACGACGAGCTTGACATCTTCACTGCATAAACGTCCCTTTAACGTCGCGCGGGTTGGAGCTGGTTACCTGCTTCCTTTGTGAACACCTACCCGCGCAGGTAACCAGTGCGGGTCGGCGCTGGAAACCAGCGCGCAGGCAACCTGCTTTCTCTGTGTACGCGGCCTATTGCATGTTACACCAAGGATTTTGTGTGTGTGTGTGTGTGTGTGTGTGTGTGTGTGTGTGTGTGTGTGTGTGTGTGTGTGTGTGTGTGTGTGTGTGTGTGTGGTGTGCGTGCGTGTGTGCGTGTGGTAGGGGAGTGTTGTTTATGGTGAGGTGTGGAATGTGACTGTGCTCTGCTGTCCAGTTTATGAGAAGGGTCACTGTAGAATTGACTGGGGCTATTTTGAGCCTCTTGGTGGTGAACCATTCGTGTAGCGTGTTGAGGTAAGGCTGGAGGATGTGTGCGGCTGTGTTTGCGTTTTGGTGTGTACATGTTAGGGTTATGTCGCCCACATAGGAAGTTATGTGTATCTGTGGTGTGCGGGGTGTGGCTATAACGTGTATGTATAGGTTAAAGAGAGTAGGGGACAAAACAGATCCCAGGGGGATGCCGTTTGTGAAGTTTCTGATGGTCGATGACAGGCCGGTAAATGTTACAAACGCACATCTGCTTGCTAAATAGATTGCCAGACATCTTTTTGTGTTATTGTGCATGTCCGTGTTGAATATTTTGTTTGTGAGGTTGTGGCAGGGAATGGCATCAAAAGCTTTGCTAATGTCTAGTGTGACTAGGAGTGTTCTGTGTGGTGGCCTAGATGAATTGATGCCATCAAAAACTCTCCGTGCAAGGTCTGTAAGAAGAGTGTTTGTGGAGTGTAGTGGCCTGAAACCATGTTGTGATGGGGCTAGGTGGATATGAGGTGTAACTAGTTGTGTTACCAATCATTCAGTGATTTTGGCTGAGGTGCAGAAGAGTGTGGTGGGGCGGTGTGGGGAAGGTGATGTGGGGTCTTTGTTGGGTTTGGGGATAGTGATGATAGTGCCATGCTTCCAGATGTTGGGTAGAGTTTGATATGTTGGTGAGTGCTTGTATGCCTTGTGGTCCAAGGTGTTTAAGTTGAGCTTAGCGCTTTTGAAGATTTCTGCTTGCCAACACTGCATGCACCATTGGCCATCATGACTCGTGGGTGTCTGGCTTTGTGAGCAGGACCTTTAGAAAGTTTGGAAACTTTGTGGTGCCATTTTATGGTGTACATACATAAATATACTTAGGTTAATGTAAGTTAATGTGTATTGTATCATTAAATACATTAAATATAGGTTGCTTGTTAGATATTTAGTGCTTAGGGCTGACTAATAATACTTGCTAGACACTATGATTGCACTGGGGTGACTGACCATTATTGCTTGAAACTTTTTGCCAAGTTTTCCTGGTCATCCGGCAGTTTCTGCTCTTTCGGCACCTGCTTGGTCCCGAAGATGCCGAATGAGAGGACTTTTACTGTGTGTGTGTGTGTGTGTGTGTGTGTGTGTGTGTGTGTGTGTGTGTGTGTGTGTGTGTGTGTGTGTGAACAAAATAAACAGCAAACCCAACACATGAGGCCTGAGGTGGATGTTGTTTACGATGCTGTTTTAGCTTCAACATTATAAGGCATTAATTTCTTGCTGCAGAATGTTAATAGTTATATACTTCTTAAATATTCTGGTGTTTTATGTTTGTGCAATAGTAGTGTGTCCAAGAATTTTAAGTATGAGGTTAAATTGAGATGCAACTGCCAGTTAAGAATGACAGGTGGGGGTGGGGGGTGGGGAGTTTGGAAGGGATATGGGCAAGGGTTGGGAACTGGAGTAGAAGTGGGTGGAGCTCATTTCGTTTCCCCTTCCCTCTTCTCTGCGTATATGGGGGTAGGAAGGGGGCACCCCCGAGCAGAAATTAGTGTTCATGTGTGTACATACAGTATGGAAATACAGCGCATAATATAATCAGAATCACTCACCTAGTGGCGGCGCTGCCACAAAAGCCACAAACCTGGCCATCACGCAAAATTAGGGTACAGAAGTCCGAGCATTAGGGCATGGAGAACTGAGGGCCACAAAAGACGTCACAGCATTACAGCAACAAGTGAAGCACAGGGGTGGGGGGTGATGGTTGGCTTGGTGCGTCGGGTGGGCTGCTCCCACAATGCATTGTGACTGACTGGCGTGTGCTGCAGTGCTGTGGGGTCTGCCTGTGGACCAACTGGGTCCCGTGTCTGAACCAGATGATACCCATTACTGCTGAAAAATGCATGGTGCTGCCAACTGCTTCCCATTCTGGTGCTGGATATTGTTTACTACAGTCAAGCAAAAAGCACCAGATATTGTGTTGGGCTCGATATTGTGACGACAGATAATTAAGAGTTAGCTTGGTGAATCAGGTGGGCTGCTCCTGCAATGCACTGTGACCAGTCGGAGTGTGTTGCAGTGTGTGGGGTCTTCCCACAGGTCAAATGGGTCCTGTGTTGGAGCAAGATGATACCCATTACTGCCGAAAAATGCACTGTACCACCAACTGCTTCCCGTTTCAGCACCAGATATTGTTTAATGAAGCCAAGCAAAAAGTACTGGATATTGCATCAGGCTGCATATTGAGATGACAGAAAACTGAAAGTTTACTGTGTATGTATATGTATGAATATAAACATATATCCCATTAGCGCCCAGTCTCCCCAATATAGGACGGAACTGGGCATTTTCAAAACTTGATAAAGACGGGAAGCCTGGGGTAGGGACCTATGAGCTTTGCGACTATGAGCCAACAGGCGGAGGGCGGTGTACATAGCACCCTTCCAGCAAAATCCCTTGCACAGGAACTCTGGGAGCCAATGGGTTAAACACAAAACTACACAGAGCACAGAAAACACTGACATTTCATAACTTCACCACCATTCGACAAGACCGGGCCGACGGCAGTGGCAGTGGACTCATCACCCTGGTACACAAATCCATCAACTTTGCAGATACCAGTGCACACACAAAGTCACTTCTCCCCCCACATGACACCACAACAGAAATACAATCAATTAAAATGTGCACTGGTAACAAATCACACATAACAATCGCTAACACATACATTCCCTCCCAATCGTCCCCCACAGTACCACACAATTACTCTCCACAGATACACCACGTCACTAACTTACCCAACATCATCCTGGGTGGTGATTTCAATGCCAAGTCGTCGGCCTGGCATGTCAACAACCCTGACACAGACAGAGGGATGGTACTACAATCCCATACAGATCATCTTTTCATACTAAACAGTCTAGACCAACATACCCATATACCACACCAAGCCCTCTTCCTCCTATCATCTCCAGACATCACCTTCTGCTCCCCAAACCTCGCTCCCACTACATCATGGAGAGTGGTCAAAACCTTAGGTTCTGATCACCTCCCAATCATCATCACTACCAAAACCAGAATCACCCCAGCTGGCCACAAACACACATACACTAATTATAAGAGAGCCAACTGGGAGGCCTTTGCAACTGAAACAGAACAACATTTCGAAACACTAAACAGTACACCCATCACAAACATCAACAGCGCCATGCACACTTTCAATACAATCATACAAAACGCAGACAAAAGACACATCCCTAGAGGCAACAGAAAGAGACACAACCCCAACTTCACACCAGAAATTCAAGGCCTCATCAGACAACGGGACACACTGCGACACTCCCCAACACCCCATACACAAGACACCATACAACAAATACAAGAACTCAACACTCAAATACACAGTAAGATATCAGAACAGCAAACACTAAACTGGAAAAATTACCTCCAAACAGTTGACCACAAAACAAACATCAGCAAACTCTACAAAACACTAAACAGCATCACACTTTCCAACAGCAACACCACACAATCACAAGCTGCCATCACAACAACAGACACCATACCCTCAAACAAACACTCTCATCAATCACTTTTCACAAGTCAGCCATCTAACCTCCCATCCGGAAGACCGACGTATCATCAGACGTAAGAGACAGTTCCCCACAGACCCAGACTACGGACCTTTCACTTACAACCAGATGAAGCACATCATTAACAACCTCAAGCACTCATCTGCCTGTGGACCAGACAACATAAGGAATATTCACCTTAAACACCTAAGACCACAAGGCATACAAGCACTCACCAACATATCAAACTACAGCTACTCACACAACATAATACACAACATCTGGAAGCATGGCAATATCATCACTATCCTTAAACCCAACAAAGACCCCACGTTACCCTCCTCACATCGCCCCATCACACTCCTCTGCACCCCCTCTAAAGTCACTGAACGACTGATACTACAACTAGTCACACCTCACATTCCCCTAGCCCAGTCACAACATGGTTTCAGGCCACTACACTCCACAAACACCCTACTTACAGACCTTACACAGAGAGTTTTTGATGGCATGAATTCAGCTAGGCCACCACACAGAACACTCCTAGTCACACTAGACATTAGCAAAGCTTTTGATGCCATCCCCCGCCACAACCTCACAAACAAAATACTCAACACAAACAGGCACAATAACACAAAAAGATGGCTTCCAAACTACTTAGCAGGCAGATGTGCACGCGTAACATTTGTCGGTCAGTCTTCTAACATCAGAAGCTTCACAAACGGTGTCCCCCAAGGATCTGTTTTGTCCCCTACACTCTTTAATCTATACTTGCACGGCATACCCACACCCCACCCACCACAGATACACATAGCTTCCTATGCAGATGATATAACACTTACATGTACACACCAAAACACAAACACAGCTGCACACATCATTCAACCTTAACTCAACACACTACACGAATGGTTCACCACAAACAGGCTCAAAATAGCCCCAGCCAAATCTACAGTGACTCTTCTCACAAACTGGACAGCAGAACACAGTCACATCCCACACCTCACCATAAACAACACTCCACTACCACACACACACACACACAAAATCCTTGGTGTAACATACAATACATCAATGTCATTCAAACAACACATCACAAACATTAAAAATAAAATAACACCAAGACTCAATGCTTTGAGGTCACTTGCCCATACAACATTCAGACACAACAAAGAAACCACCACCGCAGTATACAAAAAATACATACGTTCAGTGATGAATTATGCAAGCCCTGCCTGGGCTTCTAACCTCACCAAAACACACTACAACACTCTACAGACCATACAGAACAAGGCCTTAAAAATAATCACAGGATGCACAGCTACTACACCCACAGACCACCTACATCAAGAAACCAAAGTCCTCAAGGTCAAGGATCACCCAGACATGAGAGGCACCCATATTCTTGCTGCAGCCTCCACAAACCCACAACATCCACTACAGTACATGGCAGTACATCCACCCACATCAAGGAACATCAAAACAACACCCAGCACACGATACCATACACAAATACTGTCATCTCTCCCCCCTCGCCCACCTCAGACCAGCTTCCAGAAGCATATCCACACTCAGATCACTCGCCGCTCCATTCAGTCACTTAAAGACAACACACAGCTGCATGCACGGCCTCCTGACATCCACCCTTCTGAATCCTATCTCCCTCGTGAGGACAGGGTCCACCTGGCCAGGCTGAGATGTCGGCACCATCCACCCCTCTTTAGCTACCAGAAGAGGCTGGATGACTACGTTGCTGATGCCTGTCCAGGATGCAACACAGCACCCCATACTATTAAGCACATTATGGAAGACTGCATTGCACACAATCACCTATGCCAACAACACAACATACACTCTTTGAGAGCTCTGTGGGAAAGCCCGGTCTCGGCCATGGCCTTCCTAAGGGACTCGGGGGCTGTTCGGCCAGACTGCCTAAGGAACAACTACTACTACTACTGCTACACTGACAAAGCTATCAGTTTCTTTAACCCATTAGTGCCCAGTGTCCTTAATACAGAACACAACTGGGCATTTTCAAAATTTAATAAAGAAGGGAACCCCGGGGTAGGAGCCTATGAGCTTCACAACTATAAGCTGACAGGCAGAGGGCAGTACGCCTAGCACCCTTCCAGCAAACTCCCTCGCACAGGAACTCTGGAAGCCAATAGAATATATACAGTATACAGCATAAATATATATATATATATATATATATATATATATATATATATATATATATATATATATATATATATATATATATATATATTTATACATATATATATATATATATATATATATACTGTATATATATATATATATATATATATATATATATATATATATATATATAGATAGATATTTATATATATATATATATATTTATATATATATATTTATATATATATATATATATATATATATATATATATATATATATATATATATATATATATATCGGTATACATGTACATATACACATACACCCACTGCAAATTGACTTCAGACCTACACACAGAATTGCTATGGGAGAGTTGTCTGTCTTTGACTTGTGTTTCCACCTCTACCAAGTGAATTTTTGGGGGCAAGAAGTAACTGGCAGCTCCTCTGGTGTTGGTGGGAGGAGGTGCAACACTCAGCACATCAGTGCTTGCCCAGAAGCGAGAGTGGGAGTATATGTTCCAGTCGTTCCAAGCTTGCACCTCCCTCTTTTTTCGGATGCATTACTGTTTGCCCTGTTATTTTCCTAAAGTTGAGTTGTCATGCCTAGAAAGTATTGCTCAAGGGATAAGAAGGTCCATATCAGTGCATGGAGGCAGGATAATGTCCCTATCAACACGATTTGTGAACGTACTGGACGGGTAGAGTCAACCGTAATGAAGAGTCTTGCTGCAGCGCGCGGCCTGCCACCTGATGTCATACAAGAGCACAAGCATGGCAGTGGAAAGAAAAGGACGAGGGGCACTAACCCTCCGCCAACCCTTTTAGTCGCCTTTTACGACAAGCAGGGATACTGGGGAGTATTATTGAAAAAAAACCCTACCCCCAGGTATATATATATATATCATCATCATCATCATCAGCCGTTGAGGTCCACTGCAGGACCGGCCTATCCCTAGTGAAGCAGGGATGATACAGCCAATGTATCTGTACCCAGTGGCTTAGTCTGTCTGGTAGAGACTGTATGTAGGGTGAGAAGTGCTTGTGAGTGTGACTGTAGTGTTGTAGTGGCTTTGGATGTGTGTGTAGTCTGTGAACCAAGTATAATTGGCCCGCCTTAAGTCGATTGGGTGCAAGCATACTAGTATGCGACACTGGTTCAACCACAGCACCCACTGTGTCTGCCAAAGTAGCAAGTGGCTTGGTGAACGTTTCCCAAAGATTTTACAACTCTAGCGGGAGGTGAACCCACGCTCACCGATGTGCGAAATGCACACTCTACCACTGAACTACAGAGGCTCCATATATATATATATATATATATATATAGTATATACAGTATATATATTTTGTTCTTTGAAAGCAGTGATAAGAAACAGGGAAGTGAGCATGGAAGTGAAAAAGTTACTACATGACACTATTGTGATACCAACTCTAACGTATGGAAGTGAAGCTTGGACACTGTTGGAAGGACACAAGTCAAGAGTGAGAGCAGTGGAAATGAGTTATTTAAGAGGACCCTGTGGAGTCACATGGAGAGACAGGCTGACGAATGAGGATATAAAGGAGCGTTGTGGTGAGGATGTGGATGTGATAGGAAGTGTTATGAGGAACACACTGAGGTGGTTTAGCCTTGTGGAGAGGATGGAGGGTGAAAGACTGAGGAAGAGAGTGTATGTGAGTGAGGTGGAGGGGGGAAGAGGGAGGGGGAGGCCGAGGATGAGATGGAGGGATGGGGTGAAGAGGTATATGAGAGAGGGGGGTGTGAGTTGGAAGCAGGGCAGTGAAATGGCGGGGGACAGGACGACGTGGAGGCGATTTGTTTGTGGCCACCCCAAACAGGATTGAGGCGTCTGGCAATAGATAGACAGACAGATAGATTATGCGTCCGACTCTGGGCATAGGCTTCGCAGCCTGCTTCCAAGTCCCAGTGGTCCTCCTACATACCATACACCTCAGCATGTCACCACTTTGGCACTAACACCCACCGTCCATACTGAATACATGCTAGGGCTGTCTCACACAGGACTGGTGTATGGTATTACCAGGGGTATTTTTACGACATGTTGGTGGGTCTTCTGGTAGATCAGTAAAGTCTGCTTTTATGAAATTCAAATCCATAAACTGTTCCCTGTCCCAGTGGGGATTTGAACCTGGGTCCAGCAGGACTGCAGGCCACTTCTCTACCGATTGAGCCACCGCTTCCCCCTTATATGAGAGAGACGGGTGTGAGCTGGGAGCAGGGCAATGAAATGGCAGGGAACAGGGTGGCATGGAGGCAATTTGTTTGTGGCCACCCCTTACGGGATTAAGGTGTCTGGCAATATACAGATAGACTCTTCTAACTCTACAAACAATACAAAAGATCAACGATGCCTTATGCCTCCCCGATATGGGCTCCCATCCTATCTAATACCCATTACAACACCTTGCAAATCATACAGAACTTCCTACATATTGCCACTGGCTGTAGCAAAACCACTCCCACAGCCCACTCATGCTCTAAAAGTAAAGCCCACCTTGTCAGGTACCTTGATATGAGGAGCACACAATTCTGTGCAGCAGCCTGTGCCAATACACAACACTCGTCACTACATGACAGGCACACTCAGCAAACAACGGCACATAAAACATCACCACACACACATTATCATACCCTCTACAACAATACCCACCTTCCATGCATTCCAAAATTAACAATGAGGAAACACAGCATACTCACTTCACACACAGGGCAATACAACACCTCAATCATGACACGATACTGCAAGCTCCTCTTCTGACATCCACCCATCAGAGGTGTCCTTAACTCTTGCTGAGTTGCAAACCTAATGTGAGGCACAATGAGTGTGTGCATGGGCCACGCTGCAAACTTCATATGAGGTACAATTTCACTAATTGTAAAACAATTACTTAAGGGAGTTAAA
The DNA here is from genome assembly GCF_032717465.1 of Coenobita brevimanus. Taxonomy (NCBI): domain Eukaryota; kingdom Metazoa; phylum Arthropoda; class Malacostraca; order Decapoda; family Coenobitidae; genus Coenobita; species Coenobita brevimanus. Next base: position 33,008,453 of record NC_137056.1, on the reverse strand, counting down.
CTGCTTACAAAGAATCAGAACAACAGGGGTTAAATAGAGATGATCAAGTTCACCTAGCTTGGCTTTGAGCAGGTCATCACTAGGCCCTCCTATGCTATCAGTTTAGACTTGGGTTGGGTGGAATCACAGATGACATGTTTGTAATATAGGCCCACACAACATAATACATTTAATAGAAAACTGCAGAGCATATTCCACACTAAGACGCAGACACTACATCAACAGTGTAGGGAATCTATGTGACAACCCCATAGGGACACCTGCTTACCCGCGGTCAATGTGTCTGCTTGATAAGACTGACCAGAGTTAAGCAACAACAACAACTTAACAACTCTCATTTGAAAATCTTTCTCATCTGTATGATGCCACAGGAGTCAAATTTGACCTTAAAGGTCAAATGCCATTTGGCAATCAGGTGATTCTAAATGCCTGGACGTAATGATACTTTCTAGCAAGGTTGCCGGTTTTAAACAAAAAATGCCATCAAAAGTTTTTTTAGGCTTATTTCCTGGGGTTGGCCTGCCAACTATAAAAGAGAGATGGATAAAATATCTGGGGGATGTGAAGATTCTGGCTGAGAGTCAGTTTGGATTCAGAAGTGGAAGGTTCTGTGTTTCCAACTTGTTGAGCGTTTACTCAAGAGCGATTGATGTGCTACAGGCGAGAGACAGTTGGGTGGATTGTGTGTATCTAGATTTGGAGAAAGCCTTTGACAAGGTACCCCACAAGCGACAAATGTGGAAATTAAAGCATTTCTGGGCGGGGCGTGACGGGGGTTCTGCCGGCATAGAACGTGGGTCCAGGGCGAGATGGGGCTCAGGCCTGTGCTAGAGGGTACAGGGCACTGTGGTTCCCAGGCTGCTGCTTCCGCGCAATAGAGAGGGGCCAGAACCTAGGAGTAGTGCCCCAAGAGGCTGCCCTATCAGTGGGTGCATAATGGCGGGATAGTTGCAGTGTCAAGGCGCACTTGGAGGGTGTCCCTGCAGCTGTCCTGGCAGGGTGCCCCGAGGCCACTACAACAGCCACTGGTAAGCTGGTGGACTAGGGGTCCCAGATCCATCGCCTGAACTTGGGACTGTGCAGTGAGTGGGGCCTGTGCTATGTCTATACCCCTTTATTAATACTGAATATGACAAAACACAAGAAAAACTTTCAAAGCAAGCCTGAGGACAGTAAATCACTCACAGGGATGAGGGTGGGTTCATGGAATGTAGGAATTTTGAGGGGAAGGGCGGGGGAAGCCGTTGAGGCATTCAGTAGGAGGTGGGTGGATGTGGTGTGTTTCCAGGAAGTCCAGTACAGGGGAGGATCACCCAGAAAGATTGTTGGGAAGGACTGTTGCTATAAGTTGTTTTGGCAAGGGGGGACAGACGGATATGGAGGTGTTGGTGTGATGGTTACGGAGAAATGGATGCAATATGTTATGAATGTTATGAGAGTAAGCGATAGGATATTAGCAGTGAAAATTCTGTTCGGTAGACAGATAGCTGCAATTATATCGGCATATGCTCCACAGGCAGGATTGGAAGAAGCAGAGAAAGATAGATTTTGGGATGATTTAATACATGTAGTGGGTGGTATGTGGGATGATGAGATAGTGATTTTGGGAGGGGACTTAAATGGTCGTGTAGGTGAAGCAGCACAAGGTTATGAAGGAGTGGATGGGGGATGTGCGTATGGTATAAGGAATGCAGAAGGGGAAAGGATACTCGAGTATGGGGAGGCAACGGACATGATTGTGTGCAACACATATTTTAGGAAAAGAGACAGTAGGTTAATTACGTATGAGTCTGGGGGAAATGGCAGTCAGATAGATTATTTTCTGGTTAGGAGGGCCGATAGGAGGTTAGTGAGGGATGTTAAAGTTATAGGAAGTGAGGAGTGTGTGCAGCAGCACAAACTACTGATATGTGATATGGTGCTTAACCACGGGGCGTCACTTTCATGACGCTTGGGAGCAAGGGATCATACCGCGGGGCGTCGCTTTTGTGATTCTGTGTTATTTTGAATTCACCCGGGCTTCCAAGTGGGGGCTTGTATCATCTATCAGTACTGCCAATGTCCAACACTAGTCAGCACTACTAATCTCATCTGTACTCCCATCCATTGTTGACAATTTAGTCATTTCTCCCCGTTCTTGACTCCCCTCCCTACCCCCCCTCCATTACCCTATCCTCTCGCCTGACCGGCCGTGCTACGGTAAGTAAATCTTCCCTGGAATTTTTCACTGATTTCATCCATTGAAATAAGCCCTATGTCCTATTCTTATACCAAATAATATATACAAGAAAGAAATAAGGTAAGTGAGAGTGCCATACACCTGGAATTGGCTAATTATCACCTGACAACACCTCACGTGCACTCGTTCGCTAATTTTCGCTGTTTTTTTCCCCTTGAAATATGCCATATAATCTATTTTTGTAATAAATATACATATAAGGAGGGAAGGGAGAAGCCTAAGTGATATTTACATTCACCTGGAACTACCTAATTTATAATGTATTGTCTAGATTGCCAACGGCCATGCCACGTTGAGTACACCGCTTCCCATCCGATCAGCGAAGTTAAGCAACGTTGGGTCTGGTTAGTACTTGGATGGGTGACCGCCTGGGAACACCAGATGCTGTTGGCATCCCTACGTCAAGTGGGGTTGGTGGAGGATTAGTGCCCCTCCCTGTAAAACAATTAACTCTAAGCCACTGGCCACCCCATTTGGGATACATGGCGTCTGGCAATGGATGGATGGATTGTCTAGATTTCCTGCCAATCATTTCAGTGAAATACATAGATGTTTCAAGAGCTACGTTGGTAGTACTGAATATCCCCTAAGTAGGCCTCTACCCGGGCCGGCCCTCCCTTATCAGTTCTCTCTCATCTTCCGAAGAGGAGGTACGCGTCTGTTCCTCTTGCTGACTTCACGGCCATTTTCACCCCCATGCAAAGGGCCCTGTGACCTTTACCCCCTACTAAACCTCGTGTGGAAAGAGGTAAAGGGCTGACAATTGATAAAAGAGTGACTACGATCTTTCTATTGAGTAAAACAGTGCAAGTGGAATTGTAAATAATGTGTAAATAATGTGTAAACAGCAAGTGAAAGTAATGAATGTAAATATAGGTGAACAATGGAAAATAGTTTTATAAGTTACTTCAAGTGACAGTGCACAACACAGTGTAAATAAAATAGAAATGTAAATAAAGTAAATAAAATAGAGAACGTAAATAGAAATGTAAATGAGTAGTATTATAAGAATACGAGTATATACCCTAGGAGTAATGAAAGTGAAAGTTTCACTTTAGCATGTCTGAATACTATGAGTTATGAGAGTGAAGATGAAAGTGACATTCACTCTCAATGCTAGTATACAGGACGAGAAAGTGAATGCTACGTATTTTCTATCTATCTATCTATTGCCAGACGCCTCAATCCCGTTTGGGGTGGCCACAAACAAATCGCCTCCAAGTCGCCCTGTCCCCTGCCATTTCACTGCCCTGCTCTCAACTCACACCCCCCTCTCTCATATACCTCTCCACCCCATCCCTCCATCTCATCCTCGGCCTCCCCCTCCCTCTTCCCCCCTCCACCTCACTCACATACACTCTCTTCGTCAGTATTTTACTGAAAGAAATTGAATCCCTACAGTGACAATAAACTAATGCTACTGAAGGAAACTTATGGATAAAGACTGTAGATATATATAGATATATATAAGTGTTATATAGTAATAGAAATATAAAGTGTGAGGGGTTTTATGAATAATAAATGACAGAGAACCAAGAGAGAACTAGCGCAAGTGCGGCGGTCAGACGCGCTCATAATTTTCATTGCTTTCACTGGTTTTTTTTTTGGAGTATGGATCCCAAAATACTTGAAAATCATAGAGTAGTGTTTATAGTGTTAATATCTGGCTGTGGTAATCATATTACGGGTTGTCGGGAAGTGTAAAGTGGAGACTTCGTTACCCAACTTCAGAGGTCTCCACAAGTCCTACGGTAACTGACGAAGGCTCAACAAACATTCCAGGAGAAAGCTGAAGGTATGTGCCATAAGCATATATAATTTTAATATTCTAGGACTAATAACTGATTTTTGGCAAATATTTTTTGAGAGTCTGTCGGAGACCGAATAACCCCGCGGCACACGCAAAACATCGGTAAACATGCCGGCGGTGTAGGGGTTAAAGAAAGAACGATGAAAAAGAGGACTTATGTACCTAGGAGGAAAATATGGAAGCTGAAAAACCAAGTGGTAAGGGATGCCTTCTATAGCGAGTTGAGGAGAGTGGTGGCTGAACAAGGAGCTGTAGACAGAGGCGTTAATGAACAGTACAGAGCCCTCAAGAACAATCTCTTGAGAATTACTGATGTAACATGAGGTTGGACAAAAGGACCACCAAGACATAAAGTAACTTGGTGGTGGGATGAGGGTGTAGAAGCTGCAGTTAAGGAGAAAAGAAGGCTTTTCCGGGAATGGAAGAAGGGTGGTAGCAAAGAGGAATATTTGGCTGCCAAGCGTAGGGCTAGAAGAGAGGTATACAGGGCAAAGTCTGAGTCACAGAGACTTTTACTTGATAACCTAAATCATGGGGAAAGGAAAAATATGATATTTAGGGTGGTAGGTCAGGTGAAGAGGGATAATCAGGATATCATAGGTGAGCAGTGTGTGAAGAATGATGAAGGAAGGGTAGTGGTGAACAGTGAGGATATTAAAGATGCATGGAGAGAACAATATAACCGGTTGTTGAATGAGGAACCTGACTGGGACAGAGAAGGTTTGGAGCCAGCAGATCCAGTGTCTGGCCCTTGGCCTTTGATTGATGCTGCTACTGTGAGTGAGGCAATAGGCAGGATGAAGGTGGGGAAGGATGAAGGTGGGGAAGGCAGCAGGTGTGTCTGGGTTGACTGCTGAAATGTTGATGGCCTCAGGCAATATAGGGGTGAAGTTAGTCACTGACCTGATAAACAGGATAATTTATGAGTGTTTTGTCCCAGATGACTGGCTGAAGAGTGTAATTGTACATGTGTATAAAGGGAAGGGCGATGCCCTGGAAAGACGAAATTATAGAGGTATAAAGCTTTTAGATCAGATAATGAAGGTAATGGAGAGAGTTTTAGAAAGGTATGATTAGAGAAAGAGTGAATATTGATGAGATGCAGTTTGGGTTTATGCCAGGTAGGGGGACCACTGAAGCCATATTCATTGTTCGACAGCTTCAGGAAAAATATATTGGTAGGAGAAGGGATCTTTATTTTGTTTTTGTTGATTTGGAAAAGGCCATTGACAGAGTCCCTAGAGAGGTGGTGAAGTGGGCAATGAGAAAGCTTGGCTTGGAGGAGTGGCTGGTTAGGGTGCTTATGGCTATGTATGTGAGTGCTCACACCCAGGTAAGAGTGAATGAAGATTTGAGTGATGTGTTTTCCGTGAATGTTGGTGTGCATCAGGGGTCAGTTTTGAGTCCCATGTTGTTTATCATGGTACTTGAAGCTCTTTCACGTGACTTTAGAAATGGACTCCCATGGGAGTTGTTGTATGCTCACGATTTGGTGTTGACTGCAGAGAACGAAAGAGAGGCGGAGGAAAGGTTTAGGAAGTGGAGAGATGGTATGGGGCACAAGGGCTTAAGGGTAAATGCAGATAAAACAAAAGTGACGATATCTAGGGTTCGTGGCGGTACTGTCAAAGACGAGGGAGAGTGGCCATGTGCAGTTTGCCACAAGGGCGTGGGAAGTAATTCCATCTTGTGCGGTGTTTGTGATAAATGAGTGCATAAGAGATGTAATGGTATCCGAGGTAGACTGCGAGATAATGCTGATTTTATGTGTATGGCATGTTGGGGAGAGCAGGTGGAGATTGTCAGACGTGAAAGAATTGAACTTGCTGGTGAATCTCTTGAGTGTGTGGAAGAGTGTTCTTATTTGGGAGACATGTTGTGTGCTGGAGGTGGGGCTGGAGCTAGCTCTGCGGCCAGAGTGAGAAGTAGTTGGAAGAAGTTCAGGGAGCTCTTGCCTCTCCTGACAGTGAGAGGACTCTCCCTACGTGCTAAGGAGTCTTTGTACGCAGCATGTGTTAGGAGTGTAATGTTGTATGGTAGTGAGACCTGGGCAGTGATGGAGGAGGATATTCGCCAGCTCAGACGTACAGAAATGACAATGATTAGGTGGATGTGTAGTGCGTCCCAGCGTCCAAGGTCTGGGGGGGCTGGGTTCACAATGGAAGAGTTGAGAGGTAGGATGGGACTGGAGTGTACTGGTGTTGTGATGAGGAGAGGTAGATTGAGATAGTTTGGACATGTGGAGAGGATGGGGGATGATAATTGGGTGAGGAAAGTGAGAAGTGTTAATATTGGGGGTGGGGTTACGAGGGGTAGACCGAGAAAGACATGTGACGAGGACATTAAGTGTGACCTCAGGGTTAAGGGACTGAACAGGGAGGCTGCAATTGATCGTGCAGCATGGAGAGCCGCCATTAGGTGACCAAGGCCGACGCATGCAAGCATGTTGGAGCCTTTAAAAACTAAATGAAAACGAAACGATACGAGGACTGAAGAGAAACCTCCTGGAATGGATAAGAGACTTTTTGAGAGACAGGCAAATGAGGACAATAATGAAGGACAGGATGTCTGGATGGAGGGATGTAAGAAGTGGAGTCTAACAGAGCTCGGTGTCAGCACCATTAATGTTCCTGATTTACATAAACGATATAGTAGATGGAGTGAACAGTTATGCAAGTCTGTTTGCTGATGAGACAAAGATCTTGAGGAGGGTAGAAGTTGTGGAAAACTGTAAAATGTTGCAGGAGGATCTGGATAGGATTCATGATTGAAGCCGGATGTGGGAAATGAAATTCAATGCAAAAAAATGTAAAATACTCGAAATGGGTAAAAGTACCAAGAGGCCATCACTGAATTATTTGATGGGTAATGAACCAGTCACAAAAGCGAGAGAAGAGAAAGGTTTGAGAGTGCTGGTCAAGGATTTATCACCTGAAAAACACATTAACAAGATAGTTAGAGAGATGTATAATCTCTTGACTAACATAAGAGAAACATTTCATTACGTGGATGAAATGATAAATAAACTGATAGTGGCCATGATCCACCCTAGGTTGGAATATGCAGCAGTAGTGTGGTCCCCACACAAAAGAAAGATATAAACAAGATCGAGAGAATACGAAGAACAGCAACCAAGATGGTCCCTAGCCTGGCAGATCTGTCGTACAGAAAGAGGCTGGAAAAGCTGGATCTGCCTTCCTTAGAAGAAAGGAGAGAGAGGGGCGACGTGATTGCAGTGTTCAGGGCCATGATGAGAGTAGATAAAACTGACAGAAAAGATCTGTTTGTACGGGATGGGAGAATAACAAGAGGACACGGAATGATGCTGAAGGTACCAAGTTGCTTGAATGATATCAAGAAATATAGTTTTCCATGTAAATGCATAGACCCGTGGAATAGCCTGGACAAAGAGATCGTCCAGTCTAAAAACTTAAATGAGTTCAAAGCAAAATTTGAGTTACTAAGAAAAAGACGGGACTCCACGAACGTAGCTCATTTCCTGTATATCACAAATGGGTAAATACACACACACACACATACTCTACAGATGATGGCTGCTACACTCATTTAGATGGTGTGTTTCTCAGTTTTTGGTGCCAACATGCGAGGATGTGCAGACCAGTTCTGGACCTGCAAACTTTGCCAAACTATTTACACACACACACACACACACACACACATCTGATGCATTTGTCTTCAGTGTATTGGGCATAAATTCCTTGTTACTATTGAAAGGGGGGGGGGGAGCCTACAAGGCCACATCACAAACTCACACAACTCCTCCTTCCACATTCAAGAGCCATACAGAATCCATCCAGGCATCACAGAGGATATTGGCAACACCATGGGAAAATCTTTAAATACACAAGTATACCCCGGTTTAACGATCTAATTGGTTACGTAAAACTCCGTTGTTTGGTGGAGTATCATATATCAGCATACTTTTAACATGTATTTCAATGTGGACCATTTACCAGCCTTGGGTCTACCCCAAACCAAGTCCAAAACCCAGCTAGATGAGCCCAAAAACAGGTTTAAATGCAATCTTAATGGCCTAACAGCTGTCAAGGAAGCTAACCCAAGCCTAACACCTGTAAATATCTCACTAAAACCAACAAATAAAGCCTGAAAATCTTAAGGAATAGGTTAGAAAATATCAAACACCTCTCATCACTTACTTCTTGTAAGTCCATGTCCAGTCCTGGTCATCATCATTGTTATCCCCCCAGAGGCTAGGGGACATGTGGTGCTCCCCAACATTCAATCCTCATCCTCAAAGCCCTCAAACCCAATCTCCAGGGGTGGATCAGAGGGGGGTGGCAATGGAGTGCGATGAGATGACTCAGGCGGAGGTAATGGGGTGTGATGCAATGGCTCAGGTGGTGGCAATGAGGTGCAATGCGATGGCACTGGGGGGTGGCGATGGAGTGCGATGCGATGACAGAGGAGATGGCGAGGGAGACAGCTGCGATGACTGGTGAGGTGGTGCAGGAGACCGCTGCGATGAATGATGAGGTAGCGATGGAATCAGCAGCGGTGACTCACGTCATGGTGAGGGAGACAGAGACAGTGGCCGAAATGGTGTGGGAGATGGAGGCTGAGACGAGGAAGGCAGCGATGGAGTGGCAGAGTGTCTTAGTGGAGACACAGGTGATATGGGAGATGGCAATCAGCTGGAGGTTAGGTCCAGCACAACGGGATGAGCACGTCCTCAGCGGGAGGTATCCCCCGGTATTTCTCTTCTGGTTGAAGGTTGGGGAGATGCTCTGCTGGCTGAAGGCTGGGGAGATGCTCTGCTTGTCGAGGGATGAGGAGATCCTGTATGACTTGCTGGCATGGTGGGGGTCAGCTTGAAGATGGCTGTGATCATGGTCTGCCTGGCCGCCCTCTTCTTCTCATCCAGCATCGTCCTGTAGACTTTCATCCCCTCTTCAAGCTTAGTTGTGTCCCTGCTTCATCCTGGGAGGGGGCTGTGTGTCCACATAAGGTCAATTATCCTGTCCAGCTTCGTTTGCATCTCTTTTAGGATTTTGACGTTCAGAGCTCAGACCTCAGGCACAACCTCCTCCTCCTCTGCTTCCTGGTGCACCGGCTGGATCTCCATATTAACCCCTTAACAGAGGGGCGTCACTTTCGTGACGCTCGGGCGCAATGGATCATACCGTGGGGCGTCACTTTTGTGATTCTGTGTTATTTTGAATTATTCCAGGCTTTCAAGTGGTGGCTTGTATCATCTATCAGTACTCCCAATGTCCAACACTAGTCAGCACTCCAAATCTCCTCTGTACTCCCATCCATTGTTGACATTTTAGCGATTTTCCCCCGTTCCTGACTCCCCTCCCTACCTCCCCTCCATTATCCTGTCCTCTCACCTCCCCAGCTGCGCTGCACTACGCAAATCTCCCCCAGATTTTTCCATAGATTTCATCCATTGAAGTAAGCCCTATGCCCTATACTTATACAAAATAATATATACCAAAAGAAAATAAGGTAAGTGATGGTGGTATACACCAGGAATTGGCTACTTATCACCTGACAACACCTCACATGCATTCATTCACTACATTACCATGGTAATTTCCCCTTTTAATTATGCCTTGTAATCTATTTCTGTAATAAAAATATATATCAGAAAGGAAGGGAGAAGCCTAAGTGACATTTACATTCACCTGGAACTACCTATTTCATTATGTATTGCCGAGATTTTCTACCAATAATTTATTAGCATGTAAGTTAGCAGCTGTCAGCCCATTGTCACTGTCAACCCTTGCCTTCTCAGATAAGCTACGGCATTTAGTTCCTTGTCCTCCTCTGTGGTCAAACCATGTCGCACTCGCGCCCCGCCATTTCTGCCGCTTCTGCGCCCATTGCAAAGGGCCCCGTGACCTCTACACCCAGAAAAACTCGTGGGGGAAGCAGGAAAGGACTAAGTGACTCTGCAGTGGAACGTGAACTAGCGGAATTATCAATGGTGATGATGGATAGTGATTTTGACCCTTCGGGGGATTCGTGTGATGAGCCGGGTGAGGAAATCATGCCAGAAACTACTAGTATGAGTGCTTCAGTGTCCCAAGTTATCCCTAGCTCCAAGGGAAAGGAGCCGTTAATGCAGCAAGGGAAGGAATTTGGGAAGGGAGTGAAAAGGCGGCAGGTTAGCCCCGGAACAATGGCCCCGCGTGACGCAGCCCGCCACGAGTCCCGAGTTGATTCACCTCCTCGTTCCCCAAGCCCCACTTCACTCATTTCTTCCTCTTCTTCTGCTGAATTATCTCCGGAGTTTTCGTCGTCGGAGTCACCACCAGCATCAACAGTGAAGGCAGGCCGCAGAGGAAGAGGTAAATCCCTGACCTGTAAAAGTAGAGTTGCTAGTAGAGTAAGGGCTGCTAGTGCTGTACGGCAACCCAGGGTCAGTGCGAGTGATCTTGAACGTGATAAATCTGCCTCACAGCCACCCTCCACCCTCACCCACCCTACACCGCCACGACAGGGAATCCTGGACACCTTCGCATGGACGGAAGGGTCCGATTTTGTCCCTGAACATCTCGATTTTGACAAGAGTTCCTCAGGAGTACAGCCTGCCTTCACTCTTGACGAGGATGCTGAGTGTGTGGACTTCCTTTTGGCCTTCCTCGATGACGAAGTCATGCAGCACATATGTGATGAGACCAACAGGTATGAATCACAATGTGCTGCAAGTGGTACAGGTGCAGCCAAGATGCAACAATGGTCCATGCTGGGAGTGCAGGAGCTGTATGTGTTCTTCGCCTCATGCTTCTCATGCCACACTCAAAGAAGCATGAGTTGGAAGAATACTGGTCCATGGACCCCTTACTACCCTCACCCACCTTCAATAAGTACATGGCCAGAGATCGCTTCCGGAACATCATGGGAAACCTGCACTTTGCCGACAACAATGTACCTTCCCAAACCGACTCACTCTGGATGATCCGGGAGATTCTGAGCAGAATGAAGGATAAGTTTATGACATTCTTCCACCCCTTTCAGAAGGATGTCATTGACGAATCCTTGGTTTTGTTCAGAGGACGACTTAGGTTTGTCCAGTACATTCCAAGCAAACGCCATCGCTTTGGAATCAAGTTCTTTGTACTGTGCGACTGTAAGACAGGGTACATCCTTGACTTCGTCATTTATTCAGCGAGCACTGTCGATCTTGATAAAACACACCCCCTTGGCTTCTCAGGCTGTGTAGTGAAAGTGCTCCTTGAAAGGTATTTTGGTGGGAATCATGTGCTATATACAGACAACTATTATACAGCACCGAAACTTGCCAAATACCTCTCAGAGCACGGCATCGGCTCCTGCGGCACTATGAAGAGTAATCATGCCCACTTCCCTAAATTCCCAGAGGCAGGAACCTCGCAGCGAGGAGACATGCACCTACGCAAGTCTGAGAAGATGCTGGCAATACCGTGGCATTACAAGAGGGTCGTGCACGTGCTCACCACCGTACATAAGGGGGAAATGACAGACAGTGGGAAGGTCGACCGTAGGACAGGCGAACCTGTGATGAAACCTGATGCTGTGTTAGACTATAATATCAACATGCGGCTGGTGGACAAGTCCGACATGATGACTGGAGAGATCGACTGCCTCAGGAAGAATACTAGGTGGTACAGGAAAGTTTTTCTGCATCTCATAGATATGACGATGCTGAACGCCTTCATCCTGTACAAGATGAAGGTCAAGCCACCCAAGTCCTTCTCCCTGAGGTTGTTCACCAGGACTTGTGTTCAGCAGCTGCTTGAAAGATATGGTAGGGTGACAGCAGCAACTCCAAGGCGCCATCCAGTAACACTTCCCGACAGACTTGAGCAGAGGGCGTACATGGATCGGCACAGACTGGGACTGGTGCAAATGCCTGCCACAGGCAAGAGGAAGGCCGCGATCCGCAGGTGCCAGGTGTGTGCACATACCACCCGACGCACACCTGAGCACAAACGCACCTCTTGGCAGTGCGCTGAGTGCCAGGTTCCCCTCTGTGTTACCTGCTTCTTTGATTACCACAGCCAGAAGCAGTTCTAAAACAGCAAGTGGGAGAGGAAAGTAATGTGAAAATAATGTGTAAATAATGTGTAAATAGCAAGTGAAAGCAATGGATGTACAGTACATATGACTGAACAGTGTAATATGTATAGTTTTATGTTACTGAAAGTGACAGTGAATAACACAGTGTAAGTAAAACAGAAGTGTAAATATTGAAAATACAATAGAAAATGTAAATAGAAATGTAAGTAATTAGTAATATAAGAATATGAGTACAAATACTTGAGGTTATAACAGTGAAAGTGAATCCGTGGCTCTCTACGTATTTTACTGAATGAAAAATTGAATGACTTCAGTGACAATAAACTAATACTACTGAAGGAAACTTATGGATAAAGACTCCAGATATATATGTATTATGTAGTAATAAAAAATATAAAGTGTGAGGGGTTTTATGAATAATAAATGACAGAATACCAAGAGCGAACTAGCGCAAGTGGGAAGGTCATACGCCCTCGCAATTTTCATTGCTTTCACAGTGGGTTTTTTTTGGGGTATGGACCCCAAACTACTTGATAATCACAGAGTAGTGTTTATAGTGTTAATATCTGGCTGTGGTAATCATATTACGGGTCGTCGGGAAGTGTAAAGTGGAGACTTTGTTACCCAACTTCAGAGGTCTCCACAAGTCCTACAGTAATCGACGAAGGCTCAACAAACATCCCAGGAGAAAGCTGAAGGTATGTGCCATATGCATATGTAATTTTAATATTCTAGGACTAATAACTGATTTTTGGCAAATATTTTTTGAGAGTCTGTCGGAGACCGAATAACCCCGTGGGACATGCAAAACATTGGGAAACATGCCCGCGGTGTAAGGGTTAAGGAGCTCCTCACTGCTGAGCTTCCCCCTATGGCTCTCAAGAACCTCCTCCACATCATCCTCATCGACCTCCCCGAAGCCTGCCTTGTGTGACAATTCGACTACTTCTTGTCACACATGCTGGAAAGGTGGAGCTTGCATGCCCTCGAGGAAGCAGGTGAAGGAGTGCACACACTGTAGCCACAGCTTCCGCCACACACCGTTCATCGTCACCTGGCTAACCTCACTCCGTGCTGCAGTGATATTCTCTAGGGCGTGGCGTATGTTGCAGCCCTTCCAAAACTGCTGCACTTTTGTCCTGTCATCAATGTCATAGGCCCTTACCAACTGCTGCATCATGCAGCAGAGGTAATAAGCCTTAAAGGTAGTAATCACCCCTTGGTCCATCAGCTGCAACAAGGACGTGGTGTTGGGGGCAGGAACACCACCTCAATATTGCTGGCCCATTCCTTCATTGCAGGAGGGTCGATAGGCATGCTGTCCACCACCACGAGAAATCCGTTCACCAAATTTTAACACGATGCATACCTCTTCAGCACATGAGAGAGGTACGAGTGGAAATATAACAAACAGATATCTGAAGTCAGCCAGGCCTTCTTGTTCGACTTCCAGATAACCCCACCAGAGCCCTGGGGTTCTCGGAGTGGTAGACGAGGAGCAGCTTCAACTTGGTCACCCTCGGCGTTGTCCCCCAGCAGGAGTGTCAGCCGGTCCTTTAAGGGATTGAATCCTGGAGTAGACCTTTCCTCCATTGCGAGATATGTGTTGGACATTCTCTTCCAAAAGAGCCCAGTCTCGTCCAAATTCAAGACCTGTTTCACACTGTAGCCAACCTCCTCGATGAAGCATTTCAGTTCGTTAGGAAACGCTGCCGCTGCCACCGTATCTGCACTCGCCGCCTCTCCGTACATCTTCACATGGTGGAGGTTTGCTTGCCTCTTGAACCGGTCAAACCACCCATGGCTCGCCTTGACCCTTAAACGGCGGGCTACGTTCCAATTTTACATCCGTGTGCGGCTCATTATTTTGGAATAAAGTGCTATGAAATCAGGCAAAACATGCATAAATGGATCGGAATAGCTCAAAAAACAATGAATTTGATGTTACTACAAATTGTGTGTGAGTTAGGTGGTGATGAGAGGTGAGTGAGAGGGGTGGTGGCGCATCAAGGTCACTCTCAGTGGAAAGCAACTGAGAACAGGTGGGCAGAGAGTTTTGTTTCTGCTCTTATTTGTAACAGCAGACTAAAATCTATTATTTTAACATTATGTACATTGTTCTGTGTCTTCATGGTGCACTTTGAACACTACACACTATATATTAAAATTTTTATCTTACGTCTGTAAAGTTATAATTTTTTGTATGCAAATATTATGTACAACTGTTCATAATACCACAACTGTTCACACTAATATGTATCAGTGTGTGGTATTCCGTGAAGCAATCAATATAGAGACCCACATAACACTCCTGGAATATAGTAGGCCCATGGAATAGGAATGTGTTCTGGAACGTCGACCGTCCTTTCCTTGACGGACATCAACTGCCTTTTAGGGGTTAAAGGTCTCACTTTCATCCAGATCCCATCTGACCTTTATTTTGTCCCATAGCGTGACAGCCGTAATGCATACTACTGCCTGGCTCATGGGAGCCTTGCGCCAGTTCTGATCCTCCACCCATGTGTGCAGCATCTGCTTCAGCTTCTCCATTGCAGGTTCTCGCTGACGGGTGATATGGAAGGCTGATAAGGTAGTAACCTCCCAAGCAGCAGCTTTAATGGCCTCCTTCTTCTTGATGATGGTGGAGACAGTCAACTGGGCCAGATGGAGAGCCGATATGAGCCGATACGATAGAACACGCACATTCGCCTTTGTCATGGCGCTTAAGAATTTCCAATTTGACTTCTAGTGACACAGTCTTACACACACGCTTCGGAGGAACATCACCAGCACCACCATTAGCAGGCCGCTTACCACCACAACTAGGGCCTCCACTAGCACCACCACTAGCCCCACCACTTGCAGCACCCTTACCTAACATTATGACACTTATTTGGGACAAAAATCACACAATATCACACTCCACACACAATTAGTATCACTGCTCTACTCACGGCAATGCTTAAACACAGGTACGATGCACTACGATAACAACTTGCGTGAAGTTGGTGCAACACGATGCGTGGTGGGCGAATGTAAGGGAGATCCTCACTCTGAGATGGCCGGTGAGAGAAGAGCGATATGGGTGTGCGCGGGATAAGTGATGGCTGTGGGGTTTGCGTGAATGTTTCTGTGCATCCTGGGAGGCGGGCGGGCTCAGCTGGCCGCGGGAACGTGTGCGATTAAAAATTTTGGTCTGTTGTCTATGGACGCGGCATCGGAGGGTCCATCGTTAAACTGGGGTTCTGCCATCGGGTATCAGGGCGTGGTGGTATTTGTACCCCCATCACTAAGCCGGGTGGCATCTAGGGGGTATCATATATCGGGGCATTACTGAAATGATTGATCTACAGGATATTATGTCACAGAAGTAGAACGAGCAATTGGGCATGACCTATGATGTAGTTATTACATTTTATCACATGACTGCAACAAATCATGATGCCATACTGTTCATACCCATAATAAAAGCTGCAATGCCACATCTGAAGGCTAAAGTGGCTAAACTGGGCATTCTTTAATCCCAAATGCTTCAGTTATATAAATATATATTTTTTTTATGTGAGGAAGAAGGAACCAAAGGCCATGAGCCTGCAAAACTGTTCCTTCCAAGACAAAAACAAAATACAAGAGAGAGCCAAATTCATTCATGCCGAGATGCCTGGACACACTGCGTTTGAAAGACTGGAGATCATAGGAAGCAGGAAATACAGACAGAGGGAGACAGTTCCAGAGTTGACCTGTTGCATAAATGAAGGACTGGGAGTAACGGTTAACTCTTGCATTAGAGAGTTGGACAGAAGAGGGGTGAGAGTTTGCTGCTAGATGCGTGCTACGCGCCCGTCGTAGAAGTGGAGGAATGCATGCAGGCAGTTCAGAGGAACAGTGACCATTGAAGTAGTGATAGAAGAGAGATAAAGATGCAACACTGTGGCAAAGAGACAGAGGTTGAAGGGAGTCAGTAAGAGGGGGAGAGTTAATGATATGAAAAGTCTTTGACTCCACCCTATTGAGAAGAGCTGTATGTGGGGAGCCTCCCCACACATGACAGCTGTACTCCACACAGGGGTGAATAAAACCCCTGCATAGAGTCAACAATTGTGCAGAGGCAAAGAAGGAACGGAGTCGGCTTAGCACACCCAAGCGCTTGGAAGCAGATTTTACAAGAGATGTAATATGATCTTTCCAAGACAAATCCCGAGCAAATGAAACCCCAAGCATGTTCAAGGATGATGCAGGATTAAGTTGAGTATTATTAAACATAAGTGGGTATACCTGTGGAAGATTTTGTCGGGTTGATAGGTGCAAAAACTGAGTCTTTGATGCATTAAAAACAACCAGATTATTTTTATCCCAGTCAGACATTAGGTGTGCCATAGCCTCATCCCTTGCCTGTTGAAGTAACTGCTGAGATGGACGTTGTGGGAATCGAATGGAAAGATGAAGGGTGGAGTCATCAACTTATGAGTGGATAGGGTTAGATGTACAGCTTAGAAGGTCATTGATGAATAAAAGGAAGAGAGTTGGTGATAGGACAGAGCCCTGAGGAACACCACTGTTAATAGATCTAGGAGAAGAATGACAGCCGTCTACAACAGCGGCAATAGAACGACCAGAAAGGAAGCTAGAGATGAAGGCACAGAAAGGAGGATAAACACCATAAGAGGGCAGTTTGGAAATTAATGATTTGTGCCAGACTCGATCAAAAGCCTTTGAGATGTCAAGTGCAATGGCAAAGCATTCGCCAAAGTCCCGAAAGAAGGATGACCAGGAGTCTGAAAGGTAGGTGAGAAGATTGCCTGTGGAGGGTCCCTGACAGAACCCATACTGACGATCAGAAAGAAGGTTGTGATAGGAAAGATGCTTTAAAATTTTTCTATTAAGAATAAACTCAAAAACTTTTGAGATACAGGATGTTAAAGTAACTGGACAATAGTTAGAGGGTTGGGAATGGTCACCCTTCTTTGGGACTGGAGAGCAAACTTCCAGCAAGAAGAAAAGGTACAATTGACAGACAAAGGCGAAAGAGTTTGCCTAGGCAGAGTGTAAGCACAGAAGCACATTTCTTGAGAACAACAGGAGGGACTCCATCAGGCCCATATGTCTTATTAGTACTGAGGCCAGCAATGGCAGAAAATACATCAGCTGAAGAAATTTTAATGTTAGCCATGAGGAAGTCAGAGGGTGGAAGTGATGGAGGAACAGCACCAGAATCGTCTAAGGTGGAATTGGAGGAGAAAGTCTGAGCGAAGAGATCTGCTTTATCAGTAGAAGAAATAGCTACAGAGCCATCAAAGTAGAAAAGAGGAGGGAAGGATGATGAGGTAAAGTTGTTAGAAAGGTTTTTGGCAAGGTGCCAGAAGGAGCGGGAAGAGTTCGAGTTGGAGAGTTGAGAGCATTTTGTACGGATGAAATTATTTTTAGCAGAGCGAAGAACAGACTTAGCACGATTCCGGGCAGAAATGTATAAAAGATGTGATTCAGGGGTGGGTTGGCTCCAGTACCTTTTATAGGCCCTCTCCTTGTTGCGGACAGCATTAGAACAACCATGATTAAACCAAGGCTTTCTTGCGTTAGTCAAAGGATATGAGAAAGGAATGTATGCTTCCATGCCCAAGAGAATAACCTCCGTAATGCGCAAGGCACACCCAGATGGCTCACGGCCATGAAAGCAATAATCATTCCAGGGAAAATCAAAGAAGTACTGCCTGAGGGCCTCCCAATCTGCAGCTCCAAAGTGCCAGAGACGACGTTTTTTTGGAGGGTCCGCAGGCCGTACCGGAGCGATAGGACATGTTAAGGTGATAAGGTTATGATCGGAGGAGCCCAACGGAGAGAAAAGATTAACAGTGTAAGCAGAAGGATTAGTTGTAAGGAAGAGATCAAGTATGTTGGAGCTCTCTCCAAGGCGGTCAGGGATACGGGTAGGGTGCTGTACAAGCTGCTCTAGGTCATTAAGGATAGAAAAGGTGTAGGCTTGTTCACCAGGTGGATCAGTGAAAGGAGAGGAGAGCCAAAGGTGGTGGTGAACAATGAAATCTCCAAGAATGGAGATTTCAGAAAAAGGAGAAATGGATAGAATGTGTTCCATCGTAGAAGTAAGATAGTCAAAGAATTTTTGACAGTCAGTAGAATTAGGAGAAAAGTAAACAGCACAGATATATTTAGTCAGAGAATGACAGGAAAGCTGAAGCCAGAGTGTAGAGAATTCAGAAGAATCTAGTTTGGGAACACAAGAGCAAGATAAGCTGTTGCGTTTATATACACAACAGCCACCTTTGGCTTTGAAATGAGTATAGAGAAAGTAGGAGGATACAGAAAAGGGTTTGCTGTCAGTTGCCTCAGACAGCTAAGTCTCAGTTAGGAAAAGAAGGTGAGGTTTAGAGAAGGAGAGGTGGTGCTCAACAGAGCGAAAGTTAGAGGAAAGGCCACGAATGTTGCAGAAATGAAGAAGAGAGTCAGACAGTGGTTCCAGGCACCTTGAGTCATCACCGGGAGAGGGGCTGAAGGTGGGGGCATTTGTGGTCCCCCCCCTGGAGACTCCGAGGCTATGTTATTCGATGCCATTTTTTGAAAATTTTGAAAAGGAAGTGTGGTGTGTACCGTGCATGTAGTTTGGTGTTGATAGTTGGAGAAACTTGTATTGGAGAGCATGCTGGTCTACTCTCTGTGTTACTGAGACACTGAAAAAGTATGCATGTATATACGGTATGTCATAAATTTGGTCCTGGCACTGCTCTTTTTTTTTTTCCATGCATATGTACCAACAAAATGGCGTTAATGATAGGGTTAAACACAGCATCTATGGTACAGTATTTGGGAACTCTACCTGTAGGTCTCCTTTTCCACCATCCATTCTCCTCTTCCTGGCTGTCCTCTTCTTCTTCCTGGTCACTGTCCTGATCATCCTTTTTGAGTGCAGAGAAGTCTTCAGCAATGGTGCCAGCCTCTACCAGCTCTCGGTGTCGTAGTACCAGAGAGATCATAGTCAGTGTTTTTCCCAGGCCCATGTCATCAGCTGCAGGAAGATATCAACTATTTTAGTATCAACAATTTCATGCTCCTGTGGCTTGCCCAACTGAATAATATTATCTGGTATTAGATGGCATTGAAACCTGAACTGTCCCAACCACAACAGGATTACTGAAGACAGTTTTAACAATGCCTCCTATAACTCACCAAGCAGATTCAAATAATTTTGCATTAGTAGGAATAAAATACCTGAGAAGACGCAACTATGAGATGCTAAAATGCATCATCATCATCTAATTTCCAACATTCACACAGGTCAGAAATATGTTGATGATGCAACCATATGTTTGTGCGCATGTCTGAACAGTCAAATTTATGGTGGGTGGCAGAGGGGTGATATTTTCCGTGCATTCTGAGAAGTTCAGACTAGTTAAGTCATTTTCTCTCTTTTTGTGGCGAAGGATAGTGCAGCATATAGAAAAATTCTTCATACAGATAACAAACCAGTACTTATACTGTACTGTTTTGCTTTAGGTGACCATGTTATGACTGGATGTGCTCTTGAGGGTGGGGTTGACTGAGGTCACAGAGTAAAGCTCTCTCTCTCTCTAGGAAGTGTCTTTGTCTGCTAGGAGTGCATCCAACATGGTAGATGAAAGCTAATGTACTGTATCAGTAATAGTTGAAGTTTACTATTATCGGTGTTGTGTTACTGTGCGTTGTATGGCTTCTGTCACATCACTGTGCTGCTCTAGGTGCTCACTGCACAACTTCAGTTGAAAGTACGGTGGCCCCTTGGTTATCGCACATAATTAGTACCCCACCTTAAGCGTGATAACGAACTGCATGATAATGAAAGCAAAGAACCTATGGGATTTATCCTAAATGGTACTGGCCACCCCACTTGTAAGCCCAGATTTTCCTTTTTATAACAGTTTAGACCCACTATAGTCTCACCAATCTAAAACCAAGGTTTGGGTGGAGTCCAGCCGGGGATTTCCCGGCGTACAGCTCTGCCTTGTTTCCTATACTCTGATTGGCTAGTGGCTGACCTGACACCATTAGAGTTCGTCCGCTCACATCTCGCCACCTGGCCTGACATGACTTCATCCACTTCTGTGTGTGTGTGTGTGTGTGTGTGTGTGTGTGTGTGTGTATATGAGTGTGTGTGTAAAGACAAACTAATTTAAGTCATAAATATAATTTAAGTTATATATATAACAGAAAGTGAACAGTGGAAGCACGTGACAGAAGCTTCAATCTCCCTCCAATGGATCAATTCCCAGTATGGGCCTGGATGTTGCCGCTCGTGAGTGTTTTAACTTATTTATTTCTATTAAGAAAATAGCATATGTTCTACTGATTCCTTCAAATTATATTATAAACGTAATTGTTACATTACTTACCCAGCTTAGAACTACCGTGAAAGTCGGTAAAAGTAATCACATTTTTTTCAGCAACACTGTAAAATATGTATGCCACATTTCTTTATTGATGTACAAGAGCCATATGCATTACTAGTTTACCTTCCTTTGATATGCTAGAATACTTACGTTTATATTGTACTAGTATGTGTGTACCTATCTGTGATGCCTATTACATATATAACAGAATCTACTCATCGCTCGTTTAGGAAGTATGGCATGGCTGCACCCAGCACCAGACCCTACCCAAACCTTGGTTTTAGATTGGTGAGACTATAAATGCATGCATACTGTTACGGAAATATTCAAAACACACAAAGGCAGGGTCAGGTTAACAGAAAATGATGGAATGGGCAAAATATTCAAAACACACAAAGGCAGGGTCAGGTTAACAGAAAATGATGGAATGGGCAAAATAAGACAGAAAAACAAATTTCATAATATAGAGACCTGAGATGGGCTTGAGGTAAGGGATTCTGCAGCTAGGGGTGGTGGGTTAGTAGTCTCCACCACCTAAGATTAACTCCTCGAGTACCAACTTATCTTTTAATCTCTCAAAGCCATCAGACACCATAGATTCTGCACCATCACTCCCAGCAGAAACCAGCTCAGGTGTGCAATAATGAAGTATTTTAGTTAATTAAAAAAAAAAAGCACAACGATGGCAGAAGCACAGATTTTCATCAAGCAGTCATAAATTAAACTGACAGAACCAAACGTATGACAACCAAGGGATCAGTATACTGTGATGCTTTAGGCATTTACAGACTAAATTATGATTGTATGTGCACTTGGGGATGGGACTGGGTAAAGTCCAGTAAGAGCAACCCTCGATGGCCACTTAACATAACCCCACAGAGTCACACTACACCATCGTTGCTGTCTGAATGATCAATAGTTGGAGGGACTTTACTTGACACAACTCTTTGGATAAAGGGAGTTTCTTGTGCATAACAATGGCCTATAACACAACAATTCTGTCTCCATTAGGCTGTTGTGTTATGGAAATTCCCACTATGAAAACAGCAGAGCCTACAGAAAAAAGGACTGATTCCAACTGCCCCCACTGTCAGCCTTAACCCCCCCCAGAAGCCTGCCTTAGCCTTCTCCAGTCTGGCCTTAAAATTTTAAGACTGGTACCAAACATTCACAAGGAAGTCCAACAATACAGTGACAAACGTTAATCCATCCATCCATCATCCAATCCTATGTTGCCCCATGAGGAGCATTATGAACCCAGGGCTAAGCAAGTTGGGCCTGACATTTAAGATGAGAGTGACCAGCCTCAAAAGTCATTATGTGAGCAATAAGCCCCAACCACCCCTTGGATATAAACCTGCACCGGCTCAATCCGACTGGAGCGCCTTAATTACTCACTAAACCACCAAGTGCCATAATTTGGGTATATGGTTTACCACCCAGCACAGTAAATGATTTCCTATTGTACAAAAAACCATTTGGCTTACCAAATAGTGTAGAGTTACCCACAGACAGAAGGAAGAGGAAAGAATAAAGGAAAGAAAGACAGAAGAGGATGGACAGAAAAGAAGAAAGGGCAGACACCCAAAGCAGCACTACATCAAGTGAGTGGATGAACACAATTATAATACTTCAATAAAATGTGCTGGTAAATAGCCTTGGAAAACGGAAGGAAGTAGGAGGTGCACAATGATCCTGTACACAGTAATGTGTCTTGTGAAATGGAAAAAAAAAAAACATCACACAATGGTAGACAGTGTCATTTCTGGGGCAAGCTGGGGTTCAAATCTTGCAGTATATAAACTCTCAATTACCTGATGTACAGCAGCCATGGGGGTCCCAGAAGGTGACACACTGACGAATATTGACATAATATTCTCCCTACCACATAACTGTTCAAACATAGAACAACACTCTTAAATACAGTAATGAACATGACAAAAAATCACTGTACTGTACTGTACATACACTGTACACCCAACCCCCAAAGACAGAGGTAGGCAGAGTGAAGTGGGCTAGCAAGATCAACAAAAAGAGGATTGGCAAACCTAACCAAGCTTGAGGAGAGAAACCAGTGAAGCATGAATGACAGAAATAAAACAGATGATGTTAAGAGGAATACACTAACCAGTGAGTAGCAGGAGAACTTCTTGATAAAGCCCACATAGGACTGATATTACGGCTGCCGTTCCCGGCAACAGAGTGGTGGCTTTGTCAGGACTAAATATTATAATTGCAAATCATAATAGATAGATAGATAGATAGATAGAAGCAGGGAGTCAGATGATGAGAGGTGTTGTGTCTGCGAGAATCGAGCAGTGCTAAACATGCTTACACACTGACGCGAGGAATGCTTGATAGGCACACGACAGCGTCTAGTGGCCATGTACACACATACACACATGCTCACACACAGGCTGCGAGAACTTTCCATCCACGAGGAACACACGTGACACACCCCTGCTACACCAGAATTTAGGAAAGAGAGCTCAGACGGAGATTAGCCACAGACCAGGCAAGAGAGAAGTAGACAGGCCTCAGAGGAGACAGGTGACGGGAGAAGGGCTTGGCAATTTGAGAGAGAGAGACAGATAGCGAGACAGGGAGGTAGCTACCCGGGACATTATACTTTGTTCCGTGTGAGAGACTTGTTAATATTTCCAAGACAAATAAAAATAGTCCCATACTATTCTTTACCTCTCCTGTCACTACATGACATTTGGTAGCAGCGAACGTATACGAACCTCGTCTACGAATCAACATTAAATTCCTACAAAATATCAAGATTGAAAACAAGAATATCTCTCTCTCAACCAACAACACAACCGGCTCCTGACGCTTCTCTCCAACCAGCCCCCTCCGTCTCCCAGATCATCATGCTGATGCAGAGGTCAAGAGATCACACGACGCCTTGCAAGTAGTTAACAAAATATTGATACAATATTGCAATTTCTACGACGACCCAGCGTAACTACGGACATCGTCTCCCAATTAAAAGCAAATTTCTACAAAAGCAGGCGATACTCTACAAGATTAGCTTCAGAATCACTACAAAATACAGCCTACAATGCAAATGGTCTACAAGTCTACGAAACAATTCTATAATCTTCACGTAACTTCAAGCAGCAACAAGAAGAATATAAAACGAAGCAAGTAAAGAGGAGGAAAAACCAAAGCAACAAGCACACCACTCTCTCCCGCCTGACCCAGAGGTCAAGACACGCAGCAAAACATCAAGTCCACATTCACAACTCGTCTTACTCACCCGTCTTCACTCAAGTTACTCATCGCTACTCATTCACTCACCACAGCTACCAGTGTGGGAAGCCGACGTCGCCATGTGCTGAGACGACAGCACGCCAATCAACCCGCGAAGGACAACGCTATCACCACGTGCAACACCACTCACACCATTTCCCACCACGGTAAAAATTAGTGAGTTACATAGTTACTTCATTCATACAATACACAGTGATAGACAATAAGCTTCTGCACAAACATATAAAACGTGCTGTATAGTTACAACTTAAATACACATACTTACTTCAGTTATCTGCATAACTCAAACACTAAATAATCACCAACGATAAATATTCTACACTGTCTATATTCATTCATTTATTATAACATTTATTTACTACCAACGAGTGTTACCATTTATACCTACATAAAACACGTGTTTCATATATACAACTATACATATTATATCTACAAAGTGATAAAGAAAATATCCAATCACAGTTACTCAGTGAGCAATTAAAAGAACTGTATTAAACATTTATTAATTAAAGCTACCTAGTGGAAACAGATAAATTAACTTACGGGAAAAAAAAAAAAAAAAAAAAAAAAAGGCCAACACAAATGCCGTTAGCAAGAGTGAACATCTTCAACACAATCGTGAAGACAATGATTTCCACACAGTGCTGACACACATATTACTCACGATAGGTACAGGTGAACAACAAGTCAGTGTGTATAGTTAATACTGTATATAGTGTATATATTTTTTATATAAAATAACAAAATATGGGACTATATAATATCATTTTCAGTAATACCTGTGCAATATAAACTAAACTTTAAAAAAGTATCCCAAGGAAATTAGCCAGTATTTATGCAACCATGAACAACATGGGAAAAGCGTACACAAGCGAAGAAAAACAAACTATAGAAATACATACAAATACATACAAAAAAGAAAGAAAGAAAAAGTAAGAAAGAAATAAGAGAAATAGAGTAAGATCACATAACAAACAAATGAAAATAAGTGTAAGTGTTACTACATATGCCAAAATACCACATAAACTACAAACAAAAAAGCAAATTGTTGTCTCCACAAACAAGTGGGATGGCACATCATCACTATCATCGACCGCAGCATATGTTCGGACTGCAATTATTACAATTATGTAACTACAATCGATATGTAACAATTATGTAACGACAAACGATTGCATTATGTTACACTTTGCCAATTATGTAACAGTTGTATTAACAAGATGTAACTTTTATGTAACCTTAACTACAATTATGTAACTACAAACAATACTACAAACAATATGTACCATTTCTGTGACAGTTGCATTAACAAGATATAACTTTTATGTAACTTTAACTACAATTATGTAACTACAAACGATATGTAACAATTACGTAACGACAAACGATTGCATTATGTTACACTTTGCCAATTAACAGTTGCATTAACAAGATGTAACTTTTATGTAACTTTAACTACAATTATAAGGCCAAGACACTTATGTAAGAGTTGCATTAACAAATGTAACTACAATTTTAAGGCCAACACAATTATGCATTAACACAATATTTTGTAACAATTCATAAAATGTTACAATTATGTAGTACCACAATGTTAGTACAATATTATAAGTCATACAATTATAGCACAATTCTGTATTACCAGTATCATCATACAAGTTAGGTGAAATATTAGACATTACTAAAGTGATAACTCAAATATGTAATGTATAACCTAGCAGTATTTCCATTGCACAATTATATGCGTACGTCTGTTGTACATGCACGTCTTACAAAGTGTTATACAACAACCATTGCATTTATTCAAATATGTATACAACTTGTTTAAAATGTAATATTACTGAATAATCACTATTTACTATGAATAATATATGTATACAATATTCATACAATTAGGTTACTTTACAATATTGTAAAGAGGGTGTATGTAGGTGAGGTGGAGGGAGGGAGAGGGAGGGGTAGACCGAGGATGAGGTGGAGGGATGGAGTTGAGAGGTATATGAGGGAGGGGGGGGGTGAGTTGGGGGGAGGGGAGTCAAATGGTGGGTGACAGAGTGACTTGGAGGCGTTTTGTCTGCGGTCACCCTTTGCGGGATTAGGGCGTCGGGCTATAGATAGATAGATAGATAGTATATTTCACTTAATTAGCTTGTAAGTTCATTGTAATGTGTATATAATATGTATTAATATGTTAGGACTATTAAATGTCGATGGTACGCCATTTTCGCGCGACCAAGCAGATGTCAGGACTACATATTATAATTGCAAATCATAATAGATAGATAGATAGATAGATAGAAGCAGGGAGTCAGATGATGAGAGGTGTTGTGTCTGCGAGAATCGAGCAGTGCTAAACATGCTTACACACTCTGACGCGAGGAATGCTTGACAGGCACACGACAGCGTCTAGTGGCCATGTACACACATACACACATGCTCACACACAGGCTGCGAGAACTTTCCATCCACGAGGAACACACGTGACACACCCCTGCTACACCAGAATTTAGGAAAGAGAGCTCAGACGGAGATTAGCCACAGAACAGGCAAGAGAGAAGTAGACAGGCCTCAGAGGAGACAGGTGACGGGAGAAGGGCTTGGCAATTTGAGAGAGAGAGACAGATAGCGAGACAGGGAGGTAGCTACCCGGGACTTATACTCGTTCCGTGTGAGAGACTTGTTAATATTCCCAAGACAAAGTCATTTATGACAGCTTCGGGGGGGAGGGGGATGCATTGTCAGCATTTGGGACAAGATACACAAGGGAAAAAAGGAATGGAATGTATTGAGGAGGAGGGATACACATATTCAACACTGAACATAAGAAAATAAAAAACAAGGACATACAGGTAATAATAAATAAATAAATAAATGCTGCATTTTCTTTAACACAGGGCATTGAAACAGAAGTGAACAAACGAATGTCGTCAAATTCTCATTCGTCGTCAAATTCTCATAAAACATGTGATGTCGGCAAGCATCATCCTTCAGTGTAAATTTCATTAATACAGTAAACTCTCTCATATCCTCCATAAAGCTGCCAAAAAGGTGATGTTAATTGATGTTCTGATGGATAATGATGTACTACCTTCCCCAACCCCCAAAAGGACGGTCTATCCCCCTACAAAAACCCCCTTTTTTTTTGGGGGGGAGGGGTTTAACTCTGGCCACAGGCTTCATAGTCTGTCCCCAAGGCCCAGTGGTCCTCCCACATACCACACACCTTCACATGTCACTACTTCAGTGCTAATACCATCATCCAAACTAAATACATCCTAGGGCTGTCTCATACAGGGCAGGTGGATTGGTATTAACAGGGGTATTTTAGTGACATGTTGACAGGTCTCCGGGTTGATAAGTAAAGTCTGCTCTTAATGAAATTCAAATCCTTAAACTGTTCCCTACCCCAGCAGGGATTCGAACCTGGATCCCTTGGGACTGCAGGCCACTTCTCTACTGATCTGGCCACAGCCTCCCCCTGTTCAAACATAGAAAAACACTCTTGAATACTGTAATAAGATAAATGTCACTGTACAGCACTGTACAATGTACTGTACACACAATGCACCTGACACCCAGAAGCAGAGTTACACAGAGCGAGGAAGGTTAGCAAGGCAGACTGAAAGAGGATGGCTGACCTAATGAAGTGTGAGGAAAGAGACATGTGAGGCTTCATGGAAAGAAGCCAATGTCCACCCAGTTCCGAAGAAAGGAAGTTCGTCTGACCCCTCCAATTACAGACCAATAGCTGTCACATCTTCTCTTGGTAAGGTATTTGAAACTTTAATTAATAAGCATATTATTAAACATCTTGAATCCAACAACTTAATTAGTGATAGACAATACGGTTTTCGCCACGAAAGATCCACCATTGACATACTCAATCTCTTAACTCATACCATCCATCAATCAATTGATCTTTTTGGAGAAACTCATGCAGTTGCTCTTGATATCTCTAAAGCTTTCGACAGAGTATGGCACCGTTCCCTGCTGTCCAAACTCCCTTGCTATGGACTAATGTCTTTTGTCTCCCGTGGGAGTTGTTGTATTTTCTGATGATTTGATGATGATTGCAGAGAACGAAAGGGAGGCGGAGGAAAGGTTTAGGAAGAGGAGAGATGGTATGGGGCACAAGGGCTTAAGGGTAAATGTCGATAAAACAAAAGTGATGATATCTAGGGTTGGTGCCGGTACTGTCAAAGACGAGGGAGAGTGGCCATGTGCAGTTTGCCACAAGGGCGTGGGAAGTAATTCCATCTTGTGCGGTGTTTGTGATAAATGGGTGCATAAGAGATGTAGTGGTATCAGAGGTAGACTGTGAGATAATGCTGATTTTATGTGTACGGCATGTCAGGGAGAGCAGGTGGAGAATGTCAGACGTGAAAGAATTGAACATGCAGGTGTATCTCTTGAGTGTGTGGAAGAGTTTTCTTATTTGGGAGACATGTTGTGTGCTGGAGGTGGGGGTGGAGCTAGCTCTGTGGTCAGGGTGAGAAGTGGTTGGAAGAAGTTCAGGGAGTTCTTGCCTCTCCTGACATTGAGAGGACTCTCCCTACGTGCTAAGGGGTCTCTGTATGCAGCATGTGTTAGGAGTGTAATGCTGTATGGTAGTGAGATCTGGGCAGTGAAGGAGGAGGATATTCGCCAGCTCAGAAGCACAGAAATGACAATGATTAGGTGGATGTGTAGTGCATCCCTGTATCCAAGGTCTGGGGGGGCTGGGCTCACAATGGAAGAGTTGAGAGGTAGGATGGGACTGGAGTGTATTGGTGTTGTGATGAGGAGAGATAGATTGAGATGGTTTGGACATGTTTAGAGGATGGGGGATGATAATTGGGTGAGGAAGGTGAGAAGTGTTAATATTGGGGGTGGGGTTACGAGGGGTAGACCGAGAAAGACATGGGACGAGGTCATTAAGTGTGACCTCAGGGTTAGGGGACTGAACGGGGGGGCTGCAATGGATCGTGCAGCGTGGAGAGCCGCCATTAGGTGACCAAGGCCGACATATGTAAGCATGCTGGAGCCTTTAAAAACGAAAATGATTATTGCATCTCCAGCTTTTTAAGATCCCAGGGTCTGGTTTCAGTGTTCTAGTTCACCTTTATTATTAATGGACCTTCAGGATAATTTCTGAATATCTTAGTATGACAATCCTGTTTCAACCTGTACAGAAATAGCCCTTGCTGACGTTAAATTGGTTTTTCAAAATAATTTGAAGAAGCTTCTGGAAGAAATGGACAGATATTTGTCAGAAAACATCAACCTAAGTCAACATAGCTAGGTCAGGAATGTGTTCTATGTAAACTTAAATGAAGATATTCCGGGTTTTCAGGACGAACTTACAGATCTCCAGGAAAATCAGGTGTAGAAACACCATTGTGAAAGTCTCTTGCACTCTGAATTCTGGGCTCAACTCACAGATAAGCCTATTCTGACTCGTGAGGCTGGAAAGACTCTTCTCCCTTTTCCAACCATATACCTCTGTGAACAAGGATTTTCAGCTCTTGTGATGATCAGGACTAAAACAAGGAACTGTCTGGATCCTCAGTATGATATGTGCTGTGCTCTATCTAGCAACATAAAACTGAATCTGGAAGAACTCGCCCATAAAATGAAGGAACATCATGGTTGCACTAAATGTTTTCTTCCTTTTCAATTTTTGCAATGAAGTCCATTTGAAGAAAGAAATTATCAAATTTCTGTCATTTGTGTGATCACAGAAAAGCATCATCATGGTAACCACAATTTATGTTTACTAAATTTATCAGTAAAGAATCAATAGTCAGAAGGTTTCACTCATGAAGCAGCATCATAGTTGCCAGATGTTTATTTTTCTTTGCTTGCCTAATTTTGCAATAAATTACATTTACACGAAGCTGTGCCTTTCATTTTCTTCGATCAACATAAGATACACTATATCAAAATTTATTGATTATTAAACTAAAGTAAAATTCAGTGAAACTTATTCAATACATTTTACTTTAAGGTGTTCTATCTATCTACTGTATTGCTAGATGCCTTAATTTCGTAAGGGGTGGCCACAAACAAATCGTTTCCATGTCGCCCTGTCCCCTGCCATTTCACTGCCCAGCTCCCACACCCCTCTCTCATATACCTCTCCACTCCATCCCTCCATCTCATCCTTGGCCTCCCCCTCCCTCTCCCCCCACCTCTACCTCACTCACATACACTCTCCTCATCAGTCTCCCACTCTCCATCCTCTCCACATGGCCAAACCGTCTCAATGTGTTTCTCCTAACACTTCCCATCACATCCACATCCATGCCACAATGCTCCTCCACTTCCTCATTTGTCAGTCTGTCTCTCCATGTGACTCATTTCAACAGCTCTCACTCTAGACTTCTGTGCCTCCAACAACATCCAAGCTTCACTTTCATACGTTAGAGTTTGTATCATAATACTGTCATGCAGTAACTTTTTCACTTCCATGCTCACTTCTCTGTTTCTTATCACTACTTTCATGAAACCAGCAACCTTTCTTCCTTGATGTACCCTTCCAAGCACTTCACCCTCTAAACTTCCTTCCTTATTCACCACACTACCCAAGCACTTAAATGCACTCACATTTTCCATTTTCTCCTCATCCAACCTCACTGTACATTCACTGACTTCATTTCTTTCAAAGATCATAACTTTACTCTTCCCTTTAGATTCCATTTCTAACACACTCCCAAATCATCCACCAAGTCTTGCAGCTCCCAAGGTGTGTATAAAGAGAGGTGTCTTCACTCCCACTGAGCTCTGTAGGAACTATCTACTACTACTATCTACTGCCAGATGCCATAATCCCGTAAGGGGTGGCCATTTGACTTTGAGTTAGTTGTTTTATGGGGAGGGGCACTAACCCTCCACCAACCCACTTGCTGACACGTAGGAAGCACGTATAGTTTGGTTATATGGTTACCACCCAGCGTTGTAAATGGTTTCTTGGCTTACAGGAAACCATTAGGCTTGTCAACACATTCTGAAAATGACTTTTTCCTAGGGACTTTTTAAGGTTTATTGGTAGAATAAACACTTTGTTTAAATAAATAAATAAATAAGGGGAATTTTTGTTTTATTCCTAATACTTTTACAAACATCAAATAAATAATAATAATTCTCTATATAGCAGTAAAAGAAAAGATCTATCACATGTCAAGCAAGTAAAACCATGGCATTTCATTTGCTCTATGCATTTCCCCCCCAAGTGTTTTAATTTTCACCAGTCATGTGACAATGTCAAGTTCTCTTTAAAGCACAGTTCATGCCCTACCTTAAATCTACAAAGACTAGGAAACAACATTCGCAATCCTGTTTCATATGAGGATCACACAGAGTAAGTATTTTACCAGTGCCGACTTTTTGCTTTCAAAACATTAGATTTTTATTGGAAATAAAAGATTTAAACTTTCAGTACCTTTTCAGTTTCACTGTTTACATGATAGACAATTTTCTATGCATAACAATACTGAACAATTGTGTATACCTATTGCAAAAAACATGTTAATGTAACTTTTTTTTTTTTTTTTTTAATAGAAAGTCTTGAATAATCATCACCAGTTGCTAATGACAAACTCACTGGACACCCTGTATCGTAACAAGGATTTGCTACTGTGTAATTAACAGCATTTGGTTCTGTTGTCTAAATTCTTCTATAATCAAAGTTCTTATCAGTAATGCCTTAGCCTATGCCTTCCTTATCGCAAAGTTTGACAAGATAAAGTCTTTCAGATTATGCTTCGTATTTATTACAGTAAGGTATGACCACTGGGCATGAGGGGGTAAGGATTAGTTAGGATGTTTTTTCCCCCCTTAGTTTCAGTTGGTTTTGTTTTTAAGCTTACCAGGTTACTACACGTTCCTAAACTGGGTATTTTCTTTGCTAAGATAAGTGCACTATCAGTTTTATACCAGTTTTTTTCCCCAGGCAACTACCGGCATTGTATACCTCTGTGTGTGTACCGAAAGGCTGTGGTACGGGGGCGTGGCCAGGACAGGCCTGAGTAAAAGTTGCCAACTAGTCAATTTCCTCGAGCCCAACATGCACACACCTCTCTTTATACACGCCTTGGAAGATCCCCTTCATCTTCACCTAACAACACAGTATCATCTGCAAACAACAGTACAGGGAGTTTCCAAATGCTGCCCACTCTCATTAGGGCCACTCCAACATCCAGACTTACCTTGTATCTCTTTTATAACCCCATCCATATATTGCTTGAACAACCATGGAAACAGGACACATCCCTGTCTCAATCAGACCTTCAAACAGAAAAATTCACTCAGTTCACTATCCAAACAAACTGCAGCCTTAGCACCCTCATACCTACTCTTCACAGCATCCAGTAACTTCCCATCTACTCCATATATTCTTAATACTTTCCACAATCCTTGTCTATCCACCCTGTCATATGCTTTCTCCAAATCCATAAAGGCCACATACAACTTCTTTCCCTTCTCTAGAAACTTTTCCACTAAAGATCTACACATGAGTATCTGATCAACAAACTCTCCTCCCTTCCTAAGACCTCCCTGTTCTTCTCCAACTAATTCCCTTGTTATTTCCCTAACTCTGACAATAAGTATCCTACCATATACTTTTCCTATTAAACTAAGAAGACAAATGCTCCTAAGATTACCACACACTTCTTTTTCCCTTTTTCCTTTGTACAGGGGAATAATTATACCTGACTTCCAATCCTCCGGGACTCTCCCTCCCTCCCAGGCCAATCTGCACATCTTCCACATCCACTCTACTGCTCTCTCTCCCCCATGCTTCAGCATTTGGGGAGGCAGGACTGAATCAGCAGAGAGGTCCTAATGGACCCAGGATCGAATCCTGGGGGCAGGGGACAGTTTAAGGATTTGAATTTCCTAAAAAGCAGACTTTCCTGATCTACCAGATGACCAGCCGACATGCCGTAAAAATACCCCTGCTAATACCAATACACCAGTCCTGTATAAGACAGCCCTAGCATGTATTCAATATGGACGGTGGGTGTTAGCGCCGAAGTGGTGACATGTGGAAGTGTAGGAGAACTACTGGGCCTTGGGATAGGTCACTACCCCCGAGAAATAGGCCATGCTGCCTTTGTCCGGGGGGGGGGGGGGAATCACACACTCCATCAATTCAACGGGCTTTTCCCATTTTGACTTACTTCACTGCTTCCACAACTTCCATCCTACTGATTTCTTCCTCTCTTCTCACATCCCTCCTTCTCCTAGTCATTCCCCAACCACCTACAGTATACTCACATTACTTTCATTCTCTATGTTCAATAATTCCTTAAAGTGTTCTCTCCATCTGCTCGCTTCTTCTCCCTTCTCCAATATTAATCTACCATTTTTTTGTTTCACTCCCTGACTAACTTCTTTGACACTCTGTCTAACTCTCTTTACCTTTTTCCAGAAATATTTTCTCACATTCCCTTCACTTTACACTCAAATTCCTTTGAAATTCCTCATCCACTCTCTTCTTACTCTCTCTAACTATATTTTTTTACCTCTCTGTTCCTCTCTACATATAACTCTCTCTTCTGTCTCTCAACTTCTTCCACATCCCTTTTTCTCATCCACTCCATATATGTTTTCTTCTTTTGTACCACAGTCTCTCACCTCTTCATTCCACCACGCTGTTCCTTGCACCCTCTTTTGTCTTCTCTTCACCCCACACACCACCTCACATGCTGCACAAATTTCTTCTGTGAATATCTTGCACACACCTTCCACTTCCCCCATCTGCTCCGATCCATATTTACCCAATTGCTCCTCCACTTCTCTCTTGTATTCTACCTTTTCTCCAACTCTTGTAACCTTTCCATTCTCTTTGTATGAAATACTTCCTCCTGTCCTTCACTTCTACTCCTCCATTTCATTTAGACCTTGATTATCATCACTCCCCCAACCTCTATATGCTCTGGCATCCATTACACACCTCATCCTATCATCCACACTTACATAATCAATCACTGCCTTCTGTTCATTCAGTTCACCACCCACCCTTATCATCACTCACCATGTACACCTGTGGATCATCTTGTGCCTGACGAGGGTATTGGCTATCACCAATCTCCTCCCAGCAGAAATGCCCACTAAAGCACTGCCATTCTCATCCATCTTTGCAGGTACACCCCACTCACCAACTACTCGATCTACAGTCAAGTCGCCTATGGCACGGGGTTCTATGCCGCGGTTATCTATGACACAGCAAGCTGCCAGAACCCCCCAAAATGAACCACGTGCATAAAATGCCTATGGCGTGGGGGCGTGGCAAGGTTTGAAACATGCCTCTTACATCGGAACCCCCAACCCTACCCCTTCAACTTTAGAACTATTGTCGTCGGAGTTAGGTATGTTCAGTATTTTATGCCCTTAACCCCTCAAGTACGCAATTCGCTCAGAAGGTCTGTCCCTCCAGCAGCAAAACAGGGTTGATTTTTCGACTTTCACCAAGGTAAAAATTTTTCTTCCACAATTCAAGACTGAATTTACACACATGGAAATGTATGTTTCAGCCAGATTGACCAAATAGTTATTGCACAATCGCCTATCAAAGATGCAAAAAAGTTACCAATCCCCCATAGGCAAAACTAGAAAATGTTCAGAAAATGCATTGTTTACAGTAAATAATTATATATATGTACATAACTAATGTCAATGTGAAGTGTTCCCTAGGCATGAAATGTCAGTGTGGCATACGCATATAGCAACAAAACAAGCAAGGCAAAAAGTGGAGGTGGAGTGTGTGTGGTTGGAGAGGGGAGGAGAATGGAGGGATAGGGGAGGAGGGATAGGGGAGAAGGGAGAAGGGTTGCTATGCACACACACCACTGTAGGGGGTATGTTGGGGTATGGTGGGTTGGGAGGGGATAATGTGGAGATGACGCAATGGGGCTGAGGGAGGTAAAGTGACAGTGGTGGTGGGGGGTTCCTTCTCCCCCACCTTAAGGGGCCAATCACGCCATACCACCCCAGACAGTCTAGCTCTCATTGGTCTGATCCTATATACGTCACCAATGGAACGGAGTTACCCTCCCCCAGTTTTTTGTGCGTCTTTATCGATTGTGCGGGATAGGCTGGCTTGTCAAATTACACAAAAGCACGATCGTGTGGCATTGGTCTCAAGGGGTTAAAGCCCTTTATTATTTACAGATGATTCTCAAATTCTGACGGTTTAGAATTCAACTATTTGAATTTCGATGCATTTTGGAGTGGTCCATGTATCTCACTTTACAATGCAAAATCGCGTTTTTCAATGCTCTCAGGGCCCGACTCCAACCAAACCAAGCGAAGATAAAATTTTTGATGCGAACCAAAATGCTAGAAGTGAAGGAAAATTATAAGAAAATGTATAAGCCTAACGTAATATGTGACATATGTCAAGAAAAAAATGAAAATCAACATCATTTATTCATATGTGAAGCATACAAAGATAAAACAAGAGATATTAAAGGAAAAGAATCAATAATAGAAATACTAAAACAAAATGAATTACAGGTGGTAGCGAATACAGTAGGCAGAATACTGAAATGAAGAGAAATAATTATGAATATAAGGAGCAACAGAGAAATGAACAACACAGACTGAGAAAAAAAAAAAGTCATCTTGTTTAAAGACAAGAACTCCCGGATGGAAGAAGGCGCTAACAACAACAACAAGCCGTGTGCAAGGCGATATTCTATTATCGGTGGCCATCTTGCGACTGTCCTGCCGGCCCTCTACAGCCAAGCACCGCACTTTCAGCTTGTACCTTCCACGTGCATTTTGCTGCTTAGTTGTATGTATTTTCTTTGTATTTTCGTCGCAACTTACCTGTTCAAGATGGCAAGCAAGACCGGTTCTTTGGGTAGCAGTGGTAATGGACAAGAGCAGTCTGGCACCTCTAAATCTTCACAGCCAAAGGAGAAGTGATAATACAGGAAAGGGAGAAAATACACCAAATATACACTTGCTGACAAGGTGAAAATCTGTATTCTACCCTACAGTATGGCAATACAATGCAGAACTAGTTACTTAACCATAATTATAGTTCATAAAGTTTACAGGGGGTGTGGGCAAAAAATCATGATTTCACATAGGTTCAGAGGCCCCGGACCCGAACTAATTTTTCCCATAAGAAGTTCTGTTTAAATTTCGATGATTTGAATCTTGCTGCGACTTTTATGTACCCATGCCCATCGAAATTTGAGAATCCAGTGTATTGTTTAGGGTTTAATTTGTGTGCAATACATGCACTGACTGACTGTTTGATTGTGTGCCTGTGTAAAGTGGGGGAAAATGGGGAAAAGTGAGGAGAAAAAGGGGACTTTGGGTGAACGTCAAGAACCAAATTCCATTTTTCCCATAGGTTTAGTTATTTGTATGGCACGGTTTTCTGTGGCGCAGGCTTGGCCCAGAACCAATTAGCCATGCCTTAGGCGACTTGACTGTACCTTCACATTCCCTACTTTCCCATTCATACCTCCAGTCAAAAACACTCTCTCATTCCTTTGAAGCTTTTCCATGAATGCTTCCACATTTATCCAGAACTCTTATCTCACTCTGCTTGCACAATCTTGCACTGGCACATACACACACACATAATCACCCACATTTGTAGCCCAGCTTTCAATCTTACCCACACAATCCTTGAGCCAACTGACCCATACTCTCTTTCATTCTCCATCCATCTGTTACTTACAATAATACACACTCGTTCTTTTGTCCTCTCATTCTCACGTACTCCCACGCATATACCCCATACATACTCCCATTCTCTCATGCTCTCACCTCTCCATTTAGTTTTAGTTAAACCACATATCGTACATCCACTTTTGCACCCTCAAGCACCTTGACAATTTCTCTCTCTTTCACTTCCATCATTTGCATCCCTTACATTCCATGTCGCAATCTGTACCATGTCATTTGTTAGGCAATTCATTGCATTTTATCCAACAAATTTCAATGGATAAAACTAAATGAAGAAGTGCTGAAATTATGTTTCCGCCTTGAAGGTCGCCAGGCCCAAAAAAATTTGTGTTCAGGGCCGCAACCAAAAAAGTTTTGGAAACACTGCAATAAACCACTTCCAATATTGGGTGCTAACCTTATAACCAGATCACAGGGTAAAGTGAAGCCTACTATGGTGCCCCTGTTGACTGGATGGAGACGCAAATGCCCCAACCACCTGGGAACCATACCTCCACACTTTTCCCCGTACCTTACTGTGGACAGCATTTAAATCCAGGGTTTTAGCTTATTACAGTATGGTGCTCAGATTGGAGGTCTTGTACATAGAATACTACAAAGTGACAGCCTTGCCATGTGCACAGATTACTTGTCCAAGGTGCATCTGAAGGACTGGAAGACATGTAATGCTATTAACCCCTCAAGCGCGGGCATGTCGGAGGCGGTCTGTGCACCTCATGCAGGGATATTCGCACTCCGACTGACTTTTTAAGAATATTTGCCAAAAATCAGTTATTAGTCCTAGAATATTATACAGTACGGTAATTACATATGCATATGGCACATACCTTCAGCTTTCTCCTGGGATGTCTGTTGAGCCTTCGTCAACTACCGTAGGACTTGTGGAGACTTCTGAGGTTGGGTAATGAAGTCTCCACTTTACACTTCCTGACACCCCGTTAATATGATTACCACAGCCTGATATTATCACTAGAAACATTATTCTATGATTTTCAAGAAGTTTGGAATCCATACACCAAAAAAAAAAAAACAATGTGAAAGCAATGAAAATTACGAGTGTGTACGAGCTTCCCACTTGTGCTCGTTCCCAGCTGGTATTCTGTCATTTATTATTCATAAACACACTCACACTTTATACTCCTATTACTTATTACACTTATATATATATATATATATATATATATATATATATATATATATATATATAGGATTATTTATGAGTGTGTTGTCCCAGATGATTGGCTGAAGAGTGTAATTGTAAATGTGTATAAAGGGAAGGGTGATGCCCTGGAAAGAGGAAATTATAGAGGTATAAAGCTTTTAGATCAGATAATGAAGGTAATGGAGAGAGTTTTAGAAGGTATGATTAGAGAAAGAGTGAATATTGATGAGATGCAGTTTGGGTTCATGCCAGGTAGGGGGACCACTGATGCCATATTCATTGTTCGACAGCTTCAAGAAAAATATATTGGTAGGAGAAGGGATCTTTATTTTGTTTTTGTTGATTTGGAAAAGGCCTTTGACAGAGTCCCTAGAGAGGTGGTGAAGTGGGCAATGAGAAAGCTTGGCTTGGAGGAGTGGCTGGTTAGGGTGGTTATGGCCATGTATGTGGGTGCTCACACCCAGGTGAGAGTGAATGGAGATTTGAGTGATGAGTTTTCCGTGAATGTTGATGTGCATCAGGGGTCAGTCTTGAGTCCCATGTTGTTTATCATGGTACTTGAAGCCCTTTCACGTGACTTTAGAAACGGACTCCAGTGGGAGTTGTTGTATGCTGATGACTTGGTGTTGATTGCAGAGAATGAAAGTGAGGCGGAGGAAAAGTTTAGGAAGTGGAGAGATGGTATGGGGCAAAAGGGTTTAAGGGTAAATGCAGATAAAACAAAAGTGATGATATCTAGGGTTGGTAGCGGTACTGTCAAAGACGAGGGAGAGTGGCCATGTGCAGTTTGCCACAAGGGCGTGGGAAGTAATTCCATCTTGTGCGGTGTGTGTGATAAATGGGTGCATAAGAGATGTAGTGGTATCAGAGGCAGACTGCAAGATAATGCTGATTTTATGTGTACAGCGTGCCGGGCTGAGCAGGTGGAGATTGTCACACGTGAAAGGACTGAACTTGCTGGTGAATCTCTTGAGTGTGTGGAAGAGTTTTCTTATTTGGGAGACATGTTGTGTGCTGGAGGTGGGGCTGGAGCTAGCTCTGTGACTAGGGTGAGAAGTGGTTGGAAGAAGTTCAGGAAGCTCTTGCCTCTCCTGACATTGAGAGGGCTCTCCCTATGTGCTAAGGGGTCTTTGTATGCAGCATGTGTTAGGAGTGTAATGCTGTATGACAGTGAGACCTGGGCAGTGAAGGAGGAAGATATTCGCCGGCTCAGATGTACAGAAATAACAATGATTAGGTGGATGTGCAGTGTGTCCCTGCGTCCAAGGCCTGGAGGGGCTGGGTTTACAATGGAAGAGTTGAGAGGTAGGATGGGACTGGAGTGTATTGGTGTTGTGATGAGGAGAGGTAGATTGAGGTGGTTTGGACATGTGGAGAGGATGGGGGATGATAATTGGGTGAGGAAGGTGAGAAATGTTAATATTGGGGGTGGGGTTATGAGGGGTAGACTGAGAAAGACATGGGACGAGGTCATTAAGTGTGACCTTAGGGTTAAGAGACTGAACAGGGAGGCTGCAATGGATCGTGCAGCGTGGAGAGCCGCCATTAGGTGACCAAGGCCGACACATGCAAGCATGTTGGAGCCTTTAAAAACGAACGAACGAACGAAACGAACGATATATATATATATAAATATATATATATATATACAGTAACCCCTCCAATATCCGGATCAATAGAGCCATAGGCAGGTCCGGATAGTGGTCCTGTCCGGATATTGGGCCCCAGCTTATGGACTAGTACTTACGGACCCTAACTCTGAAAAACACCTATACAACTCCCTCTGGACATGCATAGCACCTATTTAAGACCCAAATCACACCAATAAGGGACATAAAAGACTGAAATAAATGCAAAAGAACCATAAAATGAGGTTTTAGAGGTGAGTTTATACAATATTAAACATTCTGGGTACTTACAAGTCCCTTGGTCTTGGACTGGTTTGAACCGCCAGTTTGCAGTCCACAGTTAATCCTCTGCACTCTAAATTCTAATTTCTTAACACTGCACAACACTGTAAATTCCTGTGTGTTCTAGTGGCAAGGTATTGCAGTTTATTCACTGTTTATTCACAAAAAACAAGCACCTGTGGCTTGCACTGTTATGAGTATCTGCTCTCCATCGGAGTTAAGCTGTGACTGTTGATGTTGGTGGGGTAACAGAGTTGCCAGATCGCAACAGCCACATTACCAATCTCCTCAACTTTCATTGTCAAATATAACTTTTCATTACCAAATTCGTAAAGCTAGCATATATTCTTCACTAATTATATATACAAGTGGAA
The DNA here is from genome assembly GCF_032717465.1 of Coenobita brevimanus. NCBI lineage: Eukaryota > Metazoa > Arthropoda > Malacostraca > Decapoda > Coenobitidae > Coenobita > Coenobita brevimanus. Next base: position 32,968,568 of record NC_137056.1, on the reverse strand, counting down.
ATACATGTAATCACTCTCCTTATAACTAACACCATGTTGATTATTTTCACACTATGTAGGGTAGCAGATTAATCAGAGAGAGCAAACAATCCACCATCTCCATCCTGTGTATCCTCATACATGTGAAAAATCCATTTGGTAATGCATTATTCTAATGCATTACCAAACGAATTTTTCATTACCAAATTGGCCCACACTTGGTAATGAAAAATACCAAATGGCAACCTGACAGGGGAGGGGGGAGGGGAGGGAGGAAGGGGTGAAGGGACCATGGTGTAACAGCTGTTTGGCGCCAGGCGGGAATTTCAAATTATGGGAGGGAAAAAAGTCAGATTTTTTTTGAATTTTTTGCAGTTTTTGGCCCATTTTGGGAATATTGGATCCCAGGAGGATTATGTCCGGTTAGTGGGGATGTTCGGATATTGGGCGTTCGGATATTAGAGGGATTACTGTATATATATATAAATATATATATATATATATATATATATATATATATATATATATATATATATATCTATCTATCTATATATATATATATATATATATATATATATATATATATATACAGTATTTATCCATAAGTTTCCTTCAGTAACAGAAGATTATTTTCACTCCAGGAATTAACTTTCTCGTTCAGTAAACTAGCGTAGAGAGCAAAGCTTTCACTGTCATTACTCCAAGTATTTGTACTCATATTCTTATAATAGTAATTATTTACATTTTTATTTTATTTACACTATGTCATACACTGTCACTTCCAGTAACTAAGGGCTCCTTTCCCTTGGAGCCAGGATGAACTTGGGACACTGAAGCACTCGTAGTTTATCATCATTTCCTCCACTGGCTCATCACACGATTCACCAGAAAGATTGTAGTCACTGTCCATCATTATCATAGATAAATTAGTCAGTTCATGCTCCACAGCAGAGTCGCTTAGTCCTTTACCTCTTCCCACACGAGGTTTAGTAGGGGTAGAGGTCACAGCGCCCTCCAGAAGCGACGGAAATGGAGGGGTGCGAGTGCTACATGCTTTCATCTCAAGAGACAACACTGAACTGAATGACGAGGTGGATATGGGGCCACCAAAGGTTCACAACGTCAGCAAGGTGATAGCTGCTAATTTATATGCTGTGAAATGATTGGCAGGAAATTAAGTAGTTCCATGTGAATGTAAATATCACTTAGGCTTCTCCCTTCCTTTCTTATATATTTTTATTATGAGAACAGGTCATACAGCAAATTTCAAGGGGAAATAAACAGGGAAAATTAGCGAACAAGTGCACGTGGGGTGTTACCAGGTGATAATTAGCCAATTCCAGGTGTATGGCACTATCAGTTACCTTTTTTCTTTTTTATATATATTATTTTGTATGAGAATAAGGCATAGGGCTCAATCCAATGGATGAAATGAGTGGAAAAATCCGGGCAAGATTTGCCTAGCATGGTGCAGCTGGGGCAGGCGGGAGGAGAGGGTAATGGAGGGGAGTCAAGAACGGGGAGAAATGGCCAAATTGTCAACAATGGATGGGAGTACAGACGACAATAGCAGCACTGACTATTGTTAGACACTGGCAGTACTGACAGATGATACAAGCAATCACTTCAATGCCCAGGCGAATTCAAAATAACACAGAATCGCAAAAGTGACGCCCCGCGGTATGATCCATTGCACCTGAGCGTCACGAAAGTGACGCCCTGCGGTTAAGGGGTTAAGCAGAGAACTGTAGGCTGGTCTAGCCTCAAACATACTGGACTACTGTAAACCTAACCTAAATCTCCTAGAGTGCAAATGGGGGTTACAAGATTTCTTTTTTTTTTCTTCCCTGCCTGAAAAGATGATGACAGGTCATTTTTATCATTAATAAACATCTTTGTGTGTTTGGGATTTTGTTACTATGGTTATGTAGTGGTGTGTCAATAGCTTCCTTTGTGTTTACTGTTGCCACACTTCATTCACCTTAACTTGGCGGAAAGCATGCCCCTCAAAAAGACCCTGATCCATCTGACAAATGGACAGTGAAGATAAAGCACTGAAGACAGTGAGTAATCCTTCTCAAACAGCTTTATGATGTCTTACTGAAGGATGCAGGCTGCCATCACTCTCCCTTGTTAGGGTGAACAGAGTGTACTGCATATCTTTGACTTTCACATGCACCTCCCTCACTAGACACCCCTTCCTAATTCATTCTGTGTGAGCACGAGGAAGGGTTAATTCTGGCTACTATTCTCCCTCTGAGGCAAAGGTCCAGTCCTGCAGTGGACCTCACACTGAATGAAACTGGCACCAGTACAAAACAGCAGTAAGTTTTCTTCTCTCTCCTGTATTGCAAGTAGTAGATGGATGGCCACAAGGTACTAAGAGTGAAGTGTGACTAAAAGCTTGATACCTAGCCACACAATTATCACTCTTGGGCAGGAAACTCAACCACAGGTAAACAGAATCAAAGTTCAAGCTAAGATGCATGCACTGTTGCCAATCTTATTACGTACATTTGACTAGTCATGGCACGCGACTCTGAGGTTATTATTGTGCCCAGACAACCTACCTGTCAACAGTGCGTCCGATTTCATGTATATTATGATACACATGTGATTCGTGTATACTGTAGTATGTCTGTGTATAATAATATTCATGTATATTTGTGTATAATAACATGATCCATGTATGAGACGAAACTGGACGCACTGTTGACAGGTAGGCTGCCAGGGTACGATAATCACCTCAGAGTCATGCGGCGTGACCATAATCATTCCCCAACATCTTTCAGCAATTTTTGGCTTTGTCATTTGGTTTACTTTCCAGTCAACATCAGCTTACCATGGCCTGTATCATCACAATGGTCTCTCTTGTCCTGAGCTTCACTACAGTATTTGAAATTTTGGTTATTGGTAGGTTAAAATAAGCATCTCAAAATAACATCACCATCATTATCCAGACCTCCTTTCCCACCCTAGGGCAGGGTGAGGAGTAACAACGTCCTGGCAGCCCAAGTTTGCCCACTCCAATGGGCAATGCTTCTATTCACGCACCATTCAAGCCCCTGGAATCCTGGCTCTATATGATATGCCAAAACATTCACCACATTCTGCAGCTTCACATAAACATATCCAAAAGATGTCATGATAAAAAGGGGTGCCAAATCCCTGATCATGCACTTCTCACTACATTCATCCAGCCAGCACGATCTCTTGTCTGTCCCCTAGCCTCACCGACTTCCATACCTCTATTCCTCACACACTCATCCAACATATCCCTCCACCTTCTCCTTGGCCTTCCTCGCCTTCTCCCTCCTTCAAATTCACTCAGATATACCTTTTCACCACTCTGTTGTTATACACTCTCTCCGCATGATCATACCATTCCAGTACACTCTCTTCGATTCTGGTGTCCACAGACTTCTTCAATCCACATCCTTCCTGAGTCACATTATTTCATACCCTATCCACTCCCTGTACTCCACATACATTCCTCAGCAGTCCCATCTCCCCTGCTCTTAATCCTGACTTTTCATTTTCATGCCACACCATAGTCTCACATCCATACATTAACCCATCTCGTCCAGGAGTCATGTTTACATGTCCTCCCAGGGCCATCCAGGTGACACATTTACATGATCTAGTGTTTCACGGAACTATCTGCATATTCTGCGGGTTATTTCCACCACACGTAGCCACTGGCAACCCTCATGCATGCATCCGAGTCATGCTCCAGTCACCTGCATACCTCCATAATGGATAGACCTATGCAAAAAGTTTTCCCTGTGTTCGGATCCTTGGCTGAATGCTCGCAGCTGCCAACTTCAACATCAATGAAGTCCAAAGGCCAGAAAAGAAAAGGCCTTACTGACAGTGCGATAGGGAGAGAACTTGAGGTGACATTATCGCCAATAGTGAATGGAGAAAGTGACTCTTCCTCATGAAAGCGACCGCCATAATAAGTGTCGATATTTATGCGCTGTGTGAGAAGAGTGGACATGACTTCACTGTGCGTCAATCATTTCTCCGTCCGTTCATTTGCTATTTCCGATGACGGGAACGGTTCAAAGGGTACTGACGATCCTGGAATGAGGGATACTGGCAAGGATAAGGAGATGGAAGAGGAGGTAAGAAGTGGAGAAAGGGAGGAGGTGGAGGAAGGAGGGAGAAGGGAGGAGTAAACGGGGTGCATTTAGCCTCGCGCCACCCCTCTCTACAGTATTTACTTGAATAATAGAAACAGAAAGTTTGTTTCATGATGAAATCAGTGACTTATTTTTTATCAAAAGTTTCCGTGTGTGTACAGTATGTTTGTTATGATGAAAAAGTACAAATCACTGGGGAAAAAAAAAAAAAATTAGCATGGAAAATGTAGCGGAGTGGAAAAAGGGAGGAGGAAACTCGCACCACTGCTCTGTCTACTTACATGAATAATGGAAGCAGAATTTCATGATGAAATCAGTGCTCTATTTTTTATTGAAAATTTTTGTGTGTGTACAGTATATTTATTATGATGAAAAAGTCTAAATCACAAGAAAAAAAAAAATTCTGTCATAGTGGAAAATACAGTATTTTCGATTATGGACTATAACTATTTTGTTCACAATACTTTCATTTAGGTTTCATGCAGTAGTAGTAGTGGTATTACTGTAGTAGTAGTAGTAGTAGTAGTAGTAGGAAGGTTGGTGCAGATCTTCACAATATAATTCCCCCGATGGATGGAGGTGATTTTTGTAGTAGTAGTAGATGTAGCAGTGGTAGTTGTAGTATTTTTTTTTTTTTTTTTTTTTTTTTTGGGGGGGCGGTCCAACTCTGGGCATAGGCTCCTGCTTCCAAGACCCAGTAGTCCTCCTGCATACCATACACTTCTACATGTCACCACTTTGGCGTTAACACCCACCATCCATACTGAATATATGCTAGGGCTGTCTCATGCAGGACTGGTGTATTGGTATGGGGGGGTATTTCTACGACATGTCAGTGAGTCTTCCAGTAGATCAGTAAAGTCTGACTTAATGAAATTATAATCCTTAAACTGTTCCCTGCCCCAGCAGGGATCTGAACCTGGGTCTGGTAGGACTGCAGGCCACCTCTCTACCGATTCAGCCACTGCCTCCCCCTTATGTAATAGTAGTAGTTGTTGTAGCAGTGACAGTTGTAATAGTAGTAGCAGTTGTAGTAGTGGTGGTTGTAGTATTAGTAGTAGTTGTAGTAGTGGTCTATCTATCTATCTATTGCCTGATGCCATAATCCCGTTAGGGGTGGCCATTTGACTCTGAGTTATTTGTTTTACAGGAAGGGGCACTAACCCTCCACCAACCAACTTGATGACACGCAGGAAGCACGTAATTGTTTGGTTATATGGCTACCACCCAGCGTTGTAAATGGTTTCTTGGCTTACAGGAAACCATTAGGTTTGTCACTCAATGTAAAGCCACCTGTAAAGGAAAGAAAAGCAATAAGAAGTGACAGGAAAGATGGGAGAAATAGGAAGAGATGAGGGCAGGCACAGAAAAAGGATGATAAAGGCTGAAGAAGAAGTAGGCAGCACTACATCAAGTGAGTGGATGATGGTCGTCACCACCTATCACTTAGTAGTGGTAATAACAGTATTATTTCTAGCAGTTGTAGTAACCAGACTTCTAGTCGCACAGTGATGCCAGAATCGGGCGACAATGCAAGCCAAACATACATCTCCGTGTGTGTGTGTTCTAAGTATTATGCATATGTTGGTGTTAGTTTTGTACATACCGGTATTTTGTTTTTTGTGTAATTAGAAAAAATAATTTTACTGTTCTGTGTCTATTAATGTGAATAATGAAAGCAGAAAGTTTGTTTTCTGATAAAGTCATTGTTTCATTTTATACTGAAAACATTTGTTTATACATATTTGTTAAGATGAAAAAGCACAAATCACTGGAAAGAAAAAGTCATAGTGGTAAGTATTTCCGATTATGGACAGTACCTAAATAACTACTGGTACTTTGTTCACAATATTTTTTTTTTAGTTTTTTTGTAGTAGTACTTATAGTGGTAGTAGCGGTGACAGTATGTGTTGTTGGTGTGGTAGTAATAGTAGTAGTGGTAGATGTAGTAGTAGTAGTAGCAGTAGTAGTAGTAGTAGTAGTAATAGTAGTAGTAGTAGTGGTAGTATTAGTAGTAACTGTAGTAGTGGTAGTTGTTGTAGTAGTAGTAGTAGTAATAACAGCATTATTTCTAGTACCGGTAGTTATAATACCCAGACTTCTAGTCGCACAGCAGTGCCAGAATCGAGCGACAATGCAAGCCAAACATTCATCTGTGTGTGTGTGTGTGTGTGTGTGTGTGTGTGTGTGTGTGTATTTACCTATTTGTAGTATACAGGAATTGAGCAATGCTCGTGTTGTCCTGTCTCCATATCCACATTTATCAAGTCTACCTTTACACACATGAATGTCTTTCTCATGCACCACCTCTTTGTCTAAGTCGTTTCAAATATTTAAGTATTTACCTAATATACCTAATTGTGATATACACGGAATGTACTATGCTCGTGGGTTTCCGTCGCTGTTTCTCAATAAGTCGAATTTAACTTTAAACTCGTTTAAGTTTTTAGACTGGACGATCTCTTTGTCCAGGCTATTCCACAAGTTTACTTCTGTAAGGAAAGCTATATTTCTTGATATCCTTCAAGCAGCTTGACTTTTTCAATTTCATTCCATGTCCTCTTGTTGCTCTCTTATCCCATACAAAGAGATCTTCTTTGTCAATTTTTTCTACTCCCACCATGGTCCTGAACACCGCAATCATGTCTCCCCTCTTTCTCCTTTCCTCTAACGAAGGCAAATCCAGTTTTTCCAGCCTCTCTCTGTATGACAGGTCTGTCAGACTGGGGACCATCTTGGTTGCTGTTCTTTGTATTCTCTCAATCTTGTTTATATCTTTCTTTTTGTGTGGGGACCACACTACCGCTGCATATTCTAACCTGGGGCAGATCATGGCCACTATCAATTTTTTCATCATTTCCTCATCCATATAATGAAATGCTACTCTTATGTTAGTCAAGAGTTTATAAGTCTCTCCAACTATCTTGTTAATGTGCTTTTCTGGTGACAAACTATCTTGTGTGTGTGTGTGTGTTCTTACCTAATTGTATCTTTACAGGAATGAGTCAAGCTCGTACTATCCCGTGTCTTAAACCATATTTATCGTACATATCCTTAAAATTGTGAATTGTTTTGGCACACACTATTTCATTCGGTAGTGCATTCCAGTGATCAATTGTGTGTGTGTGTGTGTGTGTGTGTGTGTGTGTGTGTGTGTGTGTGTGTGTGTAAGAGAGAGAGAGAGAGAGAGAGAGAGAGAGTCTGTCTGTATGGCAGGGTGGTGGTGGTGAGCAGCCTGCCTGAAGGTCGTTGCTACGGTTACCGGCCTCCCGGCACCAAGTACGACTGATTATGGAAAATTTTTCACGTAAACAGCGTTTGTGGTGGATTTTGGTCTTTTGGAAGTGTTATCGAAGTGTTATTATTGTGGAAGGCTGGTCTAAGCCTTCGCTGTCACCAAACCTCTGCCACACACAAGGACACCGGCAAAAAAACAAAAATTGCCCTCATTCCCCACTCACTCACCCTCCCTACACGCACTTCACAGACCATCTGATGCAATCAGCTTAAAGTCGAATGACTGATGAGTATTATGACACCTTGTTTGTTATATCTGGTTAGGTATTAACTGAGATTTGAAGGTTTAATAATACAGTAGATGATTTTCACAATTTATCTTGGGAATGCCCAGCCATGGGGAGGTTTCACGGAAACATCCCCGTCTGCCGAAAGGGATGGGTTGAAGTTGGCACTAACACTTCTTCATGTACGCCTCACACAGCTGCAACACTCATGCCTCTGTTTCTTATCAAGGCCTTCATAGCACCAGCTACTTTCCTTCCTTGCATCAGTCTACTTTCCACTTCTTTTGCTCATTTTCCTCTCTTTTCTATCACTCTACCCAAGTATTTGAACTCTCTTACCAAAGCCAGTCTCTCTCCATTCACTGTAACATTACAGTGGGAGTCACTTTCTCTCTCAATAACCATCACTTTCCAATTTTCTACATTTCCTCTAAAGGCACGACATTCACAGACATCAACAAACTCTGCACTAGTCTACCAAGCTCTTATCCGGTATTTGCAAGTAGCACTGTATCATCAGCATACAACAAATTTGAGATATTCCATCCATTACCATTTATTTTGATATATTCCATCCATTACCATTTATTACCAACACCATCCCTTTCTCCATTACTCATGTTTTTACTTCTCTCATCATCCCATCCATATATATATTGAACAACCATGGGGACATCACACAACCTTGTCACGTGCTAACACTGATCGTAAACCATTCACTTAGATGCCCATTTACCCTTACACTTACCTCACTACCATCATAAAAACTCTTGATGGCACCTAGCGACTTACCATCCACACTGTACATGTGCAAAACCTTCCACATTCCTTCTCTGTCTACTTAAAATATAACTGAAATAATTAGATTCTAAAATCTGATGATGTGTTGGGCACTGCAAATGGCTTCTGTGTAATCATATACACTCGACCCTTGATTTACCGTACCCCTATTTCCTGGTTTTCGGATTTTCTCGACACAGGCTAAGGCCAGACAATATTATCAAATGCCGGAGGAATGCCTGTACAAGTCCTGGATTCTCACAAAAGTCCAGCCATTATTCTCTCATATAAAACTATAAGCAGTCTCATGTACAACACAGTATAATTTTTGCAAGGTTTTCACTCGATAAAGGGCATTTGTAATATACACAAGAAGATATTTTCATACATGAAATGCATCTTGGCCACCAACCTGCTTCACCCCACCAGTTCCTTCTAACTCGTGGCAGTATCCCATTTGCTTCTTAATTTTCTCATATGCCAATATAAATAGTTTATTGCACAACACAGTAAAATTTAAGGAGAGCTTGGACACAATAAAATTCATAAGTAATGAAAAAAAAAAAAAATTCTTACGGACAAAAGCAATGGGATCCATTCCGACTCACTCAGCTCGCCTGACTAGGTGCAACCAAATACCGAATCAGCACTTTTCACTGGAAAATAATTTAATTTGTTTCGCCACAGTGGCTCACACGTACTTAAATATCTGAAATATGCTAAAAACATAATAAAAAAATCAGGTTTCAGAGCTCAATGCGCCATGTTAGCAGATATTTCCCCTTCAGATTGTCAGCACGCCTTGACAGACTTCTATTTTGCATAAACATTCGAGTACAAAAAAATGTATCTGCATTGTAAATCAATATTTATACAAAACAAAAGTACGTCAAGGCATGTTATTAGTCTATCTATATATCTATCTATCTATTGCCAGATGCCTCAATCCCGGATGGGGTGGCCACAAACAAATCACCTCCATGTTGCCCTGTCCCCCGCCATTTTACTGTCCTGCTCCCAACTCACACCCCTTCTCTCATATACCTCTTCACTCCATCCCTCCATCTCATCCTTGACCTCCCCCTCCCTCTCCCCCCCTCCACCTCACTCACATACACTCTCCTTGTCAGTCACTCACCCTCCATCCTCTCCACATGGCCAAACCACTTCAGTGTGTTCCTCCTAACGCTTCCTATCGCATCCACATCCACACCACAACGCTTCCTTATATCCTCATTTGTCAGCCTGTCTCTCCATGTGACTCCATAGGCTCCTCTTCAATAACTCATTTCCACTGCTCTCTCTCTTGACTTGTGTCCGTCCAACAATGTCCAGGCTTCACTTCCATACGTTAGAGTTGGTATCACAATATTGTCATGTAATAACTTTTTCACTTCCATGTTCACTTCCCTGTTTCTTATCACTGCTTTTAAGGAACCAGCAACCTTTCTCCCTTGTTGTACTCTTTCAAGCACTTCACACTCCAAACTTCCATCCTTACTCGTCACACTCCCCAAGTACTTAAACGTACTCACATTTTCCATTTCCTCACCATCCAACCTCACTGTATATTCACTGACTTCACCTCTCTCAAAGACCATCACTTTACTCTTCCCTACATGCACCTTTAGATTCCATTTCTTACACACTCTCCCAAACTCATTCACCAAGCCTTGTAGCTCCCCTTTGTCTTCACTTAACAACACCGTATCATCTGAAAACAGCAGTACAGGGAGTTTCCAAACACTACCTTCTCTCACTAGGGCCACTCCAACATCCACTGCCCTACCTTGTATCTCTTTTACTACCCCATCCATGTACAGATTGAACAACCACGGAGACATGACACATCCCTGTTTCAACCCAACATTCAAAGAGAAAATTTCGCTCAATTCACCATCCACATGCACTGCAGCCTTAGCACCATCATACATACTCTTCACAGCATTCAACAACTTCCCATCTACTCCATATATTCTTAATACTTTCCACAATCCTTGTCTATCCACCCTGTCATATGCTTTCTCCAAATCCACGAAGGCCGCATACAACTTCTTTCCCTTCTCTAGAAACTTTTCCACTTAAGGCTAGAGGAAAAACCTTCTGTTAACATTAAGAAATTTCACTCTGAATCCTGATTTTCTATTAGTAATTAAACTAAGCACAAATTTTTGACTGAATTTCAAATAATTACGTGTGCGAATCGTTGGGTCTGGTTAGTACTTAGATGGGTGACCACCTGGGAACACCAGATGCTGTTGGCATCCCTACGTGTCAAGTGGGGTTGGTGGAGGATTAGTGCCCCTCCCTGTAAAACAATTAACTCTAAGCCGTTGGCCACCCCGTTTGGGATACATGGCGTCTGGCAATGAATGAATGAACGTGTGAAAACCTACATGGTGATAAAGATTAAAATTTTTCCAATTAAAATTGCTAATTCAGTCCAAGACCAAGATCACATTTGATGATTGCATGTTTGTATCTCGGTCAGCTGATGAGTGGTTGGCTCACCTTCTGGTGTTCCATTCCTTATTCATTTTCCTCTTTTTCCTCAGCTCTCTGATCTTCTTTTATCATACCCTCAACATTCTCGTCAACAACCGTCTAAACAACCATTCTTAGGATCGTAGCTAGCAAAATACCATTATTGTGTCTGTTACTATTATTGTTGTGTCAGTGTTATTATTTTTATGGACTGTGTATGTTAGTTATGCTGATATAGGTAGCCTACATTCCTGAATGCTCTAGAATACCAGAATAATTGCTGGACAATATTGGAGAATTCAGACAAAGTATGGTAATAATCCGGGGAATGGTGTGTGGGGACGGACTTTCGCGATTCCTGGACTGGTCTCCCTCCCTTTTAGTTCGGGAAATTGATGGTTGAGTGTACAGTAATTAAATTATGGCTGCAGTAGTTGGTTTGGGGGGTCTCAATTATTGGCAGATTCACCATTCATGGGGGTGTTTGTTGCACTCCCTACAAATAGGGAGGAACCACTGTACAAGAACTCCTTAAACGGAAACATGGCATCATTTTTGTGCGTGTATGTACGTATGTATGTAAGCATGATGTATACTGTACAAGTGAGGATGTCTGGACAGTTTGTGCTTTAAAGGCATAATTACAATGAAACAAGTACATGACTGTTCCTTCTCTACATGTAGGTACCTTCTGTTCTCACCTAATAAGCCTCCCGGAGGCAGCTGAGTCTCACGCCAAAGTAGCCATGCCAGGGCTCGACGCTGGTGTTCCATCAAAGCCACTTTCAGTCCCTCTGGGTCATTCTCTGTTTTTCCATCCTCCTCTACATCTGGGGCTGACTCTAAGGCACTGTGTAGTTCTTCCACAGCCTCACTTGTTACTCGTACCATCTGCCGTTCACGAGCTACAGAAAATTGACAAGAAAAGGCAAGTGCTGATGAAATCAGGCTAGTACAGAATCATTCCTATTAGCCTCTGATACTCATGAAGAAAACTTAGTCCACCTACTTCTCCATCTCTATCTACATACTTTTCAACCATATACAGGCAACCTTAAACAGGTAATGAAAATATGAAGATGAATGGCAAAAAAAATTTTGAGAAAAACTGATGTACACAATTTCATAAAGCACTGTAGTACACATCAGTCCCTAATAAGCAAGACAACATAAAGTAGCCACTCACCTGATGATATTTTGCCGCCATAGTTACGAAAGATCTCGGTAGCTGAGTACATGGCATCTAGTACATTCTGTGAGAGGTGCTGACGGGGAAACTGAGGATCAAGCATTGTGGCAGCTACAGTTACTCCACCATCAGGTCCTGAAAGCTGCTTCTGTTTATACTTCTTTTCAGGGTCACTCACTGTAAAGAGAATGGTGTAAAATCAGAAAGTAAAAAAATGAACCAGTTTTATACACTATCTATCTATCTCTATCTACAGCCCGACGTCCTAATCCCACAAAGGGTGGCCAGAGACAAAACGCATCCAAGTCGCTCTGTTACCCACCATTTGACTACCCTCCCCCAACTCACTCCCCCCTCCCTCGAATACCTCTCAACTCCATCCCTCCACCTCATCCTTGGCCTAACCCTCCTTCTCCCTCCCTCCACCTCACCTACATACACCCTCTTAGTCAGTCTTTCATTCTCCATTCTCTCCACATGTCCAAACCACCTCAGTGTATTTCTCCTAATCTTCTCAACCACATCCACATCCACCCCACAATGTTCTTTAACTTATTCATTCGTCAACCTGTCCCTCCACGTCACTCCACATGCTCTTCTCAAGTAGCTCATTTCCACTACTCTCATTCTTGACTTGTTTCCCTCTTGCAAGGTCCATGGCTCGCTTCCATGCATCAGGGTAGGAATCACAATACTATCATTCAGTGACTTCTTGACTTCCATACTCACCTCCCTATTTCTCATCATTGCTTTCAGTGAACCAACAACCTTCCTTCCCTGCTGTACCCTTTCACTTACTTCATCCCCGAAGGTTCCATCCTTACTCATCACACTACCCAAGTACTTGAATGCACTCACATTCTCCATATCCTCGCCATCCAACCTCACCGCGCATTCTGTGACTTCATTCTTCTCAAACACCATAACTTTACTCTTATTTACATTAACTTTCAGATTCCTCTTCCTACACACTGTCCCAAATTCATTCACCAAACCTTGCAACTCCCATTCATCTTCACTCAACAATACTGTATCATCAACAAACAACAACAACGGAATCTTCCTAATCTGACCCTCATTCATTAGAGCCACCCCCACATCCACTGCCCTACCTTGCACCTCCTTTACAACCCCATCCATGTATATATTAAACAGCCATGGAGACATCACACAACCCTGTTTCAGTCCCACACTGAGATCAAAGAACTCACTCAGCTCATCATCCACTCGTACCAAAGCCCTAGCTCCTTCGTACGTACTCTTCACAGCACTCAACAAAATCCCCTCCACTCCATAATTCTCAATACCTGCCTTTCTCCAAGGCCATGAAGGCAGCATACACTTTCTTTCCCTTCCTTAGATACTTCGCCATTAAACATCCTAGAACAAATATCTGATCTACACACCTTTTTCCCTTCCTAAATCCCCCTTGTTCTTCTCCAACTATCTCATCTGTTATATGCCTAACCCTATCAATGAGTATTCTACCATATATTTTTCCAGTCACACTAAGAAGGCAATTATCCCTATGGTTACCACATAATTTTCTCTCCCCTTTTCCTTTGTATAAAGGAACAATTATACCTGATTTCCAGTCCTCTGGAACCCTTCCCTCTTCCCAAGCCAATCTACATAACTTCCATATCCACTCCACTACAATCTCACCCCCATACCTCAGCATTTCACCACACACTCCGTCAATTCCTGGGGCCTGACCCATCTTGATCTTCTTCACTGCTTCCACTATTTCTGCACTACTGATCTCCTCCTCCCTCCTCTCATCTCTTCTTCTCCCAGCCATTCCCCAACCACTTATACTCACACTGTTGTCACTCTCTACATTCAACAAATCCTTAAAGTGCTCCTTCCATCTCCTCAATTTCTCTCTCTTCTCCAACGACAATCTATTATTCCTATCTTTCACTCCCCTACTATTTCCCCTTTCACCCTGCCTTACTTTCTTTACCTCCTTCCAAAACAATTTATCACTCTCCCTCCTTTTCACACTCAGATTCCTCCCAAATTCTTCATCCACTTTCTTCTTACTCTCCTTCACCAATCTCTTCACCTCCCTTCTCCTGCTTACATATACCTCTCTCTTCTCTCTCTCATCTTCTCCCCTACCTCTACTCGCTAGCCATTCACTATATGCCTTCTTCTTTTGTTCCACAGCTCATTTCACCTCATCATTCCACCATGCTGTCCTTTGCACACCCCTGCATCTCCTCCTCACTCCACAAACCAACTAACACGCTGCACCTATCTCTTCCGAGAATATCTTACATACGTCTTCCACCCCTTCCATCTGCTCTAACTCATACCTTCCCAATCTTTCTTCCACTATGCTCTTATACTCTGCCATTCTCTCACTGTCTTGCAATTTCTCCACTCTACTCACAAGAGCTGTTTCCTCCTGTCTTCCCCTTCGTCTCTTCAACCGTTTTCTTTGCAGCCTTACCTTGGCCATCACTAAGTGATGGTCCGAGAGTCCATTCCCCCACCCTCTCCACACTCTTGCATCCAACACTTGTCTTCTCATTCGCTCATCCACACACACATACCTTTCGTTCAACATGTTCACCATCCATCCTCCTCATAACCCTCCATGTATACCTGTGGATCATCTTATGTCGAAAGTAGGTGTTGGCTATTGCTAACCCCTTACCAGCACAGATGTCCAACAAAGCACTACCATTCCCATCTACTTCAGCTGGCACACCCCACTGACCAATCACTCCATCCACTCATACATCCCCGACTTTGCCATTCATGTCTCCAATCAAAAACACTCTCTCACTCCTCTCAAACTTGTCCATACATGCTTCTACACTCACCCAAAACTCATCTTTCACTCTTGCCACTCGGTCCTCTGTCGGCGCATATGCACACACATTCGCCCACGCTTGTATACCTACTTTCATCCTTACCCATAAAATCCTTGCACCCACTGTTCCATACTCTCTTATATTCTCCTTCCACTTCTTGCATATCATCAGACATACTCCCTCTCTTGCCCTCTCATTCTCATTAACTCCTGCACATATTCCTAAACCGTATTCCAATTCTCTCACCCTTTCCTCTCTCCATTTAGTTTCAGTCAATCCACATATATCCACTCTTGCATCCTCAAGCACCTGCACAATCTCTCTCTCTTTACTTCATCATTCACTCCTTTCACATTTCACGTCCCCACCCTAAGAATGTCCTTTGTCCGTTCCTTAGTCGTCAACGTATGGTCCATCCTGGTCCAAGGCGCTTTATTTGCTTGTTTAGTTAGTTCTTTTACGGGGTGGGGCACTAACCCATCACCAACCCTTTTAGTCGCCTCATACGGCAAGCAGGGATACTGGGGGGGTATTCTTGAAACACCCCCTACCCCCAGGGGGTTTTATACACACTAGAGTAAAACACAGTTAATCTGGACTATGATGGGGGAGGGGATATCAGACAGTATATTTTCTGTACTGTGTACTGTGCCTGAAGCACTTTCCTTGTTTTAGCTCTTTTGCTACAAGGCAAAGCACTTCTTGGATGCTTAGACATCATTAGCCCCTTCACAAATGTCAGAACTGCTTCAAAAGATCATAAAAAATGCCACCCATATATGTATTTATGCATGTAATACAGTATATAATTCATAGCATGTTTCACAATACTGTACATGCCATTTCTTGTTAAACAATTTCCCTTGTACTGGAGGAATGTGCTGTAATAATGATGCAACAACTCCTGCCATCTATTACATGGAAAGTTGTCTGTGTACTGCAGATGGTCCATTTAGTACTTGTTACCACAGTAAAAACCTGATCTGGTCAATGTTTATCATCATCATCATATATCTCATTTTCTTTATTCTAACCTAGAGGAGGAGACTAGATAAAAATATATATATACACCCACTGCAAATTGACTTAGGACCTACACACAGAATTGCTATAGGAGCGTTGCCTGTCTTTGATTTGTGTTTCCACCTCTACCAAATGAATTTTTTGGGCAAGAAGTAACTGGTAACTCCTCTGGTGTTGGTGGGAGGTGGTGAAACACTCAGCACATCAGTGCTTGCCCAGAAGCAAGAGTGGGAGTATGTGTTCCTGTCGCTCCGAGCTTGCACCTCCCTCTTTTTTCATATGCATTACTGTTTGCCCTGTTATTTTCCTAGAGTCAAGTTGTCATGCCTGGAAAGTACTGCTCAAGGGATAAGAGGGTCCGTATCAGTGCATGGAGGCAGGATATGTCCCTATCAACACGATTTGTGAATGTAATGGACGCATAAATTCGACCGTCATGAAGATTCTTGCTGTAGTGCATGGCCTGCCACTTGATGTCGTACCAGAGCACAAGCATGGCGGTGGAAAGAAAAGGACGACTTCCAGGGGTACAGATACGCTTCTAATGAGGGAAATAATCAAGAATCCTCGACTGACAGCAGCAGAATTGAAGAGAATGCATCCCCAGCTGTTACAAGACGTCTCAATTCAAATTATCCAGCACCATTTGTAGAGGAGTTGGGTTTGCCAAGCTGCAACGCAGCCAAGAAACCGCTTCTCACTGACCACATGAAGAAGCAGCGCATTAAGTTTGCCAAGAAGTATGCACACTGGACATCGGATGAGTGGAGAAATGTTATGTTCTCCGATGAAAGCACATTTCAAGTGTTCCAGGTGCGTTCTGCCAAGGTTCGTCGCCCTGCCTCCCATAGTCAATATGACCGTGCTTACACGGTGCCAACTGTTAAGCACCCATAATCAGTAATGGTATGGGGGTGTTTCTCAGGTGAAATGGGAAGGGGAGGCCTCTACTTCGTCCTAAGACCTTGATGATGAACGGTGGCCGGTACATTCAAGTTCTGAAAGATCAGTTGTTAAACTTTTTTGCTATTCATGGGTGCAACTTTTTCATGCACAATTCAGCTCCATGTCACAAGAAAGGTGACAAGATGGCTTAAGGATAATTGGATTGAGGTCCTCGACTGGCCTGGCAAAAGTCCGGATCTACTGTAAATCCAATAGAAAACAGCTGGGCAAAGGTGAAGAAAATCATGGCAGAGAAGAAGACACCCAATCTGGACAACCTCAAGACTGAACTGACAAATATTTGGTGCAAAGAAATGTCCTTGAATTATTTTAGAGATCTGAGTGATTCCATGCCAAAGTGCATCCAACTGGTCCTGAAAAACAAGGGAAACACGATTTCATATTAATTAATGGCATTTCATGAACAAACATTGTGATATACTATGATTTCTGTGTTTTTTAATACCTTGTGGGGGGAGGTCCTAAGTCAATTTGCAGTAGCTGTATATATACATATACATACAGTACAATCCCTGCTATCCGGTATCCAGACAAACGGAAATCTCAGAACAATGGGAAATTCAAGGGCTGGTTGTGCCAATTTGAATGGACTGCCAAACAGCCGTTTTGTTACATGTCACGCGAGGCTGGTGAAGTCGGACAAAGCAAGGTTAAGGCACTTCCAGCTAATGTAAATCCTTCGTAAATACTCTTAACCAGCCCTCCTCTCCCCCTCTTTCCCCTATTTTTATTCAGTCATCCTCCATACCCTCCACAAATCACCAGTCTGCTTTTCACCACCAGACAATAAACAAGCCCTCTTGCTGTTATGTTGCTCTGATAGACGGTAATTTCTACACTCCAAAATGCCTAAAGAGCAAACTAAATGTACGCGTGTTGTGCTTACCTTGAAACAGAAGCTGGACATATGCAATAGACCTGAAAAAAGCAAACATTCTAAAACACTGATGACTGAATATAATGTAGGAAATTAAACGATTTATGATATCACGGCCCAAGCATCCAAGCTCAATAAAATTTACATGAAAAGCAAGACAAGTAAGTCCATTGAAAAAAAAAGGCATACTCTTCATTGTACAAGTGGTATTGCTTAGAAAGATCTAAGGGAGCACCTATTTCTGGTCCTCTTATATATGAAAAAGCGAGAGTGTTTCACAGTAAAATGAATATAGAAGTCGTGTGTGATTTCAGTATTGGATGGCTAAATCACTTCAAAGACAGGCAAGGAATTCGTAAACCAGACTTCTCAGGAGAGAGCAAATCAGCAAACGCCGCTGCGTTTTCTTCCAAACAGACCAACTCCAACTTTAAATTCATTTTAGAACACGTATGCCAAGGCAGAGATTTAAAAAAAAAAAAAAAAAAAAATGTTACTAGGAATGAAGGTTTACTTTGTTGCAAGAAAAAAATAATAATATGCTTGCACTTCATATGTCTATCTACCTATCTATAGTCTGACGCCCTAGTCCCGCAAAGGGTGGCCGCAGACAAAATGCCTCCAAGTCGCTCAGTCACCCACCATTTGACTACCCTCACCCCAACCCACCCCCTCCCCCTCCCTCATATACCTCTCAACTCCATCCCTCCACCTCATCCTCGATCTACCCCTCCCTCTCCCTCCCTCCACCTCACCTACATACACCCTCTTAGTCAGTCTTTCATCCTCCATTCTCTCAACATGTCCGAACCACCTTCATATGTACATCATTTATTTTATTTTGTGCAAAACAGCTGATTGGCGAGTGAGGGATGGAATGATGGCGGTCAGTCGGGGCCGGGACTGTAAACAAAGCTTACGTGGGGGCAGAGGAGTCGTGATAATTCTACAGTGCAGTCTTAACATCAGTTCACCAATAAATGTTCAAGATTTTATTTCTTTATTTTTCCATTTTTATGAGTACAGGACATACAGCGAATAATTCGGTAGTTAACAGAATGGACATGTGCATTTTGCAGTACTGCAAGACATTGCATGAACGTCCACATGACCACGGTGTTCGTTTATGAGGCGATTTGTCAGGTGGAATCTCTTAGTGCGGCCCCTGATGTGAGTGGTGAGTACCTGAATTGTATTTACTACTGTGATAATTATAGCCTTTATATAGATTTAATTTGAAGGAGTAGTTGCAAGGAGAGTGGAAAGGTTACAAGAGGATGAGAAAAAGGCAGAGTATAAGAGAGAAGTGGAGGAACGATTGGGCAAATATGAACTGGAGCAGATGGGGGACGTGGAAGGTGTGTGTAGGATATTTACAGAAGAAATATGTGCAGCATGTGATGTGGTGTGTGGAAGGAAGAGAAGACGGAGGGGGGTGCAAGGAACAGCGTGGTGAACTGAAGAGGTGAAACAGGCTGTGGCACAAAAGAAGAAACCATACAATGAATGGATGAGAAATAGGGGCGTGGAAGAAGTTGAGAGGCAGAAGAGAGAGTTATATGTAGAAAGAAAGAGAGAGGTGAAAAGATTAGTAAGAGAGAGTAAGAAGAGAGTGGATGAGGAATTTGGAAGGAATTTGAGTGTAAAGTGGAGGGACTGTAAGAAAATGTTCTGGAAAGAGGTGAAAAGAGTAAGACAGGGTGGAAGTGAAGTTAGCAGGGGAGTGAAAGATAAAAATGGTAGATTGCTAGTGGAGAAGGGAGAAAAAGTGAGCAGATGGAGAGAACTTTAAGGAATTGTTGAACATAGAGGATGGAAGTAATGCGAGTATAGGTGGCTCGGGAATGGCTGGGAGAAGGAGGGAGGTGAGAAGACATGAAGAAATCAGTAGGATAGAAGTTGTGGAAGCAATGAAGAAAGTTAAATCGGGGAAAGCCCCAGGAATTGATGGAGTGTGTGGTGAAATGCTGAAGCATGGGGGAGAGATAGTAGTAGAATGGATGTGGAAGATGTGCAGATTGGCCTGGGAGGAAGGTAGAGTCCCGGAGGATTGGAAGTCAGGTATAATTATTCCCTTGTACAAAGGAAAAGGGGAAAAAGAAGTGTGTGGTAATCATAGGGGCATTTGTCTTCTTAGTATAATGGGAAAAGTGTATGGTAGGATACTTATTGACAGAGTTAGAGAAAGAACAGAGAAATTAGTTGGAGAAGAACAGGGAGGTTTTAGGAAGGGAAGAGGTTGTGTAGATCAGATATTCATTCTTAGATCTTTAGTGGAAAAGTTTCTAGAGAAGGGAAAGAAGTTGTATGCGATTTTCATGGATGTGGAGAAAGCATATGACAGGGTGGATAGACAAGGATTGTGGAAAGTGTTAAGAATATATGGAGTAGATGGGAAGTTGTTGAATGCTGTGAAGAGTATGTACGATGGTGCAAAGGCTGCAGTGCGTGTGGATGGTGAACTAAGTGAATTTTTCTCTTTGAAAGTTGGGTTGAAACAGGGATGTGTCATGTCTCCATGGTTGTTCAATCTGTACATGAATGGGGTAATAAAAGAGGTACAAGGAAGGGTAGTGGATGTTGGAGTGGCCCTAGTGAGAGAGGATAGTGTTTGGAAACTCGCTGTACTGTAGTTTGCAGACGATACTGTGTTGATGAGTGAAGACGAAGGGGAGCTGCAAGGCTTGGTGGATGAGTTTGGGAGAGTGTGTAACAAACGGAGTCTAAACGTGAATGTAGGGAAGAGTAAAGTGATGGTCTTTGAGAGAGGTGAAGTCAGTGAATGTACAGCGAGGTTAGATGGTGAGAAATTGGAAAATGTGAGTATGTTTAAGTACTTGGGTAGTGTGATGAGTAAGGATGGAGGTTTGGAGGGTGAAGTGCTTGAAAGGGTACAGCAGGGAAGAAAGGTTGCTGGTTCTTTGAAAGCAGTGATAAGAAACAGGGAAGTGAACATGGAAGTGAAAAAGTTACTAAACGACAGTATTGTGATACCAACTCTAACGTATGGAAGTGAAGCTTGGACGTTGTTGGAAGGACACAAGTCAAGAGTTAGAGCAGTGGAAATGAGTTATTTAAGAGGAGCCTGTGGAGTCACATGGAGAGACAGGTTGACGAATGAGGATATAAAGTAGCGTTGTGGTGTGGATGTGATAGGAAGTGTTATGAGGAACACACTGAGGTGGTTTGGCCATGTGGAGAGGATGGAGGGTGAAAGACTGACGAAGAGAGTGTATGTGAGTGAGGTGGAGGGGGGAAGAGGGAGGGGGAGGCCAAGGATGAGATGGAGGGATGGGGTGGAGAGGTATATGAGAGAGGGGGGTGTGAGTTGGGAGCAGAGCAGTGAAATGGCGGGGGACAGGGCGACTTGGAGGCGATTTGTTTGTGGCCACCCCAAACGGGATTGAGGTGTCTGGAAATAGATAAATAGATTTGAATATCAGAAATACGGGAAAAATCAGTAACCAGGAAGGTAAATTCCCCAAGCCTCCCAGTTAACTGGGATTGTACTATATACATACATACATGCATATATATATATATATATATATATATATATATATATATATATATGCATGCAAACTAACCACAGGAGAAATTAAAGGAGCGACAGTGAGTACT
Organism: Coenobita brevimanus; assembly: GCF_032717465.1. NCBI lineage: Eukaryota > Metazoa > Arthropoda > Malacostraca > Decapoda > Coenobitidae > Coenobita > Coenobita brevimanus. The sequence continues at coordinate 32,947,155 of NC_137056.1, read as the reverse complement.
TTCATATATTACATCTTCAGACAGATTGAGACAGAAACGTAAAGGGTAGAGGTCTTTTATGCACACCCGCAGCAGGTAGTGGCACACAGAACAATGGATGACCTGAATTTTTACCTGTGGCTTAACTTATGATCACCTGCAGCAGGGAGTGGAACACAACAAAGGATGACCTGAATCTAAAAATGCACGTGACAAAGGAGGAGGGATTAGGAGGGGAGGAAAGAAGAGTGGGAGGGAGGGGGAAGGGGGAGGGAAGGGGAGGGGAGGGGAGGGGAGGGGAGGGGAGGGGAGGGGAGGGGAGGAGGGGAAGGGGGAAGGGGAGAGGGGGGAGGGAGGAGGGGATAAATACTGCTTCTTAACTTAAGACCTAAAGGATTAATGCTTGGTGTGTCCCACACAGGTGTGACTACACCACCAGGAGATGACGGGGAACAATCAAGTTAGTCTGGGGGATACTGGTTTAAAATTAATTCAGTTAACAATTTATCACACTTAAAATGACCATACCTCATGTTTACATTCTTTTCATATGTGCCAAAAATTAGACAAGATTCTATTACATTTCTTTCATCTAAGCTTTTTGATCTTGCTAGAATCTTGGAGCCCTGTCCAGTCAATATGGTGATCACTGGATGCTTTGTGCTGAAATAAACCACTACTCTGTTGGGCTGTCCTTACACTGTATTTATGTTGTGAGATTCTAGTTTCCAAATCTTTTCCAGATTGTCTATCTATCTATAGCCCCACGCCCTAATCCCGCAAAGGGTGGCTGCAGACAAAACGCCTCCAAGTCGCTCTGTCACCCACCATTTGACTACCCTCCCCCCAACTCACCCCCCCCTCCCTCATATACCTCAACTCCATCCCTCCACCTCATCCTCGGTCTACCACTCCCTCTCCCTCCCTCCACCTCACCTACATACACCCTCTTAGTCAGTCTTTCATTCTCCATTCTCTTCACATGTCCAAACTACCTCAGTGTATTTCTCCTAATCTTCTCAACCACATCCACATCCACCCCACAGCGTTCCTTCACTTCTTCATTCATCAACCTGTCCCTCCACGTCACTCCACATGCTCCTCTCAAGTAACTCATTTCCACTGCTCTCACTCTTGACTTGTTCCCCTCTTGCAAGGTCCATGCCTCGCTTCCATACATCAGGATAGGGATAACAATACTATCATTGTCCTATGTAAAATTTGTTACAGCTTTTACATGGGATTTTGTAAACAACACCTGAATTACTGAAAGGGCTGTTCTTGATGAGGGTTTTTTTGATGGTGTTCTCATATTTGAATACTACTTGTACATTGAGTTTCCTCAGTATGTGAACAACATCAAGAAACTTTTCATGGAAGGGGAGGACAAGGGTTCTTTGAATGTTCTGGCGATCTGGCTTATTAGTTTTCCCTTCAAGGAATCGTTTCTTGGCTGTATTGTGGAGCTGAGTTAGTATGCTTTGTGGATATTTTAGCTTCTTTCCAATACTCTGAATCATTTTTAGTTCATCATCTAAATGTTCTGGGTCTGAAATTCTATATGCTCTTAGGTACATGGATATGAACACAGATCTTTTTACATTAATATGATGGTTTGAATAGTAATGAACATATGACATAATATTTGTAGGTTTTCTGTATACCTTAGTCTTCAAAACATTTTGGTTCCTGATAACTTTTACATCCAAAAATGGCAATTCATTATCCATTTCCATCTCATGAGTAAACTTAATCGATGGAACTAATGAATTTAATTGCAGAAGAAATTCATCAATGGGAAGACTGTTAGGCCAGAAACACAGGATATCATCAAGGACTGGAAGTAACGGTTAATTCTTGCACTATAGAGTTGGACAGAACAGGGATGAGAGTTTGCTGCTAGACGGGTGCTACACACCCATCGTAGAGGTGGAGGAATACATGCAGACAGTTCAGACGAGCAGTGACCACTGAAGTAGCGATAGAAAAGAGATAAAGATGCAACAGTGCGGCACAGAGACAGAGGTTGAAGGGAGTCAGTAAGAGGAGGAGAGTTAAATGAGACAAAAAGCCTTTGACTCCACCCTGTTGAGAAGAGCTGTATGTGGGGAACCACCCCACACATGAGAGCTGTACTGTATTCCACACAGGGGCAGATAAAACCCCTGTATAGAGTCAATAATTGTGCAGGGGTAAAGAAGGTACGGAGTCGGCTTAGCACACCTAATCTCTTGGAAACAGATTTTACAAAAGATGCAATATAATCTTTCCAAGATAAGTCCTGAGTGAATGAAACCCCAAGCATGTTCAAGGATGATGCAGGATTGAACTGGATATTATTAAACATTAGTGGGTACTCCTGTGGAATATTCTGATAGGATGATAGGTGTAAAACCTGAGTTTTCGATGCATTAAAAACAACAAGATTATTTTTACCCCAGTCAGAGATACAAGCCAAGTCAGATATTAGGTGTGCCATAGCCTCATCCCTTGTTTGTTGAAGCAGCTGCCGAGATGGATGTTGCGGGAACAGAATGGAAAGATGAAGGGTGGACTCATCAACGTATGAGTGGATAGGGTTAGATGTACAGCTTAGAAGGTCACTGATAAATAAATGGATGAGAGTTGGTGATAGGACAGAGCCCTGAGGAACACCACAGTTGACAGATCCAGGAGAAGAACGATAGCTGTCTACAACAGCGGCTATAGAACGACCAGAAAGGAAGCTAGAGATGAAGGCACAGATACAAGGATAGAAACCGTAAGACGGCAGTTTGGAAATTAAAGATTCATGCCACACTCGAATGAAAGCCTTTGAGATGTCAAGTGCAGTGGCAAAGCTATCACCAAAGTCCCAAAAGGAGGATGACCAGGAGTCTGAAAGGTAGGTGAGAAGATTGCCAGTGGAGCGTCCCTGACAGAACCCATACTGATGATCAGAAAGAAGGTTGTGATAAGAAAGATGCTTTTCAATTTTTCTGTTAAGAATTAACTTGAAAACTTTTGACATACAGAATGTTAACCCCTTAAACGCGGCCGTGAACAGTCGACCCCCCCCGAGTGGCGGGGTTGTATCGCGGTCTGAGTACCTGTAGGAAAATATTAGCCAAAAATCAGAGATTAACCCTAGAACATTATACTTGGTATGGCAGATAGTACTTACATTCAGCTTTCTCCAGAGACAGGTGCTGAGCCTTCGTGGACTACCCAAGGACTTGTGGAGACTTGCAAAGTTGGGTAACCAAATCTTCACTTTCACACCTCCAGCAACCCGGTTTCCCCTCTACCACAGCCTCATTCTGTCACAGTAAACTTTATACTACAACGTAAAGGTAGTTTGGAATCCGTATTTGTACAATAAGCACTGAAAATAAGACTAAAATCAACGGAGCGTACGGCCGACATGCACCGTGACGGCGGTCTTCCCGTCACTCAACAAACATTTCCATTTTCACAGCTAAAAACATGTATACTACATTATTTTCAATCATATTACTTCCCAAAAGATCACCACGGCGTGCTTTTTATTCTGCCTTACGCCCGCCACTTTATTCTCATTCCTGTTGGCCGCTTGCACTGACTCAGAAGAGCTAGAACTCGCCATAATGTCACTTTGAAAGCCTGCGGTAAACTGACGCTAAACAGGAGCAAACCGTGAGAAAAAAAACTAGTGTTACAACTGGGGAAACAAGCGTTTCCTATTAGCATAAACTGCTTGTGAGAGGAGAGCGCAGATTTACAGTTCTGAGCACTCAGAGCGCTGCCATGTATCACAGCCAGGCTGGCCGGGCCGTGGTGGGGGGGGGGGGATGAGGGAAAAACGCGATACTTGGCAACAACGGAGGTCAGTAGTACAAAGGTAAAGTATGCTAATTGTAGCTAAAGGGTGATGGTACTGATAGACAATACCAGCTGGAGCCTGCTTGCCCGCGGTTATTCAAAATATACTAGAATCGCAAACGCGACGATCCGCCGTTATCTCCTTTTCGCCGAGCGTTGCAAACGCGACGATCCGCGTTTAAAGGATTAAAGCAACTGGACGATAGTTAGAGGGTTGGGAATGGTTACGCTTCTTTGGGACAGGCTGAATGATAGCAAACTTCCAGCAAGAAGGAAAGGTACAAGTTGAAAGAGAAAGGTGAAAGAGTTTACCTAGGCAGGGTGTAAGCACAGAAGCACAGTTCTTGAGGACAACAGGAGGGACTTCATCAGGCCCATATGCCTTGTTAGTATTGAGGCCAGTGATGGCAGAAAATACATCAGCTGAAGAAATATTAATGTCAGCCATGAGGAAGTCAGAGGGGGAAAGTGATGGAGGAACAGCACCGGAATCATCTAAGGTGGAATTGGAGGAGAAAGTCTGAGAGAAGAGATCTGCTTTATCAGTAGAAGAAATAGTTACACAGCCATCAGAATAGAAAAGAGGAGGGAAGGATGATGAGGAAAAGTTGTTAGAAAGGTTTCTGGCAAGGTGCCAGGAGCGGAAAGAATTCGAGTTGGAGAGTTGAGAGCATTTAGTACGGATGAAATTATTTTTAGCAGAGCTCAGAACAGACTTAGCACGATTCCAGACAGAAACATAAACAAGATGTGATTCAGGGGTGGGTTGGCTACGGCACCTTTTATAGGCCCTCTCCTTGTTGCGGACAGCATTAGAACAAGTGTGATTAACCAAGGCTTTCTTGCATTAATCAAAGGATATGAGAAGGGAATGAATGCTTCCATGTCCGAGAGCATAACCTCACGCAAGGCACACCCAGATGGCTCCAGGCCATGGAAGCAACAATCATTCCAGGGAAAATCAAAGAAGTAATGCCTGAGGGCCTCCCAATCTGCAGCTCCAAAGTGCCACAGCTGATGTTTCTTTGGAGGGTTCACAGGGTGCACCGGAGCGATAGGACAGGTTCAGGTAGTAAGATTGTGATTGGAGAAGCCCAATGGAGAGGAAAGATTAACAGTGTAAGCAGAAGGATTAGTTGTAAGGAGGAGGTCAAGTATGTTGGAGCTCTCTCCAAGGTGGTCAGGGATACAGGTAGGGTGCTGTACAAGCTGCTCTAGGTCATTAAGATTAGAAAAGATGTAGGTTTGTTCACTAGGTGGATCAGTGAAAGAAGAGGAGAGCCAAAGGTTTTGGTGAACACTGAAATCTCCTAGAATGAAGATTTCGGAGAAAGGAGAAATGGATAGAATGTGTTCCATCACAGAAGTAAGATAGTAGAAGAATTATTGATAGTCAGTAGAATTAGGGGATAAGTAATCAGCACAGATATATTTAGTCAGAGAATGACTAGAAAGCCGAAGCCTGAGAGTAGAGAATTCAGAAGAATCAAGTTCAGGAACACGAAAGCAAGATAAATCGTTGCGTACATATACACAACATTCACCTTTGGCTTTGAAATGAGTACAGAGAAAGTAGGAGGAAACAGAAATGGGTCTGCTGTCTGTTGCCTCAGACAGCTGGGTCTCTGTCAAGAAAAGGTGAGGTTTAGAGGAGGAGAGGTCGTGTTCAACAGAGAGAAAGTTAGAGGAAAGGCCGCGAATGTTGCAGAAATGAAGGAGTGAGTCAGATGGTGGTTCCAGGCACCTCTCTGAGTTGTCACTGGGAGAGGGGCGGATGGTGGGGGAATTTATGTTCCCCCCCCCCTCTGGACTCTGAGGCCTGATTTACAGTCACTACTCGTTTTACGTTAATTCAGTTTACGATAATTCGCTACAACGATAACAGAAAAGTTCCACCCCAAAATCTGATTTCCGATGACTTTCCCTCCATGACGATATTGCCCTCGGAAAATTTCATACGACGCATCAAACACACACAAGGCGACAGTCGCTTGTCTCAGGCATGGTGGCAGCCCCAGCGTGCAGAGCATTGTTTTGTTTCAGTTGCGGTCCTGCCATCCCTTCAAAGCCCTGTCATTTCCACTCGTTCACGTGTGCCCCCCCCCCCCCCCTGCTATCGTCACCTCTCAACCAAGCATCGTGCTACAGTAGACCTATACATTGTGTAGCACCAGGCCAACGTTATGCAAGTGTGATTGTTGTGTTGTTGCAACGATTTACTGTGCGTGTCCACTCACTTGATGTAGTGCTGCCTACTTCTTCCTTAGCCTTTATCTTTCTTTTTCTGTGCCTGCCCTCCTCTCTTCCTATTTCTCCCATCTTTCCTGTCACTTCTTATTGCTTTTCTTTCCATTACAGGTGGCCTTACATTGAGTGACAAGCCACATGGTTTCCTGTAAGCCAAGAAACCATTTACAACGCTAGGTGGTAACCATATAACTGAGCCATACGTGCTCCCTACGTGTCAACAAGTGGGTTGGTGGAGGGTTAGTGCCCCTCCCTGTGAAACAGATAACTCAGAGTCAAATGGCCACCCCTTACGGGATTATGGCGTCTGGCAATAGATAGACAGATAGAGTAACGTCGCCTGTATTGGTGTGATAGTGTTTGTTTTGGTCATGGAGATGACTTGGACCAACACAGGAAGTGATCAAGGTGGGTTGTCATTTTTATTTCAGGCTTGGGTAGGTGACTTTGGGAAGCTGAGCTTTTGTAACCCCCCTTTTATAATGTGTTACAATCTCCCGATTTACGATAAAATCGGTATACGTTAAGGTATGACCTGACGTAACCCCATCGTAAAACGAGTAGTGACAGTACTAAAGCCATTTTTCTTATTTAATTTTGAAAAGGAAGTGTAGTGTGTATTTTGCATGTAGTTTGGTGTTGACAGTTAGAGAAGTTGTACTGGAGATCAGGCTGGCCTACTCTCTGTGTTACTGAAACACTGAAAAAGTTCAGCAAAGGAGGATGGTCAGGAACTAGTCCAGAGGGCTGATGAAACTCTCCCTGTCATCACCTTGCCATCCACCTTGGGAGTACTGCCTTGCTCAACTGGTGCTACAGTCTACTCCCTTCCAAATGCTTACACTCACCCCAGAATGTGCTCTAATTCTGTTCACCATCACATTCTGGAAGGGAAATCTTATGTAATATTGCTCTACAACATAAATTTACTGTTTCCAAGTTCATTTCAGTTATTAGATCTTCAAACAGTTTTATATTTACTGTACAATTTTCCACGATTTTTTCATGTCTGGTATGCTGTACAGTAATCCCTCATTTATCCGGACCTGTTCATTACCCCGAAACTGGATCTTGGCTCTATTAAACCATTATCCGAATTTACAGTGGGGCACCAAGTCTCATGACAACAGGTTTCGTGACTTCAACTTTTGTGGGATAGACCAAATATTCCCCAACTTTCACTTTCACGCGAAAAAAATCGAGTTTCACGCACAAATTTCAGGTTTTGGGCAATATTTTGAACTTTGAACTTTCCGCACCACCCACCCGCAACTCGCCATCATCTTGAATGACGTTATGTCAACACTCAGTCTACCCACTCCCGCCATTGTGTACAAACGCCGCTGGCTCCATTGTGTTGGATTCTCACGGTTCAACTGCCTCTACTATACCTGGTGGTGTGGGGGGAGGGCCAGGAGGTAGTGGTGGCAATAAAAAGTGCCTGGGACCTTCAAAATTGGGAGGAAAAGTTAAGGCAAAATGAGAGTATTGTGTTAGAGTGAAGAAACAACAGTATGATAATGAAACGAAATGAAAAGCACCTAGCACAAGAGGAAATTCAGCACAAAGTGGAAGTGTTGCATCAAGTGGGAGTTGAGGAGGCAGAGAGAGAGAGGGAGGGTGGTAGTGAGGCAGCAAGGAGTGGCGGTGAGGCGGCTGGCAGTGAGGCAGTGAGAGGTGGCGCCGAGGTGGCTGGGGTTTTGGGACAATTTGCCTTCAAGTCAGTTCGCCATCACAACAATAACAATACAATTCGCCATCATCAATGAGGACAGCTATGGGTAAAGCTAGAATGTAATTCAAAGGCAACTACAGCAAGGAAGAAACAAGTTAATGCTGACTCAAGGTCCAACTAATAAATAATATCCAAGGCCTATGCTATTGAACACAGACTTTGATGGATCCCCCTGAAATATAGTTATTAAAGTACTGATTAATAAATCTATCTATCTATCTATCTATAGCCCGACGCCCTAATCCCGCGAAGGGTGGCCGCAGACAAAACGCCTCCAAGTCACTCTGTCACCCACCATTTGACTCCCCTCCCCCCAACTCACCCCCCCCTCCCTCATTAATAAATAATAAGTATATTTATAAAAGTATTGATTAATTAATAATAAGTATATTTATAGAATGACGGGGAATCGTCCAGAGTGTGAACTGTCCTGATGGGGAATCATCCATATCTGACGGGGAATTGTCTGACGGCGAAATGACTTGATGGCGAATTGTCTCGGAACCATGGCTGGAGGGATCTAATAGCCCTGCCACGTGCCTCGAATACTTACCCCTAGCATCCATTAAACACCTCAAACTGGTCTCTGTGGTATGTTTTTCCTCATATAATGTGTATTTATTGTTTGTATCTCACAATGCAATGTACAATATTGCTTTGATGTACTGTACTGTACTGTACTGCAAGTGAAAATGAAAATCTGGTGTTACTTTAGGATAGCCAGGAACCTACACTATTAGCATTTTTGCCATAAGGACAATGCCCCAACTTTCACGATTTCAACTTTCGCACATTATTTTCGGTCCTAATTAGGCGCGAAAGTTGGTGCCCCACTGTACTTGCTGTTATCTGGACATAGAATTTCCCAAGAACTTCAGCTGGCCAGCTAACATGTCCAAACATTTGGTATCGTGGCTGTTGGGCTTGGGCCATGAGCGGGAAATAGACCGTAACCCACAAGAAGATCTAAAATGTCCGTCCACCGCTGTACTGAATGGTCAAAGTTGTGCACTGATCTGATCACTCCCAACTAACCTCCAGCACTCGAGTAGCACGACTGTACTGCATTTCCCGGTGTATATTGCTCATTTTTTTAACAGAAAAATGCTCTCTAAGTATGTCCTGAGTGTTATACAATGAAACTATTTTAACAGGGAAGGAATGGGCCACAGTTGAACCCAGAAGTGTCTTCCTGAAATTGATGAAAGCTTACCTCTGTATTAATTTTCATCCTTCACAGTTTTATGACTTTGTTTACACTAGGCCCGTACTATTATGTTATCGTACATTGAACAATTCTTCAATACAGTATTTATCAAAGTATGTAAGGGCACCAATACTTTTGCTTTTCATGTGACCGACGACGCTCTGAATGTATTGTTTATTGCCAACTCTATGGACAGTGTTGCCAAAGAGTTAAAGGCACTAAGCTCAACTTTGAAACACGCTAAACTATTGCACTACACCCATATCAGTTAGGAAATTAGTCTCCTAAACGGGTTTGTCTGCTAAACGTTGTATCGTAAATAATGATGCTACATGGGTATCTGCAAAGAAGTGGCAATTTTCCTTGCTTCTAAGCAATGAGAACAGAGAAATATGAAGCCAGAAAACAGAGACAAAATTAAGGAATAGAAAAAAAAAAAAGGGGGGGCTAGGGAAAAAAAAAAAAAAAAAAAAAAAGGCAGCCATTGGTCAGAAGACAAGCTCCTGGATGGGAGAAGGCGCTAAACACAACAAACAACAATGGAATTTTTGCCAGCCTTGGTAACATTGCAGTATAGTTGCTGGTGCATCAGGCCAAAACAAATGCCATATGGCAGATGTTTTGATTGGTTCGACATTTTTTCTCTGGGATTTCAGATTCTCCAAAGACAACAAGGAATGATACGGGTACCAGTACATCTGAAATTGGTGCTATTGTTTGTAAAGAAATAAACAGCAGCACAGCAAATATCCAGTGGAACATCGTGGCAAGGTAGGTGGAAGTCCTGGAACCTCATGTTCTTGTAAGGCTAGGCCTAGACCCAGGTATTTTCCAAATTTTTTCTTAAAAACTAGGGTGTATGTTATGCGCCGAAGTGCGCTATACACCAGGAAATGACTCACAAGCGCTGTCAAAACATAAGTACGCATCCCCACCGAATATTCAAAGTTGCATGGCCACCGGATTAATTTTTCCTAACTGCCACCATGCATCAAATAAGGATCACAAGCCCTGAGCACATGTTTGGTGACAGCAGACCGTCCATCTCTCTACTGAATGTCCAAAGTCACTCGGTCACCTGGCCACCGAGCGAGTAACACTGACCGCAAGCCACGAGGAAATGTACAGTAAAAGTGCCCGTCCGACTCGTGCCCACAGCCTCGTTTCTCCCCCCCCCCTCCCGTCCCTCCTCCATACTCTCCTGGCTCCCCCCTCACTCCCTTAGTCCCTCCCCTTCTTCACACTGATAGCACTGACTAGTGAGTTTTTAAAGTTGTTTGCGATTTATCCGAATACTGTACGGTACTACTGGTCGTATCGAAATTCCAAAGTGACCACGAGAAAGCTCATGAAATTCTGCATCTAAACATGTGCTTAACTCTTGGAAAGTCCTGGTAAAATTTTGCATTAGGATGCTGGGAAGTTGTATGAAGGCAAGTTTTGCTCTTGAACACTATTTATTCTCACTGCATTTCTGTACTTTTACTCATCAGTTTTGTGTTTTTATTGGCTTATAGTATAAACACCCGCAAGATGATGGTATAACATTTATCCAAATTTAACCAATTTCCGGAGGCCTATTTGGCCGTGGCATTTTTTTGTGACCCGGAAGCAGTTTATCACTGGTGTCAGATAACTGATTTTCCAAACGTCCTGAGGTTTTTCTGTGGATGTTTGTTGTTTATGCATTGTTTCCTTGGTGTTTAGCACTAATATGGATAATCCTATGTGTTTTTTATATCTAAAAACGGCAAACTGACGTGAAAACAGTGCCAAAAATTGGAGGGGTACTGTACAGTCATAAGAAAAAGTATCGTTACCCCAGGAATGTTCTATGCTAAACGAACGTTAGCTGGGCTATGTGGGCGGGTCCTTGCTGTTCACCCCTCCCCTATCTAGTGTTGCCATATCACAATCCCATTATAAGAGTTGGAATAATGAGCAAGAACGAGTCATATGGCGGGGAAATACAGTACATAGGACGTGTTTGCGTTACCCTGAGTGCCCCGCCGGGGATTAACAATGAAACTCGGCAGGTTTATTATTTTCCTACTATTCAACATTTATTATCTTTAGAATACAACAGATAAATTATTTTGAATGGTATCAAATCTATAGGCATCGACTGTGTGTGTGTTTAATGATAGTCTAGAAGGGGTGAACGAGTTCATATGATAGCTTTAGATATGTGGTTAAATGCTTCAGATGGATGCTTCAGACGTCTAGAGGCTGTTTTTGAAGCAGGGGGTGGGTATACAAAGTATTAAAGCAATGAGACTGAACATGTATTATTATTTTCCTTCTACTCAACATTTTTTTTATGTAGAAAGCAATACATATCATTATTATACTGAAATTTACTAAGTTGGCTTGTATCGGCTGAAGTACTATCATACGTCTGGCATGGGTACACATACTCATTGCCCGTCTGCATGTGTGTTGCCGACTTCAGACCATTCGGTTATACTGTATTTTTATTTAATGACTTTGGTGCCACATAAGAAAAACGTATTGTCTCTATGCACAGTGGCCAAACGATCTAATTAGCTTTTTTTATCACAAATTCTAATAACTGTGTCTCACATATCCGACACTGACGGGTTTGAGGTACAAACTTTCCTGTCCAGTCATTCCACAACACTTCGTCGTTGTGTCATAGTGCATACCTCTGAAGGGTAACGATAGTTTTTCTTATGACTGTACAGTACATAAAGCATTGTACAGGTATAGTGTTTTTTGGTTTTAAACTTTTTTTTTTTTCAAGGTTTTCTTGCTGTTTATCATTACTCTGGATATTCCTATGCGTGTTTTGATGTCTAAATACACCAGACTGACCTGAAAACAATGCCAAAATTAGGAGGAGTACTGCACATATGATAGTGTATTGGTAGGGTGCTTTTTTATTTTAAACTTTTTTTTTTTTTAATGGTTTTCTTGGTGTTTAGCATTACTCTGGATATTCCTATGTGTATTTTGATGTCTAAATGTGGCAGATTGACCTGAAAAGTGCCAAAATTAGGAGGGGTGCTGCACATACAGTAGTGCATAGGTAGGGTGTTTTTTGGTTTTCAATTTTTTTTTTTGCATGGTTTTCTTGGTATTTAGCATTACTTTGGATATTCCTACGTGTGTTTTGATCTCTGAATACACCTGAATGACTGGAACACACTGGCAAAGTAAGCAGAAGTACTGTACAAATAGGTTAGGGATAATTAAGGGACTACAGTACTTTATAACTTTCTTCATCATTAGCTCTGAAAATGTGTGCTTCAATCTTCTCATATGAATCTTCACATTTATACCACCTCTCTTTTAAAATATTCAAGAGACTTCTGAATTTCCCCTTTTGCAACGAGGTTTCCTTGGCTGTCTCGTACAGTCATTAGTTACCCACCCCTGCTTGAGTTCGCAGCAGTTTTCATTAACTGAAGAGACATCTTTATAAATATATTTTTTAAAACTTGTTTAAACAACAGGGATTTTTTTTCTATCCTCTGGTTTTACAAGAGCACTAAAAGAATATCATATTCCTACTATCCTAATTAAATAAAATTTTTACTGTCCTAGGTAAGTGGAAGGTCATTTGACCTTTCTCCCTCCATTAAAAAAAAAAAAAAAAAAATCCAGGATCTCTTAAACCCCCCATGACCATGTTAAAAAACACACACACACACACACACACACACAGTATATCTCCCCTGCTATCCACAAGTTGTCTCAATCCTCTCCTTTGCCCCTCCCATTCCTTGCACTGTATAAAAGATGTCTCTTTTGCGCTCAATATGAGGTGTGTTCAAAAAGTATCCGATCTTAATTTTTCGTACATAAACAAATGATGCTAGGGAGGCGTGGTTTGGTGCACGTATGTAGGCGATCCTAATGCGCATGCGTGAATTTTTTCCCACCAGCAGAAGCTGTCATTCGACAGCAGACCACCGATGAGTGAGGACGTGTAAGTGAGCGCCGTCGGATTTTCTTTTTTGACAAAATGACGGAAAAACTTGAACAACGCTACTGCATCAAATTTTGTGTAAAGCTTGGCAATTCCCAAGTGGAAACGATCCGTAAGATTCAACAGGTCTTCGGGGACGAAGCAATGGGCAACACAAAGATAAAGGAGTGGTACAACCGCTTCAAAGATGGCCGCACATCAGTGGAGAGTGAAGCACGTTCTGGTAGGCCATCAACATCCCGAAATGAGATCGTCATTGACCAATTGAGGACCCTGGTGATGCAGGATCGTCGAATCACAATCAGAGAACTTGCAGACGAGGTGGGCATCAGCATTGGATCCGTTCATCCCATTATGAAGGAGGATTTGGGCTTCAGGAGAATCTCAGCGAAGTTCGTACCAATGCTGCTAACGATTGAGCAGAAGCAACTCCGTTTGGAGATCGCACAGGACATGCTGGAGACTGTGAACAGCGATCCCAACTTCCTCAACACAGTGATCACTGGCGATGAGTCCTGGGTTTATGGGTACGACCCAGAAACCAAGTTGCAGTCATCACAATGGAAGCATCCAACATCCCCGAGGCCAAAAAAAGCAAGGCAGGTCCGCAGCAATGTCAAAGTCATGCTGAACGTCTTCTTTGACTCCAGTGGCGTGGTTCATCACAAGTACGCACCACACGACACAAGCATCACCAAGGAGTATTACCAGGAGGTTCTGCATCACCTTCGTGACGCTGTGCGACGCAAACGGCCGGACCTGTGGGCAGCGGGCAATTGGCAGCTCCATCACGATAACGCACCCACTCATTCTTCACATTTGATACAGAGTTTCCTGGCCAAACACAACACACCTGTGCTTCGTCAGGCTCCCTACTCTCCCAACATGGCTCCACGTGACTTCTGGCTTTTCCCCAAGCTGAAAATGCCCCTCAAAGGGACTAGATTTCAGTCCAGAGTAGACATCATGCGGAATGCGACGGACCAGCTGTGTGCCATCCCAAAAGAGGCATTCCAGCGCTGCTTCCGACAGTGGCAGAACCGTTGGGAGAAGTGTGTGGCAGCCCAAGGGGACTACTTTGAAGGAGATTAGTGTAAGTTTGTTGTATCTGGATACGAGTATTTTTTATGAACAAAGGTCGGATACTTTTTGAACACACCTCGTATAATCTGTAAACCTGCACAAGATATTCATTCTACCTCTGTGGCTCCAGTGAATCCCTAGGGGTATGACTGGCCTGGAAGAGGTGAGCACTAAAATGGTGATAAACTCTCTCCCTCTAGAGTACACATTCCGTGGAGTTTCCCATTAATAGCCCAGCTGACCAATTGCCAGCATCACTAACTTCAGAGTGGCGGTGTTTGCCAGTCGGGCTACCCCTGTGGAGACCAAAGTTGCATACAGTAAAACCTCACTATAATGGATTAATTAGGGCCCAAGCCATTCTGAAAAAAGTGAAATTCCGAAAAAAGCGACATCCAGACTTCCACGTTAACCCAGACTTTTTCCGATTCGTTTCATTTTGTTTTTTAAGGCTCCAACATGCTTGCATGTGTTGGCCTTGCTCACCTAATGGCAGCTCTCCAAGCTGCTCGATCTATGGCGGCCTCCTGGGTCAGTTCCTTAACCCTGAGGTCACAATTAATGACCTCGTTCCACATCTTTCTCAATCTACCCCTTGCAACCTCACCTCTAATATTAATGTCTTACCTTCTGCACCCAGTTATCTTCCCTCATCCTCTCCACATGCCCAAACCATCTCAATCTACCTCTCTTCATCATAACACCAATACACTCCAGCCCCATCCTACCTCTCAACTCTTTCAACTCTTCCATCATAAACCCAGCCCCCCCAGGCCTTGCACACAGGGACACACTGCACATCCACCTAATCATTGTCATTTCTGTACGTTTGAGCCTGCGAATATCCTCTTCCTTTACTGCCCAGGTCTCACTACCATACAATATTACACTCCTAACACATGCTGCATACAAAGACCCCTTAGCATGTAGGAAGAGTCCTCTCAATGCCAGGGGAGGCAACAGCCCCCTGAGCTTCTTCCAACCACTCCTCACTCCAGCCCCACCTCCAGCACATGACATGTCTCCCAAGTAACGAAACTCTTCCACTCACTCAAGAGACTCACTAGCAAGTTCAATCCTTTCATGCCTGACAATCTCCATCTGCTCTCCCCGACATGCTGCATATGTAAAATCACCATTATCTTGCAGTCTACCTCTGATACCGCTACATCTCTTGTGTACACATTTATCACAAACACTGCACAAGATGGAATTATTTCCCACACACTTGTGGTAAATTGCACATGGCCACTCTCCCTCTTCTTTGACAGTACTGCCACCAACCCTAGATATCATCACTTTTGTTTTTTCTGCATTTACTCTTAACCCGCGCCGTCCCAGCAATGTGAATTAACGCGGCAACATTGCAAGGTCCCTAATTTGCACAATTTTCAATTTTCGCGAGTGATTTTTGGCAGGTATACACAGGACACCTTCCTCTATTCCTCTACAAGATGCCAAGCAGGAACAATGCCTTACACCGCATAACCTCTCCCCCCCCCACCCCCTGCACGCCATTGTCTCGGCAATTCACCTGTTACCAGTGACCTGGCCAATAAAGACATTCAGGGCCAGAGTGATTCCCCAATCGATGACAATGTGGAGGACAAAGTTTACATAGCATTACAGGAAGAAACAGCCAGAAATGATGATCAGGTAATGTGGGAAAAAAAAAGGTCATGAATGGTGATGAGTTAGTGAGTGAAACAATGCTTATAATGCCTTTATTACAGTTTGAAAACCAATATACTCTTGTACTACATATAAATTCGTACCAAGTAAATAAATAAATACTGTTTATGAGTGGATAAAATAGTTACCCTCCCATAGAACTCGTTTTCTTTGGTACCAGCCTGTTAGAAAACCCAGTCAGGTAAGGAAGTACTCGTACCTAAATCGGGTATTTTAAACCTCAGGTGAGCGATTTCTCTATGAAATTTTCGATGTTTGAGTAAAAAAAAAAGAAGGTCCAAAAACGTCGGGATGGGGCGGGTTAAGCCCTTGTGCCCCATACCATCTCTCTACTTCCTACATCTTTCCTCCGCCTCCCTTTCATTTTCTGCAATCAACATCAAATCATCAGCATATATCAGACATTAGTCTGGAATGCACCAATGGTTTTCAAACTATTTTCACTACCACTGCAGTACTGTACTGTATTATACCGTACACTCACTACAATAATCAAATGATATACATAATAATACTGTACTATACACTGATAAACATGTCTTTTATTTAGCTTATTGTCATGAATGCAGCTGAAGTAATCAGGCAGTTTGGAATGCTTCTGGCTTTATTGGACTTTTTCCAAAATACAGTATAACAATTTAGTTCAATAGCTCTTCCACTCTGATAAAAGTGAATTCCAGTCTAATGAAGTCCGTTATATTGAGGTTTTACTGTACAGTATTTTCTAAAATCTCTCCCGTGATAGTTACTGATACAGGTATACCCAGGTTTAATGATGCAATTGGTTAAGTAAAAACCCAATGTTAGGCAGGGTATCATATCTCAGGGTAGATTTAACATGTAAAGTATATGGATGCGTTTCTGAGCCTCGGGTTTCCCCCCAACCAAGAACTAAACCCACCCCAATGAGTCCAAAAACAAGTTTAAAGCCAATCTAAATGGCCTAACGGCTGTTAAAGAAGCTAATCTAAGCCTAAAACCTGAAAATAACTCACTAAACCAACAAATAAAATCTGAAAATCGTCATATATACTGTAAGTCTGGAAAAAAACCAAACTCTAGTAAACTGTATCCCAAAATGATAATCTTCACCCCACCTATGACTAAAACACATTAATCTACATCGAAAAACAGTATGTAAATCAACCTAAACACACAATTTTAGTCTAAAATATCATCAAAATCGGTAAAAAAAAATCAAAACCCATCGTTAAACTGGGGTTTGGCCATTGTTAAGCGGGGTATGGTGGTATTTCTAACCCCATCGCCAAGCCGGGGTATCACATCTAGGGGTATCGTATATCGAGGTATACCTGTACACCGTATGTAAGCTCTTCATGACATTATTCTTCAGCAGTTATACTAATTCCCTAGATATGCTTTAGTGCAATAAATGCAGTAAAACAGTTACTAGAGGCCATAAAAAACACCAAGTATGACTGCAACGTTGGGTCTGGTTAGTACTTGGATGGGTGACCGCCTGGGAACACCAGATGCTGTTGGCATAACGTTCTCCCTACGTGTCAAGTGGAGTTGGTGGAGGATTAGTGCCCCTCCCTGTAAAACAATTAACTCTAAGCCCTTGGCCACCCCATTTGGGATACATGGTGTCTGGCAATGAATGAATGAATGACTGCATTCATTACATATAAACATGTCTCTAGCTGTGCCTTTAGTTTGAAACCCATATCATTTATTTTTCTATAAGAACAAAGCTTCATCTGAAAAATGATGATGAAAACCTGCAAAGCTTTTCATATGAAAACTGTACATTGTTTAAAGCCGAAATCATGCGGAGACGAGAACGCCGGCTGAAATGCCACGATGGCGATGGCTCCAAAGTACCGCTTGCGACTGAAAGAAAATGTAGAATTTCATTTTCTTTAATTCATTTTATGGGATACTAAGTGAGTTTGTAACAGCTAAGTGTGTGATTTTAAAAGTAACATAAAGGATCACAAATATTATAAAAAAAAAATTACATATTAGGAAAAAATAAAAAAAGCCAAATTACAAGAAAAAGCCAACCAGCTATTTTTTAAAGCCAACCACCATTAAAAAAAAAAAAAAAACCCTAATTTGAAAAATTTGGCCTAAAAAAAAAAAGGCCAACCTGACAACCTGCCCAGCAGGGCAGATGACACACCAGGGATTTTGTTTATGGTCGAAGCGTACAATCTTTAGCCGTGTCGTGCCAATATTTTGTATCGAGGAATCATTACATGTTTCTTTTAAGCTTACTTATTGTTGTTCTGCACGACAAACACAGTACATGAAATGGATGAGAAATAAAGCTAATCGATATTTAAGGAAGGAAAGAATAATATCTGTCCCAATAATGAGATGGCACTCTCAGACCAACAGTTTTTGCTTCTGTTTGACTGTATTACAGCCTCTCTCCTTATAGCAGTGAGTAAAAATGTTGTAAAATCTCCCTTTCTCATAGTGACACAGAGGGCACATAAAAAGAACGGGGTTTAGTTGACTAACTCTGATGTCGAAAATTAAATAATCTGGTGAAGAGTGGCAGTTTTTCCTTGATTAGTGACATGGGGAATTTGTAGGTCCTGAAGCTTAAAGAGGCACCATATGGCAAACTCCCCAGTCCAATGAGGATAGCTGCCACCATGAAATGACACAACCATTCAATCATCTCAATCACCAGAGACAAAGTCCCTCACAATCTTGTTCAACTTCACATCTTCACAAACACTGTAATCTCCCAGAAAAAGGATGGTATGATCATGCTCCAATGTGAGACAGCATTTAGGCGTTATCTTCTTCAAAGGAACCATCTCATCTGCCTGGTAAACAGTAAACTTGTACCTTGGTTATCAGGAACTACCATACTAACAGGGAACAAACTGTGTCCCACAAATGCAACCTTACATATACCCTGGTTCGCCTTGGCATACATCCAAGTTTTCTCATTCGGGATATCAAAATAATTACACGACTTGACAAATTTCAACTTTTAACCTAGTTCAGAAATGGGAATACAGTTGGTGATTTTGGGTAAACTGATGGTGCCGATTACAAATATGTTCTTGCTTTTTCTCTATCACACACAGATTTTCTGAAATTTAGCCTTGAAATTTTTCTTCCACTAGTCAGAAATCAATATGCTTCTATCGCCTGGTTATGCCAGGAATATTTTTTTAATTGAGAAATATTAATTGGGATCTAAAAGTAATATGCAGAAAAAAAATCAAGTTTACTATTCCACTGCTGTATGCAAATTTTGCTGTGAATACAGGTGCTCACAGTACATTTTTTTATTATTCCTATTTGTGCTCTACATTGGTTTTCCATGTCAGCATCCAGCAACAGTCTGCAGTTATACCAGCACCAGTTCTACATTGGTATCTTTGTTCCATTACTGCAACATCCTGGTGAAAACATTCACCCTGTTCATCACTACCATCACCCAAATTTGTTGAGAAAAAAACAAGATGTGAGTGAAGAAAATGGATTTTAAGGGACCAGCGACATATAAGTTTGTGGTACACAACCAGGAGCTCTTCAACAAATTCCACATAATCTTCACTGCAATGGCTGCCAGAAAACCAGAACAAAACTTCTTAGGAGACTCCCATGCCCTAAGTTCATCCGCCTCGTGGGCTGCATCAAACTGATTGCCTATCGTGAGGCTACAAATTTGTGGGTCAGCGAAAATGCCTTCCTTCACTTTGGCGTCACTAATCTTAGGGAAGACTCTCTTCAGGTGTGCAAAGCCTGCATCTGTCTTATCCAAGGCTCTGATGAAGTTTTCATCAAGCCTAACAATGTGAAGAGGCGGAAGTATGATAATTTCCACTCGGACGAGTGGTTCGTTCCATACATTGTGTACACCGGCTTCGTAGGAATTTCAGGGAGGCCACTCACACTGGATGTAGTGCTGCTGCACATCACGGCTGTCCCATAAACACAGAAAGCAAGAGTATTTCTTGAAACCTCCCAGCAGTCCAAGCAGCATGGCTACCACTTTCAATTTGTTGCAGATTTCCCACCGGAATTTGTCGTTCCCAGTCAAAATGAGGTTCTCATTGGATCCATATGTTTTCCTCATTTCAGGAGTCAAAACAAGTGGTATACTGGGTAACATGTTCCCACTGTGGAGGAGAACAGCCTTTAGACCTGATTTGCTGGAGTCAATAAAAAGTTGCCATTATTCAGGATCACGAATCCTTCCCAAGGCTTCGAACAGACCTGCGATATTGCTATAGTACTGTATCATACTCCTCCGTCTGACTTCAAAAAACGTTCCAAATTTTGTTGCCACATCTTGAAACTTGTCACCTTTGTGTCTGGATGCAACAAGTTCCATTCTTGCAATCTAGAAGTACGTTGCTCTAACAAATGTTTTGATAACCTTGGGTCATGAACAAGATCGTTAAGGTCACCTTGGGTGACCAGATGGGGTACTTTGCCAGATAACTGACATCCAAAGTCAGAATCAAAGGAAGCTGCTCCAGATGCCTCTCCATCTTCATCCTCATCTGAAGTCTTGAATACAGATTTTTTTTTTTTTTTATGTGTGGAAGAGGGACCCAAAGGCAGAGCCCGCAAAACGTTCCTTCAAAAAAATATATATATATATATAAGTTGTGGAACCAATGAAGAAAGTTAAATGGGGGAAAGCCCCAGGAATTGATGGAGTGTGTGGTGAAATGCTGAAGCATGGGGGAGAGATAGTAGTAGAATGGACGTGGAAGATATGAAGATTGGCCTGGGAGGAAGGTAGAGTCCCGGAGGATTGGAAGTCAGGTATAATTATTCCCTTGTACAAAGGAAAAGGGGAAAAAGAAGTGTGTGGTAATCATAGGAGCATTTGTCTTCTTAGTATAATAGGAAAAGTGTATGGTAGGATACTTAATGACAGAGTTAGAGAAAGAACAGAGAAATTAGTTGGAGAAGAACAGGGAGGCTTTAAGAAGGGAAGAGGTTGTGTAGATCAGATATTCATTCTTAGATCTTTAGTGGAAAAGTTTCTAGAGAAGGGAAAGAAGTTGTATGCAGCTTTCATGGATTTGGAGAAAGCATATGACAGGGTGGATAGACAAGGATTGTGGAAAGTATTAAGACTATATGGAGTAGATGGGAAGTTATTGAATGCTGTGAAGAATATGCATGATGGTGCGAAGGCTGCAGTGCGTGTGGATGATGAACTAAGTGAATTTTTCTCTTTGAAAGTTGGGTTGAAACAGGGATGTGTCATGTCTCCATGGTTGTTCAATCTGTACATGGATGGGGTAATAAAAGAGGTACAAGGTAGGGTAGTGGATGTTGGAGTGGCCCTGGTGAGAGAGGATAGTGTTTGGAAACTCCCTGTACTGTTGTTTGCAGATGATACTGTGTTGTTGAGTGAAGACGAAAGGGAGCTGCAAAGCTTGGTGGATGAGTTTAGGAGAGTGTGTAAGAAACAGAATCTAAAGGTGAATGTAGGGAAGAGTAAAGTGATGGTCTTTGAGAGAGGTGAAGTCAGTGAATGTACAGCGAGGTTGGATGATGAGGAATTGGAAAATGTGAGTACGTTTAAGTACTTGGGTAGTGGGATGATTAAGGATGGAGGTTTGGAGGGTGAAGTGCATGAAAGGGTACAGTAGGGAAGAAAGGTTGCTGGTTCCTTGAAAGCAGTGATAAAAACAGGGAAGTGAGCATGGAAGTGAAAAAGTTACTACATGACAGTATTGTGATACCAACTCTAACGTATGGAAGTGAAGCTTGGACGTTGTTAGAAGGACATAAGTCAAGAGTGAGAGCAGTGGAAATGAGTTATTTAAGAGGAGCCTGTGGAGTCACATGGAGAGACAGACTGATGAATGAGGATATAAAGGAGCGTTATGGTGTGGATGTGGATGTGATAGGAAGCGTTATGAGGAACACACTGAGGTGGTTTGGCCATGTGGAGAGGATGGAGGGTGAAAGACTGATGAAGAGAGTGTATGTGAGTGAGGTGGAGGGGGGAAGAGGGAGGGGGAGGCCGAGGATGAGATGGAGGGATGGGGTGGAGAGGTATATGAGAGGGGGGGGGGGTGAGTTGGGAGCAGGGCAGTGAAATGGCGGGGAACAGGGCGACTTGGAGGCGATTTGTTTGTGGCCACCCCAAACAGGATTGAGGCATCTGGCAATAGATAGATAGATAGATAGATAGATAAAGTAGAACCTCTTTGGTCCAGACGCCTTTAATCCGGATTTCTGTTAATCCGGACAAAATTTAAAAATAATAAGCTCCAAAAATATGTTGAAAGTAATTCCAAAGTCATTTTCAGTATCGGCGCGGAAAGCGATCGTCATTCGTTTAGTCTCGGATCACGCTAGGTCGCAAGATGGGCGCCTGTTTAACCCTTTAACCGCGGGTATTGTTTTGGTCTGACTGTCCTCTCCCGCGGGGGTTTCAGCCAAATGTAAACAAACCTTTAAACCTTAATAACTCTGCACAGAATAAAGCTAGAGAAAAAAATAAGGTACCATTAGAAAGTACTAACCTTCAGCTTTCCATTGATGTAGGTTTCATGACTTTGTTGACTTTCACAGGACGGGCAGTGCCGTTAGAAGTGAGGGGTGTAAAATCACTATTTTTCGCTCACACATCATTACCTTCGCTCATACACCATTACCAAATGCCAACCTCATTCTGATAATAATACTATAAACATATATGAACACTGCACATACGATAAACACCCACTCTGTGTTCACTGAGGCAGGTAAAAGGCACTGTAATTACCTGCACTTCACTGCCACATCAGCGGTGTTGTAATCACTATTTTTCGCTCACACACCATTACCAAATGCCAACCTCATTCTGATAATAATACTATAAACATATATGAACACTGCACATACGATAAACACCCACTCTGTGTTCACTGAGACAGGTAAAAGGCACTGTAATTGCCTGCACTTCACTGCCACATCAACATGTGTTGTCACTCACACAGCTGGACAGATACTGATGCGCGCTTGGTCAGGGGTGGGGTGGGGGGCCCAGGGGGTGGGAGGTGGGGGCCCAGGGGGGGGAAGAGGGAGGTGGGGGTCGGCTGGAGTGAAAGAACTTAATAGCTACTCTCCCTTGAAACAATTGGCGCACGGAAAAAACGCGGGGTATTCAAAATATTCACAAACATTCGAGAATGACACCCGCGGTTTGGTCCAGTTTTTGCAACGTCATTCTGGAATGACACCCGCGGTTAAAGAGTTAAACACACGCTAGCATTCGTTCCATCAACTAGTTCACCAACCATTTATATTTTTACACTGTATTTCAAAAGTTAATCCTCCTTACCATGCCCCTTAATGCAAGTGTAGCTTCTGTAACGAATAAAAGTGTTAAAAGGAGGAGTTTGCTTACAAAAAAATGGGTCAGAATATTCTGCAGTGTTTAGTGATTACTGTAGGTTATTTTTTGTACTTAAATGTGCTTTACTCGTACATCAAACATTAGTTTCTTGCCCATATGGGTGTTATCAATATGCCAAAGATGACAATGTATTTTTTGCCTACATAAGTTTTATTTTTATTCCAAATATTACAGTTAATTAATTAATTTATTTTTTTGCCTACACGGGCCTTAGTCACTTACTACAATTTAGAATGTAGGCTAGTTTCTTGTCATGGCCTTACCTGTAAATTATGCAATACAAAACTATCGTACATGATTAGTTTTGTTATTTTAGTATCAGTATCCTTTCATCTTTTGCAGTTACGTAGGGTTGACATATGCCACATATGTTAATAATTAACAAACATACCATATGTAGATAGTGTTTGGTATGAACTGGAAATTACCCTGATGGTCCAGACAATCTGCTAATTCGGACAACCCTTCCCCCCATATAGTCCGAATGAGAGAGGTTCTACTGTATATATATACAGTAATCACTCCAATATCCGACGTAATAGAGCCATTGGTAGGTCCGGTTATTGGTTTTGTCCGGATATTGGGCCCCAGCTTATGGACTTGTACTTATGGACCCTAACTCAGAGAAACACCTATACAACTTCCTCTGGACATGCATAGCACCTATTTAAGACCCAAATCACACCAATAAGACACATAAATGACTGAAATAAATGCAAAAGAAACATAAAATGAGGGTTTAGAAGTATGTTCATACATTAATAAACATTCTGGTACTTATGGACCCTAACCTAGCCTAACTCAGAAAAACACATTCCTACTGCACATGCATGAGGTAAGTATAGTATGGAAAAAAGTACAGTATGAAACATTCTGGTAAGTACAGTATGGAAAAAAGTACAGTATGAAACATTCTGGCTACTTACAGCAAGTGCCTGGCCACCTCGATGAATAACCGCCTCCTCTCGGACTCTGACAGTAAGAACGATTTCCTGAAGCACTTGCAGTACACTCTTCCTGAAGTCTTGCACTGAACTTAATCAATAACACACAGAAGTCCGTTCTCTTCACAGTGTTCACTTTTGTCTAAATAATGCTCCATTGTAACTTAGTGTTGCACATTAACTTTTCCCATTTTTTTCCAAATTTCAAAAGCCAAAACAAAGAAGTCTATTTACGTTAATTTTAGTTTCCACTGAGTCTTTTCTCTCAACTCGAAAACCTTAACACAACACACCGTTTTTTTCACTGCACAACACTCAAAATTCCCGTGTGGTCTAGTGGAGAAGTTCTTGCTGTTTATTCACTGTCAGAGTCCGAGAGTATCACTGGCAGGCGACCAAGAGGTGCATCGCTGGGTCGTGGTGATGGCATACCCACTGCAGAGAACTCTGAGGAAAGCCGCAAACTCACGTCGAGCGGTGACTCCACCGTGGCTGATGTGCTGGGCTGTGGCTCGGAGCATGAGGGCCTGTCTTGGGGAGGCAATGGAGTGGAGCCAGGGCTGGGCACAGCAGGGGTCACGGGCCTGAAAAAACTGTCAATCGTTGACTGACGCAAGGAACGACGATTCTGACGATTGATGATGTGCTGCCTGAAAGCATGTACTTCCTCCACGAGTCCCAAGGGCCCCATCTCCCTGTCGCAGTCCGGGTGTTCCAGGTAGTCTAGGACGAACTCTAGATGTTCCCGGAGTGCGCTCAGCTTGGGGATGGCTGGAGTAGTGTCCTGCTGAGAGGAGTCCGCATCATCGTCGCCTTCATTGTCGGAATCTTCAAATTCGGTACTGACACCAGCAACCGAAGACGCGATCTCGATATCAGACAATGTCTGATACCCAGAATCGCCCTCGTCGTCGTCCAACCACTCACGAACATCGTCCACATCAACATCGTCGCTGTGCGTATGTAGCCATGCATGGAAGTCATCCACGTCAAACCCTAGAAAATCGTACTCCACATCCGTTCCGAGAAGCAGACGAGACCAACCATTTTCAAGTTTTCACAGGGACTTCCTTCCATGCACTAGCCCAGTTGTACAGCGCAGACTTGATGTTGTAGCGGCGAAGGTTTTCCAAAGTCCGCTTGCCTCGTGTGTCCCGTCCTTCCCTGCGCTCGTCCTCGTCCTCAAGAACAACCATCACCTCGTCCAGGAACTTCCTTCGGTATAGGCGCTTTGTTGCCACAATCACTCCTTGGTCCATGGGTTGAATGAGAGCAGTTGTATTAGGTGGCAGAAACATGCACCTAATACGGCCATTCTCAGCAACCAAGTCCTTGTCGCACAGGTGGGCAGGTGCATTGTCGAGCAGAAGGAGAGCCTTTACCTGGTCGCGAGGGATTCCCAGTGTCTTCGTCTGGTAATGGATGACCTCCTTGACGAAGTGACGGTGAAACCAGTCTTTGAAAATCACAGCTATGAAGCATGCTTTCAAAGAATGGTACCAGACGACAGGAAGGACATCCATCACCCCATGAAGGCACCGAGGCTGCTTTGCACGGCCAACAACAACGGGCTTAAGTCGGTGCATGCCGTTAGCACTGGCACAACACAAAGCAGATATCCATTCCTTGGAAAGCTTGCGGCCAGGTACACGCTTCTCCGTCTCCTCGGCTAGAGTGTTCGTTGGCAGCGAGCGATAGAATAGGCCAGTTTCGTCAGCATTGTAGACTTGACCGAGAGTTAGGCCCTCCCTGTCGATCAAGCCTTTCACCTTGTGCCGAAACTCATCAACTCCATCCTCGTTAGCGTCCAATGCTTCGCCATGTGCTTTACGGTTAGTAAGGCCATGTCGCAACTTGAACGCGAAGAGCCAACCCTCGGATGCCTTGAAGTCTAGGGCGTCGTGAAGCCTTGCGAACTTCTCAGCAGCAGCCTTCAGCTCCATTCCACGTACCATCACACCAGCTGCACGTTGCTGTCGATACCAAATCAACGTGGATTGGTCGATTTCTGCAAACTTGGGGGTAAACATAACCTTCCTTTCCACGTTGCGTTTGCTTCTCGACGAGAAGTCAGCCGTGTACTGCATGAGTTTGTCTTGGGAACGTTTGATATCGAACAAAGTCAACCAGGCCAGGTTATACTCGCGGAGAATGCGGGAAGAAAACCAACCCGCATCAACTTTCTCCAATATCTCCCTCTTCTTTTCCAGAGTCAACACCACTCTCTTCCTTTTCTCAGGTGGCGGGGCCATCATCACACACACTAAGAGGAGGCCCGAGAGCAGCAGGAGGCCCTGCAGCAAGTAGGGCACCACCACAAAAGCGAGCACGTGGGCAGCCATTGCGAAGAGCGTAGGTCCAGTTGCGGTGAGAGACAGGTGGGAAGTGGGGAGGATGCAGCGGAGCTCTATCGGACGTCGGAGGAATGACGCACCAAAACAATGCTCTCCCGCGGCGCGCGCGGCAAGTTCAAATTACGGACGGATTTTTTTTTTTTTTTTATTTTTTTATTTTTTTTATTTTTTTTTTTTTTTTATCCCAGGACGATAAGATCCGGGTAGTGGGGATGTTCAGTTATTGGGCGTCCGGATATTAGAGTGATTACTGTATATATATATATATATATATATATATATTTATATATATAAATATATTTATATATATACTGTATATATATATATATATAATTTATATATATATATATATATATATATATATATATATATATATACTTAACCACCTGCTATCGGACCTAATTGGTCACAGGAAACGCACGTGATAGCTGAATACGCGATAGCTGAATTGAACAATCAATGGGAAAATTTCTAATTGCTTTTTCAGTGGCCCAGTTTTCTAACTTTTAACCACTTTATGCCTACGATTTCCTGCCAATCTCTCCTCTAACATGAAATAAAGCATTATTATATTAATAATAACAGTATAATGAATAAATAAACAACATAAAAGGCCAACAAACTTTTATACGGATTACGGCTTGGGTGGTTTGATGGGTTCCAAGGCTTGGGAGTGGCTTAATTGCCGCCAGATCTCTTTGGCTGTCTCCATTTCTTTAGTGTCCACAGCTAAAGGGGGTGTCACATGGTACCTTATATCAGGAATGGTTGAGGAACATTTAAGTGGAACAAAACTTGGACGCTATCACACACGTTCCTCACACTGTCGTCAGAGGCCCGTCTCAGTTGTAAACACGTGACTACTTTATCAACATCACAGTTTTTTCGGCATAAGATATATTAACTCTTTATAAGGGTTTCAAAATGATTGATATTTATTCTAAAATACAATATTAGTAAGTATTCAGTGTTAGGCTAAATTTCAATGCTGTAGTACGATATATTCTTTCGAGACGAATGGGTTTTGGTCACTGTTTTGCCCGTCGTGTCCTCGGCAGGAATCCGTTCAGATGCATTCCAAATGCCCATGCTATAATCAGGAATTTTACCATGTTACCATTCCGATTAACCATCGTATCCTCTGCAAACCTCACATGAAGTGCCGTGTGAATAAGTTTCGCTTAGCCTGTCTTTAAACTCGACGCGTGATAGCGGTCTTGGGGTGCGTGATAGCATGTATGGTTGTGCATTTGATGTGTGCGTGATAGCAGATAAACGTGATAGCTGAACGCGCGATAGCAGGGGGTTGAGTGTATATAAAAGAGAGCCAAATTCAAGATCAGTTCATTTTGAGATGCCTGGACACACTGCATTTGAAAGACTGGAGACCATAGGAAGCAGGGCCTTGGAATGAGAAGGCCCTCCATGTGACTGACCTGCCTTATTGCCAACAGTAAATTTGGATGAACAGTGCTGTTTTTGTTTTTGGAAGAAAATCTCAACTTTCATCAAGCAAAAGTAGCAATCTGTTGTGTGGTCACTAGGTTCTCACCACACCATGGGAACTGCAAAAGACATCCCTGTTTTCCTTCCTGCTAGCCATTCGTTGAGAGTTGGAATGAATCACACAGTATATATGGGGCACCCATCATTTGTCTTGGTCACCAATCTTAACGCCATTATAATGTACATAAGCTGTCTTTACATGGGATATGATCTTCCCTTTCTTCTTCTTTGGAATGAAATTTCCATGTATACAGTATAACAGAAAACACTAGGACCATTCACATATCTGCGAGGCATTGTCAACCCACAAATCAGAAATATACTGTAGTTACATCAAGCATAATGAATTTACACAGACATACTTTAGATAGTGGATTTAGACAACTGGCAATGTACATGCTGGATATTATACACTGCATGTACAGTACTATAAAGACGTATAAAAGGCACAAATAAAGCAATGAAATGAAGAACCACCATACTACAAACATATGTGTGAGGGTAGGGAGTTCAGAAAACCGAACGTGCTAGAGAAAAATGAACATCGTATTTGAAATCAGTGCCACGTTATTGCCTTGAGATACCCATTTTTGTCTCTGAACTGAAATTCTTGTCAAGTAGTGTTGTCATAACTTTTGAGAGTTGAAAATATGCCCTTTAACCACTCTCGACTCCAACTAATTCACTCTTATTTACTGGCTAATAAACACAGAAATGATTCAGCTCTGGATGGAGTGATGTTTAAGTCAGTCTCTAGATGATGATGGTCGAACTCTAAGGCGTGCCTTGTAGGACCACACAGAACTGCATCTAAGGTTAGCTCTCTCTTCCCAGCCTTCTACACACAGAATATGGACAACAGTAATGGCAGCAGTTCTGACTCATTCGTGTTGCAACTTACTACTATATTGATTTATTGATTTTAAAGCTACAGTCTATTACTGTATGTCATGAAATTAACAACATAAACATAGCTCCATGAGCTTACTTTAGTTTTCTATAAAAACTACTACCAATTTCAATATTAATGGCATTGGAGCTCTTCCCATTTCTTTATGGAAAGTTCCACGCCCACAGATGCTAACTAGTGAATTTTAATGGGATAAAATTATCATTATTTTGTCCTATTTTATACAAACTGTATACCACATTCTACTACAATACAACTGTCTATAACATCAGATGCAGTTGCAATTTATTTAATGGTATTTATAAGGGACCATTACCCAACAAAGGTTCCAGTTCCTGGGTTTAATAACCACTTCATACTATCCTCTTGCAGTTAAATTCTCAGTCTCCAACTTATGACAATTATATTCAAGAGGTATGCATTTACTGCTCACACGCAGGACTTCTCAAATGAGGGAAGAGCTTCCACATCAATACTAGAGCACAAAATGTGTTGATGACTCACATACAATGACATCATTAGGTGAGGCTGTACCACTATGGCTGTTCTTGCTTTCCATCATCATGATTTCCCTTTCAAGCTCTGCGATGCGCTTCCGTAACTTGCGCCCTCCATCTTCTACAATCCGCATATTGTGTGAAGCAAACAACATCTGTAACCAAAGAGGTTATGTTTGGTCAGGACCACATCTATACAGATATATTTTTCCTGAGTAGCTTCATCACTACTGCCTATAATAATGCCTATTACAGAAAGCCACTTTGATCTGCTGAATATATTCAGATATTGCTGTAACAAACAAATTTATGAACATCTGAAATCAAAGAAAAGGCTACTCAAGTAAGATGTGATCAATGGATTAAAAAAAAAAAAAAAAAAAAAAAAAAAAAAAAAAATGAAATCAAAGAAAGGGCTACAAAAGTAAGATGTGGTCAATGGATAAAAAAGAATCCACACAAAAAAAAAAAAAAAAAAAGAGAGAGAGAGAGAGAGAGAGAGAGAGAGAGAGAGAGAGAGAGAGAGAGAGAGCACATGAACAGTCAGTCTCCAAAAGTGAAACTGGACATAGTCTTGGAGGAGATGGACTTTATGAGGTAAGGAAGAAGAGAGTTGGTCAGAATACTGAGAAAAGGAAGGAAGAGGAGGTGTGGCGTTCGACAGAGTGAGAAAGGCATGTGAGGACAAAGTAGCCAGGAGGCAGTTCTGAAATGGCCATCCCCTACAGTGGTGGTGGGTGGGTGGTTGGTTGGTTGGTTGGTTGATGGATGGATGGATGGATGACAAGAGCAACAACAATGATGATGACGATGATGATGAATGATGATAATGATGACAAACAATACTGTACTGTCTTTCACTGACAACAAATTTTCAATCAAAGGGAACCACTCACTGCCTATGTGAGACTGGTATTTAATACCCACCTCAAATAGGTATTTTCTCTGATGCACACATGGAGATCAGGGATGGATCTTCATGCTGTGTACTGGTGGAATGCATTGGTCCCATTGCCCTCACAATATTTTCAGATGCTTGGTGGCCTAAGAAGTTAAGGTGCTCCAGCCAAAAGCAGCTTATGAGGGTCTAATTCCAAAGAGTGGTTCAGGTTTATTGCTCACATAATGCCAATCGGGGATATTTGGTTGCAAACACCTTAAATGTCTAGACTGAGTGGCCTAGCTCCAGGTCCCTACACTCTTCACAGGGAAATAGTGGACTGGATGATGGAAGATGGATTCCCAAGACAGTCATTTACATAGAATAATATGTTCAGGGTAACCCCTTCATTTCATCCATTCATTTAATCCTGTGTGGCCCCATTAAGTGTAGGGACTCAGGGATAAGCTATTCACTCCAGATGTTTAACCCCTTAAACGCGGATCGTCGCATTTGCGACGGTCGGCCCAAAGGACAGGACGGCGGATTGTCGCGTTTGCGATTTGAGTAAATTTTGAATAACCGCGGGCAAGCAGGCTCCAGCTGGTATTGTCTATCAGTACCACCACCCTCTAGCTACAACTAGCATACTTTACCTTTGTACTACTGACCTTAGTTGTTGCCAAATATCGCGTTTTCCCCCCGTCCCCCCCCCCCACCACGGCCCGGCCAGCCTGGCTGTGATACATGGCAGCGCTCTGAGCGCTCAGAACTGTAAATCTGCGATCTCCTCTCACAAGCAGTTTATGCTACTAGGAAACGCTTGTTTCCCCAGTTGTAACACTAGCTTTTTTTCTCACGGTTTGCCCCTGTTTAGCGTCAGTTTACTGCAGGCTTTCAAAGTGAGATTATGGCGAGTTCTAGCTCTTCCCAGTCAGTGCAAGCGGCCGACAGGAACGAGAATAAAGTGGCGGGCGTAAGGCAGAATAAAAAGCGCGCCGTGGTGATCTTTTGGGAAGTAATATGATTGAAAATAATGTAGTATACATGTTTTTAGCTGTGAAAATGGAAATGTTTGTTGAGTGACGGGAAGACCACCGCCACAGTGCATGTCGGCCGTACGCTCCGTTGATTTTAGCCTTATTTTCAGTGCTTATTGTATAAATACGGATTCCTAACTACCTTTACGTTGTAGTATAAAGTTTACTGTGACAGAATGAGGCTGTGGTAGAGGGGAAACCAGGTTGCTGGAGGTGTGAAAGTGAAGATTTGGTTACCCAACTTTGCAAGTCTCCACAAGTCCTTGGGTAGTCCACGAAGGCTCAACACCTGTCTCTGGAGAAAGCTGAATGTAAGTACTATCTACCATACCAAGTGTAATATTCTAGGGTTAATCTCTGATTTTTGGCGAATATTTTCCTACAGGTACTCAGACCGCGATACAACCCCACCACTCGGGGGGGATCGACTGTACACAGCCGCGTTTTAGGGGTTAAGGCATGAGGACCAATCCCTTCTCTGTGAGTGGTATTATGTGAGTTATGTAGTCACTCTTCCCTTTTCACTGGGCTTGGAAACATCAATTCCTGCAAACGGGGAAAATCCACAAATAATTTTCACTCCCCCAGAATGGCTCCTGCAGCCCGAACTTAACAACAGTGACCTATCCATATACTGTATGTGGATAACATGGTTTCTGTGCATTCTGAGCCTGCACTGGGCCAATTTAACTCATTATAATAAACCTATGTGTTAACCAAATTTCCAGCCTGACTCCAATTTGGCTGCCAAATATCCTCTGACTCCAACCAGACTACAAACATGCACTTCCTAAGGGCACAACCTACTGTATAAAAGACGAGCAAAAAAAAAAAAAATAAAAAAAAAAAAAAAAAAAAAATCACCAGGACAGATGACTACTGGCTTGAAAAATAAGAGAGAAGTGCTCCTAGACTGAGGAGTTGAGGCCAATGCCTCTAACTCCTCTCTAGCAGCGCTAGTTGCTAGCCCTGAACCCTTCAAAGACACTGGCATCAATGTGTGAGCTGCAAGATGCAGATGTGGTGGCAGCTGGTGGTGCAGGTGAGGCAGATTGGTAAGTGAATTGAACTGGGCTGGTGGGAGGGAGGGAGCTGGATGGTTTAGAGGAGGAAGGTGGGAGGTGATGAATGGCAGAGTAGGTTTGTTGATTCCTTTATTTTTATTCTTTATTAAGCAACGTTGGGTCTGGTTAGTACTTGGATGGGTGACCGCCAGGGAACACCAGATGCTGTTGGCATCCCTACGTGTCAAGTAGGGTTGGTGGAGGATTGGTGCCCCTCCCTGTAAAAACAATTAACTCTGAGCCCTTGACCACCCCGTTTGGGATACATGGCGTCTGGCAATGGATGGATGGATGGATCATTTTTTTAAAGATTATGTGGACTGTTTCAAATTTGGTCAAACTGAGCATTCAGATCTTCTCACTAAGGCAGGTCACAGATATAGAATAGTTCAACCTTAACATATTAACAAAGTAAACGATGCTGCACGGTGGCTGGTAAGACAGTCCTGTGGCTAGGAAGCAGGCTGTGACTGTTCCCCAGCTCCTTGGATCTTCTGTACTGCCTCCTCCTCTCTCTACCAGGACAAGCAGATCCTCCTTTGACATCTGAGTCATGTCCTGCTGCATCTCCAGCATCCTTTCCCTGGTAATTTCCGTGTGGATGGAAATGAATTTCTATGGCTCTCCACCTCCACAGTAGTACAATCCAATTCGATGCTTCCTCAGTCTTTCTCCTAAGCCCTCCAACCTCTTTTTCCTAGCTGTGGTCTACTGCAACTGCTCAAAGGTGAACCTCAGAAACCAGCCATTAAAGCAAAAAATTTTTTCCTCATCCAAGGGCTGGATCTTTGATGTCATACTGGCCAGCAGGAACATTACATCTACTGCAGGGTGCTACCCATGAGACAATGGATGGCTAGAATAAATGTCCATCAGCAAGACAATCTATAAGAGCAATCTACTCCTTGCAATACTGCTTGGCTTATGGAACAAGCACTTTTGACATAACAGTCAGTAGTCACACTTCCAGCTGCCCAACATCTCACATTACACTACCAGTTGATGCCCATTCTGTTAAAATTGACACATATTTGCCAAATATGAGCATAACAGTATTATAACAGCCTTCATTTTGCATTACCACCTGCAATCACAGACAAAATACTCGTATGGGTCAGGCATTCCTTGCTAGCCTTGAACCCTAAAGCAATCCTTTCTTCCTGAGTCAGGAATGTAGCAAAACAAGTCTGTTTCATTTACATTAAAAATCTGGGACACCTTATAACCCCCTTCCATGATACCTAAATGCAGTCAGGGGCAAAAGTAAGCTGTTGCCACATCAGCACTCTGTCAGCTTCTGCCATATATGCACCACCAGCTTTACCACTCAGCTTCACATGGTGCAATTTATATCTTCACAAAATTTTTTGAAAACACTCCTTTGATGCACTGAATGGTGTAGGACTTTCCACTTCCAAATACACTATCCCCATTGAATATATAACCTTAGCTTTGCATTTCTGGGTGTTGCCACCTTTTGGTAGATTATATTCTTGTTGCCCATGCACACAATGCATTAAAAACTTTTCCATCACACTTTGTCTGTTGCTAGAAGCAAGGTCCATTCAGTACAGTACTCTCGCAATTCCTTCCAACTAGTCTCACAGTTGATTCATTAACAGCAAAAATTTTTTCAAAATCACACACTTTTTCATGGCAATAAAAGCAACATAGCATATCCTTCTTTACTGCTAAAATCAGTCCTAAACCTAGGTCCAGCATGGAAGGGGATGCCATCCCAGGAGCAGAGAACCAGAGACCACAGCAAAGAGTTCAAACATGCCAACATGTAACATGACCCAGTGTGACAGGGCAATGCCAGCTGGTCTGACCATGATGCATACTCCAAGGAAATGGAAGTACAGAGGATTGCAGATGTGAAAATGGCAGCTTTAACCCCTACACCGCGGGCTTGTTTACCAATGTTTTGCGTGTGCTGCGGGGTTATTCGGGCTCCGACAGACTCTCAAAAAATATTTGCCAAAAATCAGTTATTAGTCCTAGAATAATAAAATTACATATGCTTATGGCACATACCTTCAGCTTTCTCCTGGAATGTTTGTTGAGCCTTTGTCGGTTACCGTAGGACTTGTGGAGACCTCTGAAGTAGGGTAACGAAGTCTCCACTTTACACTTCCCGACAACCCGTAATATGATTACCACAGCCAGATACAAACACTATAAACACTATTCTACAATTTTCAAGTAGTTTGGGATCCATACTCCAAAAAAAAAACACTGTGAAAGCAATGGAAATTACGAGAGCGTCTGATCGTCGCACTTGCGCTAGTTCGCTCTAGGCACTCTGTCATTTATATATTATTCATAAAACCCCTCACACTTTATATTTCTATTACTATATCACACTTATATATATCTGGAGTCTTTCTCCATAAGTTTCCTTCAGTCGTATTAGTTTATTGTCACTGAAGTCATTCAATTTTTCATTCAGTAAAATATGTAGAGAGCCACGGATTCACTTTCACTGTTATATATAAATTATTTGTACTCATATTCTTATATTACTAATTACTTACATTACTATTTACATTTTCTATTCTATTTTCAATATTTACCCTGCTATTTTACTTACACTATGTTATTCACTGTCACTTTCAGTAAGATAAAACTATAATACACTGTTCAATCATATGAAATGAACATCCATTGCTTTCACCTGCTATTTACACATTATTTACACATTATTTCCAAATCATTCTGCTTTCACACTTGCACTGTTAGAACTGCTTCTGGCTGTGGTAATCGAAGAAGCAGGTAACACAGAGGGGAACCTGGCACTCAGCGCACTGCCAAGAGGTGCGTTTATGCTCAGGTGTGCGGCGGGTGGTATGCGCACATACCTGACACCTGCGAATCGCAACCTTCCTTTTCCCTGTGGCAGGCATTTGCACCAGTCTGTGCCGATCCATATACGCCCTCTGCTCAAGTCAGTCGGGAAGTGTTACTGGATGGCGCCTTGGAGTTGCTGCTGTCACCCTACCATATCTTTCCAGCAGCTCCTGGACACAAGTCCTGGCGAACAACCTCAGGGAGAAGGACTTGGGTGGCTTGACCTTCATCTTGTACAGGATGAAGGCGTTCAGCATCGTCATATCTATCAGATGCAGAAAAACTTTCCTGTACCACCTAGTATTCTTCCTGAGGCAGTCGATCTCACCAATCATCATGTCGGACTTGTCCATCAGCCGCATGTTGATATTATAGTCCAACACAGCATCAGGTTTCATCACAGGTTCGCCTGTCCTACGGTCGACCTTCCCACTGTCTCTCATCTCCCCCTTGTGTACGGTGGTGAGCATGTGCACGACCCTCTTGTCATGCCACCGTATTGCCAGCATCTTCTCACACTTGCGTAGGTGCACGTCTCCTCGCTGCGAGGTTCCCGCCTCTGGGAATTTGGGGAAGTGGGCACGATTACTTTTCACAGTGCCGCAGGAGCCAATGCCGTGCTCAGAAAGGTATTTGGCAAGTTTCGGTGCTGTATAATAGTTGTCTGTATACAGCACATGATTCCCACCAAAATACTTTTCTAGGAGCACTTTCACTACACAGCCTGAGAAGCCAAGGGGGTGTGTTTTATCCAGATCGACAGTGCTGGCTGAATATATGACGAAGTCAAGGATGTACCCCGTCTTACAGTCGCACCGTACAAAGAACTTAATTCCAAAGCGATGGCGTTTGCTTGGAATGTACTGAACAAACCGAAGATGTCCTCTGAACAAAACCAAGGATTCGTCAATGACAACCTTCTGAAAGGGGTGGAAGAATGACATAAACTTATCCTTCATTCTGCTCAGAATCTCCCGGATCTTCCAGAGTGGGTCGGTTTGGGAAGGTACATCATTGTCGGTAAAGTGCAGGTTTCCCATGATGTTCCAGAAGCGATCTCTGGCCATGTACTTATTGAAGGTGGGTGAGGGTAGTAAGGGGTCCATGGACCAGTATTCTTCCAACTCATGCTTCTTGGAGTGTGGCATGAGAAGCATGAGGGCAAAGAACACATACAGCTCCTGCACTCCCAGCATGGACCACTGTTGCACCTTGGCTGCACCTGTACCACTTGCAGCACGTTGTGATTCATACCTGTTGGTCTCATCACATATGTGCTGCATGACTTCGTCATCTAGGAAGGCCAAAAGGTAGTCGACACACTCAGCATTTTCGTCCATAGTGAAGGCAGGCTGAACTCCTGAGGAGCTCTCATCAAAAACTAGATTTTCTGGCACAAAATCTGACCCTTCCGTCCATGCGAAGGCGTCCAGGATTCCCTGTCGTGGCGGTGTAGGGCGGGTGGTGGTGGTGGTGGTGGAGGGTGGCTGTGAGGGAGGTTTATCTCGGTCAAGGTCACTCGCACTGACCCTAGGTTGCCGTACAGCACTAGCAGCCCTTACCCTACTAGCTACACTACTTTTCACTCTCCTTGATTTACCTCTACCTCTACGGCCTGCCTTCACTGTTGATGCTGGTGGTGACTCCGACGACGAAGACTCCGGAGATAACTCAGCCAACGATGATGAAGAAATGAGTGAAGTGGGGCTTGGGGAACGGGGAGGTGAATGCACTCGTGACTCATGGCGGGCTGGTCACGTGGGGGCATTGTTCTGGGGCTAACACGCCGCCTTTTCACTCCCTTCCCAAATTCCTGTCCTTACTGCACTAAAGGCTCCTTTCCCTTGGAGCTAGACACTGATTCACTTACTGTAGCACTCGTTGTTGCTGTTTCTGGCGCGATAACCTCACCCGGCTCATCACACGATTCACCCGAATCGTCATAGTCACTGTCCATCATAATCATGGACAATTCTGCCAGTTCACGTGCCACTGCAGAGTCACTAAGGCCTTTCCTGCTTGCCTCACTACTTTTCTTAGGAGCAGAGGTCACGGGGCCCTTTACAATGGGCGCAGAAGCGGCAGGAATGGCGGGGCGCGAGTGCGACATCGTTTCTCTACAGCGGAGGACAAGGAACTAAATGCCGCGGCTTATCTGAGAAGGGAAGGGTTGACAATGACACTTTAGGCTGACTGCTGCTAACTTACAGGCTAATTTTTTATAGGTAGAAAATCTCGGCAATACATAAAGAAATAAGCAGTTCTAGGTGAATGTAAATGTCAATTAGGATTCTCCCTTCCTTTCGGATATATATTTTTATTACAGACATCGATTACAAGGCATAAATCAAAGGGGAAATTACCGTGGTAATGTAGCGAATGAATGCACGTGAGGTTTTGTCAGGTGATAATTAGCCAATTTCTGGTGTATAACACTATCACTTACCTGTTTTTTTTTGGTATATATTATTTTGTATAAGTATAGGGCATAGGGCTTATTTCAATGGATGAAATCTGTGGAAAAATCCGGGGGAAATTTGCGTAGCGCAGCGCGGCGTGGGAGGTGAGAGGACAGGGTAATGGAGGGCAGGTAGGGAGGGGAGTCACGAAGGGGGTAAAATCGCTAAATTGTCAACAATGGATGGGAGTACAGATGAGATTTGGAGTGCTGACTAGTGTTGGACATTGGCAGTACTGATAGATGATACAAGCCACCACTTGAGAGCCCAGGATAATTCAAAATAACACAGAATCACAAAAGTGACGCCCCGCGGTATGATCCATTGTGGCCGAGCGTCACGAAAGTGACGCCCCGCGGTTAAGGGGTTAATGACACTGCACAGGAGGTAAGGGACCTCTCCCATTAAAAACAGTCACCTTCTCTCTCACTAGTCACCACTTTGTTCTTATCCACATTTCCTTTCAAGGCCTGACATTAACAGGAATTCACAAACTCTGCACCACTCTGCAAAACTCTTGTCCAATATATGCAAGTAACACATCATCATCTACATATTTTACATATATGGGCCAGTTTCATTTTTATCAACTGAAATTTTCTGAAGGGGTGTTTTGGCCCTACTACTGTACTGCAATCGTCCCCACTGGTGTTACATTAGGCACAAACGGAAAATCTAGCAGGGCATTTCTGTGGAGTTTAATGTATCTTTGCAGGAGCAATTCAGAAACAGCTCTTATTTTGTTTAGTGCTGAGTGGCCTGATAGGGCATAGGGACATCACACAGCCTTGTCTCACTCCAACATTGGTCTTAAACCACTCATTTGCAGGCCCACCTACCCTTAAGTGAACTTGATTACCATCGTAAAAACTCTTTACGGCATTAACCCCTAATGCGCGGCCAATGGACAGCCGACCCCCCCTGGGTGGCGGGGTTCGATCGTGGTCTGAGTACCTGTAGGAAAATATTAGCCAAAAATCAGAGATTAACCCTAGAACATTATACTTGGTATGGCATATAGTACTTACATTCAGCTTTCTCCAGGGACAGGTGTTGAA
This sequence comes from Coenobita brevimanus, assembly GCF_032717465.1. Classification (NCBI taxonomy): domain Eukaryota; kingdom Metazoa; phylum Arthropoda; class Malacostraca; order Decapoda; family Coenobitidae; genus Coenobita; species Coenobita brevimanus. The sequence continues at coordinate 32,908,495 of NC_137056.1, read as the reverse complement.
CTACCCAAGGACTTGTGGAGACTTGCAAAGTTGGGTAACCAAATCTTCACTTTCACACCTCCAGCAACCCGGTTTCCCCTCTACCACAGCCTCATTCTGTCACAGTAAACTTTGTACTACAACGTAAAGGTAGTTTGGAATCCGTATTTGTACAATAAGCACTGAAAATAAGGCTAAAATCAACGACGCATACGGCCGACATGCAGCGCGGCGGCGGTCTTCCCGTCACTCAACAAACATTTCCATTCTCACAGCTAAAAACACGTATATACATTACAGTAGACCCTCCAATATCCGGATCAATAGAGCCATAGGCAGGTCCGGATAGTGATCCTGTCCGGATATTGGGCCCCAGCTTATGGACTTGTACTTATGGACCCTAACTCTGAAAAACACCTATACAACTCCCTCTGGACATGCACTGCACCTATTTAAGACCCAAATCACACCTATAAGGGACATAAAAGACTGAAATAAATGCAAAAGAACCATAAAATGAGGTTTTAGAGGTGAGTTTATACAATATTAAACATTCTGGGTACTTACAAGTCCCTTGCTCTTGGACTGGTTTGAACCGCCAGTTTGCAGTCCACAGTTAATCCTCTGCACTCTAAATTCTAATTTCTTAACACTGCACAACACTGTAAATTCCCGTGTGTTCTAGTGGCAAGGTATTGCAGTTTATTCACTGTTTATTCACAAAAAACAAGCACCTGTGGCTTGCACTGTTATGAGTATCTGCTCTCCATCGGAGTTAAGCTGTGACTGTTGATGTTGGTGGGGTAACAGAGTTGCCAGATCGCAACAGCCACATTACCAATCTCCTCAACTTTCATTGTCAAATATAACTTTTCATTACCAAATTCGTAAAGCTAGCATATATTCTTCACTAATTATATATACAAGTGGAAATACATGTAATCACTCTCCTTATAACTAACACCATGTTGATTATTTTCACACTATGTAGGGTAGCAGATTAATCAGAGAGAGCAAACAATCCACCATCTCCATCCTGTGTATCCTCATACATGTGAAAAATCCATTTGGTAAATCATTATTCTAATTCATTACCAAACGAATTTTTCATTACCAAATTGGCCCACACTTGGTAATGAAAAATACCAAATGGCAACCTAACAGGGGAGGGGGGAGGGGGAGGAAGGAAGGGGTGAAGGGACCATGGTGTAACAGCTGTTTGGCGCCAGGCGGGAATTTCAAATTATGGGAGGGAAAAAAGTCAGATTTTTTTCGAATTTTTTGAGGTTTTTGGCCCATTTTGGGAATATTGGATCCCAGGAGGATTATGTCCGGTTAGTGGGGATGTTCGGATATTGGGCGTTCGGATATTAGAGGGATTACTGTATTTTCAATCATATTACTTCCCAAAAGATCACCGCAGCGCGCTTTTTATTCTGCCTTACGCCCGTCACTTTATTCTTGTTCCTGTCGGTCGCTCGCACTGACTCAGAAGAGCTAGAACTCGCCATAATGTCACTTTGAAAGCCTGCAGTAAACTGACGCTAAACAAGGGCAAACCGTGCGAAAAAAAAGCTAGTGTGACAACTGGGGAAACAAGCGTTTCCTATTAGCATAAACTGCTTGTGAGAGGAGAGTGCAGATTTACAGTTCTGAGCAGTCAGAGTGCTGCCATGTATCACAGCCAGGCTGGCCGGGCCGTGGGGGGGGGGGGAGAACGCGATACTTGGCAACAACGGAGGTCAGTAGTACAAAGGTAAAGTATGCTAATTGTAGCTAAAGGGTGGTGGTACTGATAAACAATACCAGCTGGAACATCCTTGCCAGCGTTTATTCAAAATTAACTCGAATCGCAATTGCGACGATCCGCCGTTATGTCCTTTTTGGCGAGCATCGCAAATGTGACGCCCCGCGTTTCAGGGATTAAACAGCTTACCATCCATGCTACACATGCACAAAATCTTCCATGATCTCTCTCTGTTTACCCTGTTGTTATGCTTTTTCCAGATCCATAAAAACCATAAATAATTTACATCCCTTTTCACAAACCTTCTCCCCTGTCTACCTCCCTGCAGATATATATAGTCCTTGATTGACAATCAATTCACACTTACGATGAAGGCCCCACAGGGCCTTCACAGATACTTTCATGTTGCAACTGATGGTGGCTGTAGTCATAAGCAGCAAGCCAGTGAAGCCAGGCTATGTTCCCGAGGCTCACTCACATAGCAAACTGACTGCACTGCCAGCATTATAGATAATGGCACTGAATATCAAACTTATAATACTTTATGGGTATAATAAACAGCTATGTTATCACTATGTGAATGTACTGTTTATTGTTATGTTATTGTTTACAGATTCCCTTTACTGTGAAAAAACATATACAGTACAGTATTACACTGTATAGAACAGTAGTTTGCTACAAAGGATGCACTTGTTTCCTTTCAAACCCAAGCCTACTGCCTGCTTTCTTTTTCCAATGCTAATGGAATTTGTGGCCCCTGATTGTGACGTGCAGTTTAATGCTTGTCATGGGTAGTTTACGCAGTTTAAGAACCGTTTCTCCTTCCATGGCATCACGGGGAGTGGTGAGGCTGGCAGCACGGATGTAATGGCTAAGGCATTTGTGGAATAATTTTTTCATTCATTTATTATTACTCTTATTACTGCTGTTCCATGGTTATTTCAATACTGTTCTATATTTTGAGTACCAGTTATGTGCAGTATTTAAGCATATTATCAATTTTAAAAGTGTTTGGACTTGTGTGTGACTTCATAAAGTGTACTGTATCTCTGACTTCTGACAGCACTGTATTGTACAATAAACTCAATTATTCGGCATAATTTAGCCAACCCCCACGCCAGATATTGCACAAGTACCCACAGTTGGCTATCCATTTAGCGTCAAGCCGGATAATGTGTCACTATCCGCCTCGACCCTCTATCCTAAAAACTTTCCTACAATATTACCCATGAGTAAATGATTAAAACTATGTATAAAATACAATACTTTACAGTACTGATACAGTACATATAGTACAGTAATGCAGTGCATAATACTGTATAATCATAATCATTCTGTACTCACCTAGTGTTGGCATCAATGGAGGGTAGAGCAGTACAGTACACCTTGCAGTACAGTGTACTTAATTTCGTGTGGTCTCTAGTAACGAATGGCTGCCACAAAAATTACTCCCGCTCCACCACCTCGGGCTTTTACTTCCGCACTCTACAGTAGTCACAGCACTCAGGCATGGAGCACCGAGGTTAGTCACAGCACTACAGCAATGAACGAGGCACGTGGGGCCACAGGCAAAGTCACAACATTGGGGGGGTAGGCACCATGTAAGTCACAAAATCACAAACACACATAAATGTCCTCACTAGGGGACGAAGCACTGAGGGGCCACAAGGTTAGTCACAGCACTACAGAAACAAGTGAGGCATGGGAGGCCACGGGCTAAGTCACAACACTAGGGTTTGGCCACCACGTGGGTCACAAGAGCACAGCACAGTGATAAATCCTCACTACAGTGCATGGCATCCATGGGAGAGAATGAAAGAGTGATGGTAAGCTCGGTGCGCTGGTGGGGCCGCTATTGCAACGCACTGTGATTGGTTGGAGCATTGCGGGGTTACCCTGCATGCCAATTGGGTCCCATGTCTGAGTTGGATGATGCACCTAGCTGCCGGAAAATGCATAGGACTGCCAACTGCTTCTTGTTTCAGCCCCAGATATTGCCAATTTTGCTGGATATTGTTTTAATAGAGCCGTGCAAAAAGCACCAGATATTGCACTGGGCCTGATATTGTGACGACTGGATAAATGAGAGTTTACTGTACATTCAACCCTTGAGTAACATGTGGTTGAGAAACACATTTTTGTTCTAACACACTCAGCATCATGTGACAGGTCTTAATCAACACAGGGAAAAACTCAAGCTCACGCGAGGTCAGCTGGTGGGAAGACGAAATTTGAAAGTCGCGTGCGGTGACGTCACCTGCTTAAATCGCCAAATCGCCATGATTAGCCAGCTGACATCCAGGTACTGGTTCTAGGCAAACTCGAAGCTGTATGGTTATGTGAAAATTTACCGGTTTCACAATTTTAGAGGAAGAAATGGAACAAAAATGTTTGCTGATCAGAAAGAAATTACACGTTCATCCATAAGTTCTTATAAGTTAGCATCCAGTTATGCACTCTTCATTCTATTTCACACTTCCCAATACATCTCAGACCAACTGAGCATACAGCTATCAGTCCTTTATCGTGTCTTATCAAGTTCTACCCCACACTCGTATGGGTTTCACAATTTTAGGGGACGGAAAGGAATGAAAATGTTTTCTAATCAGAAAAAAATTACTCATTCATCCATGTGTTCTCATAAGTTAGCGTTCAGTTCCGCATCCTTCATTCAATTTTGCACCTCCCAACACATCTGGGACCAACTGAGCATACAGCTATCAGTTTTTTCTCGCATCTAACCGAGCTCTACCCCACACTCATATGGGTTTTGCAACATTAAGGGATGAAATGGAACAAAAATGTTTGCTAATCAGAAAAAATTACAGTAATCCCTCGATCCCTTTGAGGATTTGTTGAATGTAGAAAGTGACAGCAGTGCGAGTATAAGTGGTTGGGGAATGGCTGGGAGAAGAAGAGATGAGAGGAGGGAGGAAGAGATCAGTAGGGTGGAAGTAGTGGAAGCAATGAAGAAGATCATGATGGGAACGGCCCCAGGAATTGATGGAGTGTATGGTGAAATGCTAAAGTATGGGGATGAGATTGTTGTGGAGTGGATATGGAAGTTGTATAGATTGGCTTGGGAAGAGGGAAGGGTTCCAGAGGACTGGAAATCAGGTCTAACTGTTCCTTTATATAAAGGAAAAGGGGAAAAAGAAGTATGTGGTAATCATAGGGGTATTTGCCTTCTTAGTGTGACTGGAAAAATATATGGTAGAATACTCACTGACAGGGTTAGGCATATAACAGGGGAGCTAGCTGGAGAAGAATAAGGGGGATTTAGGAAAGGAAAAGGGTGTGTAGATCAGATATTTGTTTAAGATGTTTAGCAGAGAAGTATCTAATGAAGGGAAAGAAAGTGTATATTGCCTTCATGGACTTGGAGAAAGCTTATGACAGAACAGATTGGCAAGGTATGTGGAAGGTATTATGAATATATGGAGTGGAGGGGATATTGCTGAGTGCTGTGAAGAGTACGTATGAAGGAGCTAGGGCTACGGTGCAAGTGGATGGTGAGCTGAGTTCTTTGTTCTAAATGTGGGACTGAAACAGGGATGTGTGATGTCTCCATGGCTGTTTAATATATACATGGATAGGGTTGTAAAGGAGGTGCAAGGTAGGGCAATGGATGTGGGGTGGCTCTAATGAATGAGGGTGAGATGTGAAAGATTCCGGTGTTGCTGTCTGCTGATAATACAGTACCATACTGTTGAGTGAAGATGAATGGGAGCTGCAAGGTTTGGTGAATTAATTTGGGACAGTGTGTAGGAAGAGGAATCTGAAAGTTAATGTAAACAAGAGTAAAGTTATGGTGTTTGAGAGGAATGAAGTCACAGAATGCACAGTGATGTTGGATGGTGAGGATATGGAGAATGTGAGTGCACTCAAGTACTTGAGTAGTGTGATGAGTAAGGATGGAAATTTTGGGGATGAAGTGCTTGAAAGGGTACAGCAGGGAAGGAAGGTTGTTGGTTCACTGAAAGCAGTGATAAGAAATAGAGAGGTGAGTATGGAAGTAAAGAAGCCACTGCTTGATAGTATTGTGATCCCTACCCTGACGTGTGGAAGCGAGGCATGGACCTTGCTAGAGGGGAACAAGTCAAGAGTGAGAGCAGTGGAAATGAGTTACTTGAGAGGAGCATGTGGAGTGACGTGGAGGGACAGGTTGAAAATGAAGAAGTGAAGGAACATTGTGGGGTGGATGTGAATGTGGTTGGGAAAATTAGGAGAAATACACTGAGGTGGTTTGGACATGTGGAGAGAATGGAGAATGAAAGACTAAGAGGGTGTATGTAGGCGAAGTGGAGGGAGGGAGAGGGAGGGGTAGACTAAGGATGAGGTGGAGGGATGAAGTTGAGAGGTATATGAGGGAGGGAGAAGTGAGTTGGGAGGAGGGCAGTCAAATGGAGGGTAACAGAGTGACTTGGAGGCATTTTGTCAACGGCCATCCTTTGCGGGATTAGGGAGTCAGGCTACAGATAGATAGATAGAATCCCTCGATTATCCTGATGTCCATTGTCCGAACAATCCATTTTCCTGAAGCTAGGACCTGGCTGTTCAATACCATTATTCATACATTTTTCCACTTTATTCGGACAAAATGCTTGCATCTGGGTGGTAATTATGGCCACATGAACATCTTCACCTGGCAGGTTCCCCCCCCCCCACTGCAGGGTATGGCCTTGCAGTGGTGACTACTTGTCTGTGGTTGATGGGTCAGCTTGACCATGGTAACTCCTTGGCTGTGGTTAATAGGTCTGATTGACCAGACAGAGTAGTGTTAAACAACATGAACAAGTGTTGTATGATGTACTGTAGTGGCACTTTACAATGGCTTTCAAAGTTAGGTTATGTACAAAGGGGGGCCATAGCAGAAGTCCATTATCCGGACGGACCCCACTTTCCGGACATACCTTTGGCTGTGTTGTGTCAGATAATTGGGGGATTACTGTACTCTTTTATCCATGTGTACTCGCAAGTTAGCATTCAGTTCCACATTCTTCATTTGTTTTCACGCTTCCCAATACATTTTGGATTGACTAAGCATATGGCTATCACTCCTTTCTCGCATCTCACCGAGTTCTACCTGCACTGCGCAGCAAGATTTTTTGTGTGCGTGTCTGACCGTTGGGCAAGGACACTGACTCTTAGTTATGCTGCGTGAGCAGCCTCAGCCACTCAGAAAGTGGCACATCTTCACGTATGCCCAGAAGTATAAGACAGAAAGGCGTTAGAGCGGGAAAGAGGAAGGTAGAAACGGCAAAAAAGCATGGCATGAATGAAAGCACTAACAAAACAATCTGGAAGGACCGGGAGAAGATAAAGATCATGAGTGGGAATTTTGACGATGTGAACCTGGAAGCAGTGAAAGTTGGTAATGTTGTCCTGAAGCTGACTAAGTAGTTCACAGTGTGCTATGTGGAGCACCATAAAAAGTACAACATCCCTACCATAGGCCGCATGATACAAGAGAGGGCGAAATATTGTGACAACACTGGGGGAAGGGGGAGAGAGTCAGGGAGTTACACATCAACAACAAATGGGTACCCAGCCAACTTTTTGTTTTTGATAATGTTATTTTAGTACCATTCATGTTCTTAATTACAATAGTTATATCTATGTTTTGCCTGATGGTGGGTATAAGTAGGGAGTAATTTATGTAGGGTAGGGTGGTAAGAAAAGGTAAATGCGAGAGTTTTGGAAAGTTACCTGAACACAATGTACCGTTATACATGCAAACATAATATTTGAGTGACGCGGGTTTGCCCAGTCCCTATTGTCTGCATTATTCAATGACTGAGTGTACAGTAACCCCTCCAAGATCCGACGTAACAGAACCCAAGCAACGTCTGGGACTTGGTCAAAATGTCCCTGGACAGGTACTTATAGACCCCAATTGAACCTAACTTTGAAAGCCGCCAAAATAGCTCCCTACTGGACATGCACAGGACCTATTTCAGACCCTATTCACACAAATAAGGGAGAGTAACCATAAAATAAATGCAAAGGAACCAGAGAATGAGAAATTAGGAGTAAGGAAAATATTTAGCAGTGTACAGGGTATTTATGACACATCCGTGGCCGTCATGAAGATTAACTCCCCTCTTCTATGGATCTGACAGTGGTGAAGGTGCACTTGAAGCACGTACAGTATTCCAGTGTTGCGCTGCACTTAATCCTTTGCAGTGTGATTTACATTTCCTAACACTGCAAAGCCTGTTCTTACTTGTGCCATGCCAGTTGCAACACTCCAGTGCTGCACTCGGCACCAAATCCTTTGCACTGTGATTCCTAATTCTTAACACTGCACAACACTGTAAATTCCCATGTGGTCTAGTGGCAGCATGGCCTGCAGCAGGTAGGGCACCACCACAAAAAGCGAGCAAGTGGGCAGCCATGGCAACAAGCGTGCAGTCACGACGGAAGGTTGGCGGGAAGTGGGGAGGATGCAGGGACGCTTTAGTGGACGTCGCCGGAACTATGCACCAAAACACGGCTGTTCATCACCACATAGCAAATTTGGAGTAGGGATGAACAATTGAGGCCGCGCGTGTGAGTTTGTACCAAGTGACATTTTTTTTAAAAGACAGAAATCGCATTTAAAGTTTGAAAATATTGAAACGATCATAACTCCGTTGTTTTTAAAGCTAGAGACTTCATTCAAAGACCATAATGAAGGGTAAAGTATGCCAAATATGCCCATGTTGTTAGTCATTGAAAATAATATATGCAAATATATGAAATTATAGTTTTTTTCGAAATGCCGAAAATCGGCGATTTTTAGTATACAACTTCAACGAAGTATAACTCCGTTATTAATAATGCTAGAGACTCCATTAAAAAATCATAGTAAAGAGGAAAGGATGCAGATTATGAATATATAAACAGATTTTGGATAAACCAATTAGAGAAAGAGAAAACACCTGTTTTCCAAGTGCGACAGAATTATCACTCAAAGTTCATGATCACAAAACCATTCAGTACATAGTCGATAATGGACATAAAGACATCAAATATGTACTAGGGGGTGGTGATAATGCACTAGGCCACCATGTGCATTATCACCACCCCCAGTGCCCTTAGATAGTGCCACACATCCACCATTGTCATGAGCGTCATCACTATCATCATAACAACCCCATCACTTTCACCACAACGAACTATGGCACCAGGAGCCATATCACCATTGCCAGCATCCTCACATAACGGCACACTAGCTGCACCATTATCACCATCATCACTATGACTATCACTGCTCTCCAAAGCAGGCACACTGACACCATGTGCTTTATCCCTAAGACCAGGGCGAGCCGTGTGGGTTTAAAAAGCAGCCACTTTAAAAGACTTGGAGCCTTCAGCAGGGCCGCTCTCTTGCATCCCTGAAGGCCCAGCGGTAGGGTCATCAACATACTCACTATCAGATGACATTAAGAGCACAGTGAACACACACACACACACACACAAAAGGAAAAGTGTAGCTTTTGTACACGGAGAATGACATGCGAGGCAAAACTGGGCCTTCGCAGTACCACCAACAGCATGCGCTGGAAACGCTGAAAATAGCACGAACCCATATCATTAGCATGAGAGTTTCTGGGTTAATGAGAAACAATATTGACCTTATTTAACATGTCAGAGCATTTGCAAAATTTACTTAATAATCTGGTACATAAATTAAAATTATATTCATAACAATTGTTAGATGCTAACAATAGCTCTCAGTGGATTGGCAGTGACTCACCCTGTCAGTGTTGCTTGGCACAAACTCGCCCGCGCTGGCGGTCTGTCACCCACCTTCACGTCAGAAATCGATTTCAGTGTTTTATTTTGAAGGACTTTCAACTTTATGTCTAGTTCAAAATTGTAGCAAGCGACATGCCTGGGATGTAAAAGAAGGGTCAAAATAGTGATATAATATGAAAACGCATGATCGGCTTGGGTGGCGCTTCGTACAAACTCGTATGCGCAGCCTCAATTATCATTTGTGTGTGTGTGTGTGTGTGTTTACCTAATTGTGATATACAGGATATGAGCTGCAATTGGAAGGTCCTGCCTCTGTTTCTCAATAAGTCAAATTTAGCTTTAAACTCGTTTAAGTTTTTAGACTGGACGATCTCTTTGTCCAGGATATTCCACAGGTCTATACATCTATAAGAAAACTATATTTCTTGATATCCTTCAAGCAGCTTGGCTTCTTCAATTTCATTCCGTGTCCTCTTGTTACTCTCTTATCCCATACAAACAGATCTTCTCTGTCAATTTTATCTACTCCCATCATGGTCCTGAACACTGCAATCATGTCGCCCCTCTTTCTCCTTTCCTCTAAGGAAGGTAAATCCAGCTTTTCCAGCCTCTCTCCATATGACAGATCTGCCAGACTGGGGACCATCTTGGTTGCTGTTCTTTGTATTCTCTCAATCCTGTTTATTTATTTATTTTTGTGTGGGGACCACACTACTGCTGCATATTCTAACCTGGGGTGGATCATGGCCACTATCAATTTTTCATCAACTCCTCATCCATATAATGAAATGCTACTCTTATGTGAGTCAAGAGTTTATAGGTCTCTCTAACTGTCTTGTTAATATGTTTTTCAGGTGACAAACTATCCTGGACCAGCACTCCCACACCTTTCTCTTCTCTCACTTTTGTGTTTGGTTCATTACCCATCAAATAATTCAGTGATGGCCTCTTGGTACTTTTACCCATTTCCAATATTTTACATTTCTTTGTGTTGAATTTCATTTCCCACATCCGGTTCCAATCGTGCTTCCTATCCAGATTCTCCTGCAGCATTTTACAATCCTCATCAACCTCTACCTTCCTCAAAATCTTTGCAGCATCAGCAAACAGACTAGCATAACTGTTCACGCCATCTACCATATCATTTATTTAAATCAGGAACATTAATGGCGTCAACACCGAGCCCTGTCGGACTCCAATTGTTACTTACCCCCATCCAGACATCCTATCCTTTATTACTGTCCTCATTTATCAGTCTCTCAAAAAGTTTCTCATCCATTCCAGGAGTTTCCCCTTCAGTCCTCCTATATGCTCTAGTTTCCACATTAGTCTCTTATGGGGTACCTTGTCGAAGGCCTTCTCCAAATTTATATCCACCCAATCCACCCAACCGTCACTCTCCTGCAGCCATGAGTAAAAGCTTAACAAGTAAGAAACACATGACCTTCCATTTCTGAATCCAAACTGACATTCAGCAAAAATATTCATCTCTTCCAGATATTTTATCCATCTACCTTTCAGGATTCTCTCGCACAAATTTGCAACAATGCTGCTTAGGGACACTGGTCTTTAATTCAGGGGTTCTTCCCTGTTTCCTCAATATAAACTGGTACCACATTTGCCCTCTTCAGTTCTTGAGGCACTTTCCCCTCTTCAAGAGAACAAACAGTTAAACTGTGAATCTTATCTGCCAGTTGTTTTATGATTCCTTCAGTACCCAATTAGAGATTCCATCTGGTACTGGAGCTTTGCTTACATCTTGAATTTCCAGTAATTTATACACTTCTCGTAACCCCACTTTTATATCTTTTATCACTACATTTCTAGTCACTGCCTCACATTCCACAAACTCCTTTTCGTGGCAGAAAACCGATTGGAAACATTTGTTCATTATTTCAGCTTGCACTGCCGCATCTTTATAGACCTCTCCTTCTACTTTCAGTTGGGTGATTCCTTCCTTTTGTTTCAGTTTGCCACAGACAAATGTATATAACAGTTTGGGTTCATCCTTACACTTGTCTATTATACCTTTTTCAAAATTCCTTTCTTCCTCTCTATGTATTCTTATGTACAGTATTCATTTCTAGTCCTTTTATATTCTTCCTTTATTCTGTTGTTAACTCTCCTTCTCCAGGTGTTCCATGCCGTCTCTCTCTCTCTCTCTCTCTCTCTTTTTTTGCAATCATACACTTCTATTAAACCACTCCTTTTTCCTGTTTTCTTTCCCCCTTACTCTTGGCATAAATTATTCCACTCCTGAATTAAAGAGGTCTAGAATGATATCCCACTTCCTCTGTATCTCTTGTTTCTCTGAATTTTCTCCAATCTGCATTTTTGACAAATTTTCTCAATCCTGTAAAATTTGCTTTTCCGAAGTTGTATCTTCCCTGCTAATAAAGCTCGTCTCCTGGCACCACATTCCTATTATCATCTGGAACTCAATGACCACATGATCACACTTTCCTATAGGACACAGATATTTCAAAGATTCAATTACGTTGGGTTCTTTGTTTAGCAGTAAATCTAATCTTGCTGGTGTGTCCTCACCTCAGAATCGTGTCTCTTCTTTGACCCACTGCGTCATTACATTATTCATTGGTTTATATAACAATATAATGCCCCACGAATCTTCAATGCCTCCTGAGTCCCATTCCTCCCACTTCACCACTTAAAAGTCACCCATTAAAGTTACAGTATATTGTTTTTCTCAATCACTTTCTGTAGATAACTAGCCATGCCTGACAACATCTCCTGGTATTCATTGTCATTCCATGCTCTTGTCTTAGGGGGAACATACACTACTGCCATATCTCCCTTGCCATTCTCTCCAGTTTCTAATTTCATATTTATCACTTCAGTCCTACCCTCTCTCATTTCCACAGTATCTACATTTATGTTGTTCTTCACTGTTATCATCACTCCTCCTCCTGTTTTTTCTTTTCCATCACTTCTCCACAGTTTGTATTTCCCATCTCCCATATGGACATCAATATCCTCTCTTAACTTGGCCTCTACAAAGCACATAACATCAGGTTCACGTACCCTCAAGAAGTCTTTGATTTCTAATTTTGCCGATATTAAATCATCAACCTTAGTATATATTTTTTTTTTTTTTTTTTTATGCGAGGAAGAAGGAACCAAAGGCCATGAGCCCGCAGTAACAGTTCCCTCCAAAAGAAAAACAAAATACAATAGAGAGCCAAATTCAAGATCCGATCATTTTGAGATGCCTGGACACACTGCGTTTGAAAGACTGGAGATCATAGGCAGGAGGAAATACAGACAGAGGGAGACAGTTCCAGAGCTGACCTGTTGCATGAATGAAAGACTGGGAGTAACGGTTAACTCTTGCATTAGAGAGTTGGACAGAAAAGGGATGAGAGTTTGCTGCCAGACGGGTGCTACGCGCCCGTCGTAGAGGTGGAGGAATGCAAGCAGACAGTTCAGAGGAGCAGTGACCATTAAAGTAGCGATAGAAAAGAGATAAAGATGCAACAGTGCGGCGAAGACACAGAGGTTGAAGGGAGTCAGTAAGAGGAGGAGAGTTAATGAGACGAAAAGCCCTTGACTCCACCCTATTGAGAAGAGCTGTATGTGGGGAGCCTCCCCACACATGAGAGTTGTACTCCACACAGGGGCGGATAAAACCCCTGTATAGAGTCAACAATTGTGCAGGGGCAAAGAAAGAGCGGAGTCGGCTTAGCACACCCAATCTCTTGGAAGCAGATTTTACAAGAGATGTAATATGATCTTTCCAAGATAAGTCCCGAGTAAATGAAACCCCAAGCATGTTCAAAGATGATGCAGGATTAATCTGAATATTATTAAACATTAATGGGTATACCTGTGGAAGATTTTGTCGGGTTGATAGGTGTAAGAACTGAGTCTTAGAAGCATTAAAGACAACCATATTATTTTTACCCCAGTCAGAGATATGAGCCAAGTCAGACATTAGGTGTGCCATAGCCTCATCCCTTGTTTCTTGAAGCAACTGTTGAGATGGGCGTTGCGGGAACCGAATGGAAAGGTGAAGGGTGGAGTCATCAGCGTATGAGTGGATAGGGTTAGATGTACAGCTTAGAAGATCATTGATGAATAAAAGGAAGAGAGTTGGTGATAGGACAGAGCCCTGAGGAACACCACTGTTGATAGATCTAGGAGAAGAACGATGGCCGTCTACGACAGCAGCTATAGAACGACCAGAAAGGAAGCCAGCGATGAAGGCACAGATAGAAGGACAGAAACCGCAGGAGGGCAGTTTGGAAATTAAAGATTTGTGCCAGACTCGATCGAAAGCCCTTGAGATGTCAAGTGCAATGGCAAAGCTTTCGCCAAAGTCCCAAAAGGAGGATGACCAGGAGTCTGAAAGGTAGGTGAGAAGATCGCCAGTGGAGCGTCCCTGACGGAACCCATACTGACGATCGGAAAGAAGGTTGTGATAGGAAAGATGCCTTAAAATTTTTTTATAAAGAATTGACTCGAAAACTTTTGAAATACAGGACGTTAAAGCAATTGGACGATAGTTGGAGGGTTGGGAGTGGTCACCCTTCTTTGGGACTGGCTGAATGAGAGCAAACTTCCAGCAAGAAGGAAAGGTACAAGTTGACAGACAAAGGCGAAATAGTTTGCCTAGGCAGGGTGTAAGCACAGAAGCACAGTTTTTGAGAACAACAGGAGGGACCCCATCAGGCCCATATGCCTTGTTAGTACTGAGGCCAGTAATGGCAGAAAATACATCAACTGAAGAAATTTTAATGTCAGCCATGAGGAAGTCAGAGGGGGGAAGTGATGGAGGAACAGCACCGGAATCGTCTAAGGTGGAATTGGAGGAGAAAGTCTGTGCGAAGAGATCTGCTTTATCAGTAGAAGAAATAGCTACAGAACCATCAGAGTAGAAAAGAGGAGGGAAGGATGACGAGGTAAAGTTGTTAGAAAGATTTTTGGCAAGGTGCCAGAAGGAGCGGGAAGAATTCGAGTTGGAGAGTTGAGAGCATTTAGTATGGATAAAATTATTTTTAGTAGAGCGAAGAACAGACTTAGCACGATTCCGGGCAGAAACGTAAAGATTATGTGATTCAGGGGTGGGTTGGCTCCGGTACCTTTTGTAGGCCTTCTCCTTGTTGCGGACAGCATTAGAACAAGCGTGATTAAACCAAGGCTTTCTTGCGTTAGTCAAAGGATATGAGAAAGGAATGTATGCTTCCATGCCCGAGAGAATAACCTCCGTAATGCGCAAGGCACACTCAGATGGCTCACGGCCATGGAAGCAATAATCATTCCAGGGAAAATCAAAGAAGTACTGCCTGAGGGCCTCCCAGTCCGCAGCTCCAAAATGCCAGAGACAACGTTTCCCTGGAGGGTCCGCAGGCCGTACTGGAGCGATAGGACAGGTTAAGGTAATAAGGTTGTGATCGGAGGAGCCCAACGGAGAGAAAAGATTAACAGAGTAAGCAGAAGGATTAGTTGTGAGGAAGAGGTCAAGTATGTTGGAGCTCTCTCCAAGGCGGTCAGGGATACGGGTAGGGTGCTGTACAAGCTGCTCTAGGTCATTAAGGATAGAAAAGATGTAGGCTTGTTCACCAGGTGGATCCGTGAAAGGAGAGGAGAGCCAAAGGTGGTGGTGAACATTGAAATCTCCAAGAATGGAGATTTAAGAGAAAGGAGAAATGGACAGAATGTGTTCCATCGTAGAAGTAAGATAGTCAAAGAATTTTTGATAGTCAGTAGAATTAGGGGATAAGTAAACAGCACAGATATATTTAATCAGAGAATGACAGGAAAGCCGAAGCCAGAGAGTGGAGAATTCAGAAGAATCAAGTTCAGGAACACGAGAGCAAGATAAGTCGTTGCGTATGTATACACAACAGCCACCTTTGGCTTTGAAATGAGTATAGAGAAAGTAGGAGGATACAGAAAAGGGTTTGCTGTCAGTTGCCTCAGACAGCTGAGTCTCCGTTAGAAAAAGAAGGTGAGGTTTAGAGGAGGAGAGGTGGTGCTCAACAGAGCGAAAGTTAGATGAAAGGCCGCGAATGTTGCAGAAATGAAGAAGAAGAGAGTCAGACAGTGGTTCCAGGCACCTCGAGTCGTCACCGGGAGAGGGGCAGATGGCGGGGGCATTTATGGTCCCCCCCCTGGGGACTCCGAGGCTGGGTGAATTGACGCCATTTTGGTAAATTTTGAATAGGAAGTGTAGTGTGTACTGTGCATGTAGTTTGGTGAAGATAGATAGAGAAATTTGTACTGGAGAGCATGCTGGCCTACTCTCTGTGTAACTGAGACACTGAAAAAGTTCAGCAAAGGGGGATGGTCAGGAACTAGTCCTGAGGGCTGATGAAACGGGAGCTCCAGCACTCCCTGTCATCAGCTTTCCATCCACCTCGGGAGTACTACCCTGCTCGACTGGTGCTACAGTCTACTCCTTGCAAACTTTGTTTTTGCTGTTTTTTATACCCTCTTCTCTCCTTCTCTCCACTTCCTCAATTTCTGATCCAAAACTTTTCAGTAAAACACTGTCTTCTCTTCCTCCGTTCTCTGTTCGTTTTTTGCCTTTGCTTCCTTTACTAACTCCTTCATTTCAGCTCTTTCTTCCTCATTTGCATCTCTCCTTATCCAAACATTTTTGAACTCCTCTTTGTCTGATAATTTCCGTGTTCTATTGATAATTCTGTTTACCATTACCTGGGACTTAAACTTTACCTTCAATGGCCTTGCCCCTCCTTCCTCGTACTTTCCCAACCTAAACACTTATTAAATCTCTTCTTAGGCTTTGTTGTTACCCTCCATTACTACTATTGCTATTTCTTTAACCTTACCCAGTTCTTCACTTTCTCTTTCTGGTCTGTCATACGTTTTTCTTTTAGTCCTGAAATAATTACACATTTTTTCTTATCTGCTACATCCCTGACTAAAGATTCTCTACTTCTCAGTACCCTAACCACTTCCTTCTCCACCTCTTCCTTGCTTTGTTGTTCTATAATCTCTTTCAAATTTACATTTTCTTCCTCCTGAATTTTCTTTCACGCCTTGTTGCTCCTTGATTTCCTTAACCCTTTAACCGCGGGTGTCATTCCAGAATGACATTGCAAAAACTGGACCAAACCGCGGGTGTCATTCTCGAATGTTTGTGAATACAGTACAATCCCAGCTATCCGGTATCCAGACAAACGGAATACTCAGAACAACGGGAAAATTCAAGGGCTGGTAAAAATGTCAGTAAGTTATAACTGTGCGCCAATTTGAATGGACCGCCAAACCGCCGTTTGATTGTGTCACGTGAGGCTGGGGGAAGTCAGACAAAGCGAGGTGAAGGCATTTCCGGCTGATGTAAATCCCTAGCAAATCCTCTTAACCACCCCTCCTCTCCCCCTCTTTCCCCTACTTGAATTCAGTCATCCTCCACACCCTCCAAAAATCACCAGTCTGCGTTTTGCCACCAGACAGTAAACAAGGTCTTTTGCTGTTGTGTTCCTCTGATAGACGGTAATTTGTACACTCCAAAATGCCTGAAGTGCAAACTAAACGTAAGCGTATCGTGCTTACCTTGAAACAGAAGCTGGACATATGCAACAGACTTGAAAAAGGCGAACATTATAAAACACTAATGGCTGAATATAAATGTTAATAGGAATGAAAGTTTACTTTGTTGGAAGAAAAATAAATAATATGCCTCCATTTCATACGTACATCATTTATTTTATTTTCTGCAAAACAGCTGAGTGGCGGGTGAGGGTAGGAGTGATGGAGGTCAGGTAGGGAAGAAGAAGAAGTCGGAAACGTAAACAAACTCACGTGAGGGCACAAGTGTTGTGATAATTCTACAGTGCTGTCTTAACACATCATCAGTTCACTAATAAATGTTCAAGCTTTTATTTCTTTATTTTATTTTTCAATTTTTATGAGTACAGTACATATAATGAATACAGTAATTCGGTAAACAATGGACTGGTGTAATTTGCAGTACTGCAAGTTGCTAGACATTGCACACGTGCGTTATGACCATGGTGTGTGTTTACAAGGCAGTTTTTCAGGCGGAATCTCTTAGTGTAACCCCTAATGTGACTGGTGAGTACCTGAACTGTATTTACTGCTGTGATAGCCTTTGTATAGATTTGACTTGAAAATCAGAAATACGGGAAAAATCTGTAACCGGGAAGGTAAATTCCCCAAGCCACCCGGTTAACTGGGATTGTACTGTATTTTGAATACCCCGCGTTTTTTCCGTGCGCCAATTGTTTCAAGGGAGAGTAGCTATTAAGTTCTTTCACTCCAGCCGACCCCCACCTCCCTCCTCCCCCCCCTGGGGCCCCACCTCCAACCCCCTGGGCCCCCCACCCCACCCCGGACCAAACACGCATCAGTATCTGTCCAGCTGTGTGAGTGACAACACTGCTGATGTGGAAGTGAAGTGCAGGCAATTACAGTGCCTTTTACCTGCCTCAGTGAACACAGAGTGGGTGTTTATCGTATGTGCAGTGTTCATATATGTTTATAGTATTATTATCAGAATGAGGTTGGCATTTGGTAATGGTGTGTGAGCGAAAAATAGTGATTACAACACCGCTGATATGGCAGTGAAGTGCGGGCAATTACAGTGCCTTTTACCTGCCTCAGTGAACACAGAGTGGGTGTTTATCGTATGTGCAGTGTTCATATATGTTTATAGTATTATTATCAGAATGAGGTTGGCATTTGGTAATGGTGTGTGAGCGAAAAATAGTGATTACAACACCGCTGATGTGGCAGTGAAGTGCGGGTAATGACAGTGCCTTTTACCTGCCTCAGTGAACACAGAGTGGGTGTTTATCGTATGTGCAGTGTTCATATATGTTTATAGTATTATTATCAGAATGAGGTTGGCATCTGGTTATGGTGTATGAGCGAAGGTAATGGTGTGTGAGCGAAAAATAGTGATTTTATATCGCTCACTTCTAATGGCACTGCCCATCCAGTGATAGTCAACGAAATCATGAAACCTACATCATTGCAAAGCCGAAGGTTAGTACTTTCTAATGGTACCTTATTTTTCGCTGTAGATTTATTCTGTGCAGAGTTACTGAAAGTGACAGTGATATACAGTGATGCGACAGTGACGTGCTTTACCAATAATTGTATAATGGATAATGTAGTAATAAGGGATATTTTGCCTAGAAAAAAATGTAAATATTGGCCAGTATAATAAGTGATATTGTAATAAGAGAATCTGCGACACTTGTGTAATTCTACGGCACTTGTGTAATTCTGTGATGCGACAGTAACGCAATATAGTAATAAGTGCAGTGTAAATATAATGTATATTGCCCAGATTATATGTAAAATAATATTAGAAGTTAGAAATAATGAAAAGATCGCCTGAAACGTCAGTGAGCGGGTGACGCCGCAGTGAAGTGAGGTGCAGCCGCAGTGAAGAGCCCTTTACCTACCTCAGTGAACACAGAGTGGGTGTTTATCATATGTACAGTGTTCATATATGTTTATATTACTATTATGAGAGAGTGGTTGGCATTTGGTACTGGTGTGTGGGGTGTAAAATAGTGATTTTACAACCCTCACTTCTAACGGCTCTGCCCGTTCTGTGAAAGTCAACAAAGTCATGAAACCTACATCAATGGAAAGCTGAAGGTTAGTACTTTCTAATGGTACCTTATTTTTTTCTCTAGCTTTATTCTGTGCAGAGTTATTAAGGTTTAAAGGTTTGTTTACATTTGGCTGAAACCCCCGCGGGAGAGGACAGTCAGACCAAAACAATACCCGCGGTTAAAGGGTTAATGTGCTCATCTTGCATCCATGATTTGGATTCATACTCATCTAGTTTACTTTTCATCTTGTCCCATTCTTCTTCCAACCTCTTAATCTCCCTCTTGAGCTGCTATATTTCATTTGAGGCAGATTCATTACTCACTTTTAATTCTGTGACTTCTCTTTCTTGTTCATCACTGCATGTGCAAACTTCATCCAGTTTATTCTGCAGAACTTTGATCTCTTTCTCCTGCTCTAAGGTCTGTTCCTGCAGCTCTGTAATTATTACCCATACCTTTTTTAACTCCTCGATGATCCACGTCGCTGTTTTCTCAACTCCTGCAGCTCTTGTTTGGTTCAGCTTAGTACTTCCATTTCCCAAATCACCTTCGGAGAAGCCCACAAATTCCCAATCACCAGCTGTAAACAAAGCACCTCCCTCTCCGCCATAATGCAACCATATGGAAACTTTCTATTTTCACTGTATCTTGTACTCTTTATGACCAGAACCTGTGTGTGTGTGTGTGTGTGTGTGTGTGTGTGTGTGTGTGTGTGTGTGTGTATTTACTTATTTCCAGTATGCAGGAACTGAGCAATGCTCGTGTTGTCCTGTCTCCATATCCGCATTTATCTAGTGTAATTTTACGCATATGAATGTTTTTCGTCTACACCACCTCTTCGTTTGAGTTGTTCCAACTACTTATGTATTTACCTAATATACCTAATTGTGATACACAGGAAATGAGCTATGCTCGTGGGATCCCGTATCTGTTTCTCAACAAGTCAAATTTAGCTTCAAACTCGTTTAAGTTTTTAGACTGGACGATCTCTTTCTCCAGGCTCTTCCACAGGTCTATACATCTATAAGGAAAACTATAAGTCTTGATATCCTTCAAGCAGGTTGGCTTCTTCAATTTCATTCCAGGTCCTCTTGTTGCTCTGTTATCCCATACAAACAGATCTTCTCGGTCAATTTTATCTACTATCAGGGTCCTGAACACTGCAATCATATCTCCCCTCTTTCTCCTTTCCTCTAAGGAAGGCAAATCCAGCTTTTCCAGCCTCTCTCTGTATCACATATCTGCCAGACTGGGGACCATCTTGGTTGCTGTTCATTGTATTCTCTCAATCTTGTTTATATCTTTCTTTTTGTGTGGGGACAAAACTATCACTGCATAATCTAACCTGGGGTGGATCATGGCCACTATCAATTTTTTCATCATCTCCTCATCCATATAATTACATGCTTCTCTTACGTTAGTCAAGAGTTTATAGGTCTCTCTAACTATTTTGTTAATATGTTTTTCAGGTGACAAACTACCCTGGACCAGCACTCCCAAATCTTTCTCTTCTCTCACTTTTGTGACTGATTCATTACCCATCAAATAATTCAGTGATGGCCTCTTGGTACTTTTACCCATTTCCAGTATTTTACATTCCTTTGCGTTAAATTTCATTTCCCACATCCGGCTCCAATCATGTATCCTATCAAGATCCTTCTGCAGCATTTTACAATCCTCATCAACCTCTACCTTCCTCAAGATCTCTACATCATCAGCAAACAGATTTGCATAACTGTTCACTCCGTCTACCATGTCATTTACGTAAATCAGGAACATTACTGGCACCAACACCAAGCCCTGTGGGACTCCAATTGTTACTTCCCTCCATCCAGACATCCTATTCTTTATTACTGTCCTTATTTGTCTGTCTCTCAAGAAGTCTCTCATCCATTCCAGAAGTATCTCCTTAAGTCCTCCTATATACACTAGTATCCACATTAGTCTCTTATGGGGTACCTTGTCGAAGGCCTTCTCCAAGTCTAAATATACACTATCCACCCAACTGTCTTTCTCCTGTACCATGTCAATGGCTCTGGAGTAAAAGCTCAACAAGTTAGAAACACATGACCTTCCACTTCTGAATCCAAACTGACATTCAGCCAAAATATTCATCTCTTCTAGATATATTATCCATCTGTCTTTCAGGATTCTCTTGCACAATTTTGCAACCATACCGGTTAGAGACACTGGTCTATAATTCAAGGGTTCTTCACTGTTTCCTCCCTTATAAATTGGTATCATATGTGCCCTCTTCAATTCCTAAGGCACTTTCCCCTCTTCCAGAGAACACACAATAGGAGCGTTCGCATGACTGGAGAAATGCCAGATATCACCGGTATTTTAATTTTTCGGACAGAAAAAAAATCACGTCAGGCAATGATTGAATGGCCTTTTTCATGCATCTTATATATTGTAAAAACATGTAAATATTCTATTTCTTCTCTATAAAACAGTGCTTTGTCAACTGAGCATGAAAAAATATAGTAATATAACAAATATTTCAGGAGGAAGGTGAGAAGACAGGAAGAAATCAGTAGGATAGAAGTTGTGGAAGCAATGAAGAAAGTTAAATCGGGGAAAGCCCCAGGAATTGATGGAGTGTGTGGTGAAATGCTGAAGCATAGGGGAGAGATAGTAGTAGAATGGATGTGGAGGATGTGCAGATTGGCCTGGGAGGAAGGTAGAGTCCCAGAGGATTGGAAGTCAGGTATAATTATTCCCTTGTACAATGGAAAAGGGGAAAAAGAAGTGTGTGGTAATCATACTGGCATTTGTCTTCTTAGTATAATAGGAAAAGTGTATGGTAGGATACTTATTGACAGAGTTAGAGAAAGAACAGAGAAATTAGTTGGAGAAGAACAGGGAGGCTTTAGGAAGGGAAGAGGTTGTGTAGATCAGATATTCATTCTTAGATCTTTAGTGGAAAAGTTTCTAGAGAAGGGAAAGAAGTTGTATGCGGCTTTCATGGATTTCGAGAAAGCATATGACAGGGTGGATAGACAAGGATTGTGGAAAGTGTTAAGAATATATGGAGTAGATGGGAAGTTGTTGAATGCTGTGAAGAGTATGTATGATGGTGCAAAGGCTGCAGTGAGTGTGGATGGTGAACTAAGTGAATTTTTCTCTTTGAAAGTTGGTTTGAAACAGGGATGAGTCATGTCTCCATGGTTGTTCAATCTGTACATGGATGGGGTAATAAAAGAG
Organism: Coenobita brevimanus; assembly: GCF_032717465.1. Taxonomy (NCBI): domain Eukaryota; kingdom Metazoa; phylum Arthropoda; class Malacostraca; order Decapoda; family Coenobitidae; genus Coenobita; species Coenobita brevimanus. Next base: position 32,886,244 of record NC_137056.1, on the reverse strand, counting down.
GTACAAGGTAGGGCAGTGGATGTTGGAGTGGCCCTGGTGAGAGAGGATAGTGTTTGGAAACTCCCTGTACTGTTGTTTGCAGATGATACTGTGTTGTTGAGTGAAGACGAAGGGGAGCTGCAAGGCTTGATGGATGAGTTTGAGACAGTGTGTAAGAAACAGAATCTAAAGGTGAATGTAGGGAAGAGTAAAGTGATGGTCTTTGAGAGAGGTGAAGTCAGTGAATGTACAGCGAGGTTGGATGGTGAGGAATTGGAAAATGTGAGTACGTTCAAGTACTTGGGTAGTGTGATGAGTAAGGATGGAGGTTTGGAGGGTGAATTGCTTGAAAGGGTACAGTAGGGAAGAAAGGTTGCTGGTTCTTTGAAAGCAGTGATAAGAAACAGGGAAGTGAAAAAGTTACTACATGACAGCATTGTGATACCAACTCTAACGTACGGAAGTGAAGCTTGGACGTTGTTGGAAGGACACAAGTCAAGAGTGAGAGCAGTGGAAATGAGTTATTTAAGAGGAGCCTAGGGAGTCACATGGAGAGACAGGCTGACGAATGAGGATATAAAGGAGCGTTGTGGTGTTGATGCGGATGTGATAGGAAGCGTTATGAGGAACACACTGAGGTGGTTTGGCCATGTGGAGAGGATGGAGAGTGAAAGACTGACGAAGAGAGTGTATGTGAGTGAGGTGGAGGGGGGAAGAGGGAGGGGGAGGCCGAGGATGAGATGGAGGAATGGGGTGGAGAGGTATATGAGAGAGGGGGGTGTGAGTTGGGAGCAGGGCAGTGAAATGGCGGGGGACAGGGCGACTTGGAGGCGATTTGTTTGTGGCCACCCCAAACGGGATTGAGGCATCTGGCAATAGATAGATAGATAGATAGATTTTACAGTGGTTGCAGCCTGGTTTATGCATGCATAGAAATATATATGTATATATTCAACCAACAATAACAGTTGATTATAATTCATACTAACATATTAAACTCCCTGTGAGTAAGAATAAGACTTAATTCACTTCAAAAAAGCATGTCGATATTTAGTTGCTGCCTCCGGTACAACAAGTTTTCCAAGCAAACCAAAACAGTTGTGTCTTTCCTCTCTCTGTGACCTACTCCATCAGCTGGCTTGCTTCGTATGTCTGGCAATGCCAGGCTTCGATACACCGTAACATTTTAGAGTCTAATAAATATTAAACTATGGATAGAAAATATTTGCCATTTTTTGTATGTCAGATTATATAAGAATGTCATTATTTATATGCCTTTTTTGCTTCTTACAGTACAAAAACAGTCTTATTGACAGATACTAAGGAAGAATATATAAATATAAGAATTTTTAGGTGATATTTTGGGTGAAATAGCACAAGTAAGTAATTTACCTTTTTTTAAAGGTATTTGCTTAACCAATATCGTAAATATCGATCAGAAAAAGAACACTGAAGTTTAACTAAGACCCCCTTAGCCCGTCAAAACAAAAATGAGACATAGTTTCTGGCGGTGTATGGCAGATTTTCCACTCAGCGCGAACACTCCTATTAAACTGTGAATTTTATCCGCCAGTTGTTCTCTGCATTCCTTCAGTACCCGATTAGAAATTCCATCAGGTCCTGGAGCTTTCCTTACATCTTGAGTTTCCATTAATTTACTCACTTCCTGTATCCCCACTTTTATATCTTATATCACTACATCTCTAGTTACTCCCTCCCCTTCCACAAACTCCTTTTCATTAGTGAAAACCAATTGGAAACATTTGTTCATTATTTCAGCTTGCATTTGCGCATCTTTATAAACCTCTCCTTCTACTTTCAGTATGGTGATTCCTTCCTTTAGTTTCAGTTTGCCATTAACAAATCTATAAAACAGTTTGGGTTCATCCCTGCATATGTCTATTATACCTTTTTCAAAATTCCTTTCTTCTTCTCTATGTATTCTTATGTATTCATTTCTAGTTCTGTTATATTCTTCCTTTGTTCTGTTGTTACCTCTCATTCTCCAGTTGTTCCACGCCTTATCTCTCTCTTTTTTTGCTATCAAACAGCTTCTATTAAATCACTCCTTTTTGCTGTTTTCTTTCCCCCTTACTCTTGGCACAAATTTCTCCACTCTCAAACTATAGAGGTCTATAAAGATATCCCACTTCCTCTGTATGCCTCGTTTCTCTTAATTTTCTCCAATCCACATTTTTGAAAAATTTTCTCAATCCCGTAAAATTTGCATTCCCAAAGTTGTATCTTCCCTGCCTATAAAGCTAGTCCCTTGGCTCGACATTCCCTATTATCATCTGGAACTCAATGACCACATGATCACATTTTCCTATAGGACACAAATATTTCAAGGATTCCATTACATCGGGATCTTTTGTAAACATTAAGTCTAATCTTGCTAGGGTGTACTTACCTTGGAACTGTGTCTCTTCTTTGACCCATTGTGTATTTACCTATTTGTAGTATACAGGAATTAAGCAATGCTCGTGTTGTCCTGTCTCCATATCCACATTTATCAAGTCTACCTTTACACACATGAAAGTTTTTCTCATGCACCACCTCTTTGTCTAAGTCGTTCCAAATATTTAAGTATTTACCTAATATACCTAATTGTGATATACACGGAATGTACTATGCTCGTGGGTTTCCGTCGCTGTTTCTCAATAAGTCGAATTTAGCTTTAAACTCGTTTAAGTTTTTAGACTGGACGATCTCTTTGTCCAGGCTATTCCATAACTCTATACTTCTGTAAGGAAAGCTATATTCTTGATATCCTTCAAGCAGCTTGACTTTTTCAATTTCATTCCATGTCCTCTTGTTGCTCTCTTATCCCATACAAACAGATCTTCTTTGTCAATTTTATCTACTCCCACCATGGTCCTGAACACCGCAATCATGTCTCCCCTCTTTCTCCTTTCCTCTAACGAAGGCAAATCCAGTTTTTCCAGTCTCTCTCTGTATGACAGGTCTGTCAGACTGGAGACCATCATGGTTGCTGTTCTTTGTATTCTCTCAATCTTGTTTATATCTTTCTTTTTGTGTGGGGACCACACTACCGCTGCATATTCTAACCTGGGGCGGATCATGGCCACTATCAATTTTTTCATCATTTCCTCATCCATATAATGAAATGCTACTCTTATGTTAGTCAAGAGTTTATAAGTCTCTCCAACTATCTTGTTAATGTGCTTTTCTGGTGACAAACTATCTTGGACCAGCACTCCCAAATCTTTCTCTTCTCTCCTTTTTGTGATTAATTCATTACCCAAAAAATAATTCAGTGATGGTCTCCTGGTACACTCAATCCTTAAGTAACACGTGGTTGAGTAACACGTTTTTGTTCTAACGCGGTCAGCATAATGAGACAAGTCATGTCAACACGCGGAAAAACTCGAGCTCACACGGGAAGTCAGCTGGCCTGGGGACGAAATTTGAAAGTCGCGCGCTATGACGTCACCCTCTAACCTCTGGGTACATTTCCTGGGCGCATATTTCGATTCTGTATGGGTATTTATCTCAGTACCACAGCCAGCCACCTCAGCCAAACAGCCCATAGGTTAGGGTAGGTTAGGTTGCTGAAATTTTGCCTGGGAAGCACAGTGGGCATATTTTCGTGAAAAACCTATGGTTAGTTTTGAAACGAATGGGCAAGCGTTGTTCCTGGCTGAGGGTTCCTGGTGGTTTTTATGAATACGCATACAGAATGGAAATATGTTTTCTTGGCAAACTCACGGCCGAACGGTTTGACGAAATTTATGGGTTTCGGCAATTTCAGGGGACAAAATGGAATGACAATGTATGCTAATCAGAAAAAAAAAAAAAAAAAATCCTTGTGTTCTGGTAAGTTACAGTTCAGTTCCACATTCTTTGTTTGATTTCATGCTTCCCAAAACATTTTGGACCAACTGGGCAGATGGTTATCAGTCCTTTCTCATGCCTCATCTAGTTCTTACCCACAATTATCATGGATTTTGCAGTTTAACGAAAATGTTCGCTAATTAGAGGAAAAGTTACTCTTTCCTCCATGTGTTATCGTAGCGTTCAGTTCCACATTCTTCGTTCGATTTAATGCTTCCCAACACTTCCAACTAACTGAGCATACTGTTATCAATCCTTTCTCATGCTTCACCTAGTTCCACCCCACACTCATAATGGGTTTCGCAGTTTTAGGGGGCGAAATGGAACGAAAATGTTTGCTAATTAGAAAAAAATACTTTCGTTATGTGTTCTTGTTAGTGTTCAGCTCCACATTTTTCGTTCAGTTTCGTGCTTCCCAACACATTTAGGACCGACTGAGCATACGGCTATCAAGTCCTTTCTCGCTTCTCACAGACTCTAACTCACAGTCATAAGGGTTTCGAGTTTTAGGAGACAAAACTGAACGAAAATGTTTGCTAATCACACACACACACACACACACACACACAAAATACTTCTGCTCGTGTAAGTGAGCATTCAGTTTCACATTCTTCGTTCTTCTTCCTGATAGTCTTATGTTTGTCGGATTACTTCTGGGAGGTAAATAAACGTTTCATACTAAATCTGTTTCCCCCGTCGTTTTAAGTTGTATTCCGCTGTCAACTTGTTTGACACATCAGGGTTACGGCGAAATTAGGGCCTGTCCTAAGTGTTTAAACTTGACCTAACCTAGCTTAACTATACCTTATAATTTAACCTAACCTAACGTAGCATCCAGTTGGGAGACGAAAATCACCTTTGAGTACATCAAGACAATCATGTTATGGCTTAAGGAATGTGATGATAAAAAGTGGGAAATTTTTCAGCAGGAAAAGGTAATTTACCACCCTGAAAATAGTCAGAAAAATACAGAAAACAAACTGGAGGAATATGAACTGAATTGGTAAGGTTCTTCCACTGCTTTAAGCGTACAAATACCAAAATGGCAAAAGAAAAAAAGAAAAACCATAGCATACAAGAAAGCACCATCATAACGATTTGGAAGGACAGGGAGAAGATAAAGATCGTGCGTAGGAAGTGATGCAATCCTGGCAGCTGTGAAGGTTTATATGTTGTCCTGAAACTGACTGAGAAGCTTATAGTGCGTTATGTGGAGCGTCAGAGAAAGCAAACTCTCACTTTTACCCCTTTTTACCATCTTACCCCACGTATTTACCTCCACCTATACGCACCATCAGGTAAAACACTGAAAGAGATATAACTGTTGTAATTAAAAACATCAGTGGTATTAAAAATGGCATTAACAAAAACAGAAGTTGGACTGGGTCAACACCACCTCCACTGAGTACCCTTTTGTTGATACGTAGCTCCACGGTATTTTACTCCCGCCCCCCAACCCCAAAGTTGTTGTCAAAGTTTCGCCTTCTCGTATCGTGTGGCCTTCGGGAGAGACGTTAGGCTGTATAGTTGGACTAAAATTTACGGGTCTGGCTGTTTTAGGGAACAAAATGGAGCGAAAATGTTTGCAAACCAGAAAAAAGGTACTCTTTCATCCATGTGTTCTCCTGAGTTAGCGTTCCGTTTCACATTCTTCGTTCGGTATCGCTCTTCCCAACACATTACTCTTCGTTCGGTATCGCTCTTCCCAACACATTTCGAACTGATTGAGCAGTTTAGCCATATGTTTAGTTTATCAGAAATGCGTTGGGAAATGCAATATCAAACGAAAAATGTGAAACTGAATGCTAACTCATGGGAACACACGGATTAATTTTTTTCTTGTTAGCACAAATTTTCGTTCTATTTCGTACTCTAAAACTGCCAGACCCATAAATTTTTGTCTAACCATAAGGCCTAAGGTCTCTCCTGAAAGCCACATGATATGAGAAGGCGAAACTTTGATAACAACATTGGGGTTGGGGGATGGGAGGAAAATACCAGGGAGCTACGTATCAACAAAAGGGTACCCATCCCAACTTCTATTTTTGTTAATGCTATTTTTAGTACCATTGATGTTTTTAATTACAACAGTTATATCACTTTCAATGTTTTCCCTGATGGTGGGTGCACGTGGGGGTAATTTACGTGGGGTTAGGTGGTAAGAAGGGGTAAAAGTGAGAGTTTTGGAAAGTTGCCAGAACACATTGTACCATTATACATGTAAACATATTGTCTGAGTGACGCGGATTTGGGTACCACGGTCCTTGTCCAGTCCCTATTGCCCGCGGTACTCAAGGATTGAGTGTACTTTTATCCATTTCCAATATTTTACATTTCTTTACATTAAATTTCATTTCCCACATCCGGCTCCAATTGTGTATCCTATCCAAATCCTCCTGCAGTATTTTACAATCCTCCTCAACCTCTATCTTCCTCAAGATCTTTACATCATCAGCAAACAGACTTGCATAACTGTTCACTCCATCTACCATATCATTTACGTAAATCAGGAACATTACTGGCGCCAACACTGAGCCTTGAGGGACTCCACTTATTACTTCCCTCCATCCAGACATCTTTTCCTTTATTACTGTCCTCATTTGTCTGCCTCTCAAAAAGTCTCTCATCCATTCCAGAAGTTTCCCCTTTAGTCCTCCTATATATTCTAGTTTCCACATTAGTCTCTTATGAGGTACCTTGTCAAAGGCCTTCTCTAAGTCTAAGTACACACAATCCACCCAACCATCTCTCTCCTGTACCACATCAATCGCTCTTGAGTAAAAGCTCAACAAGTTAGAAACACATGACCTTCCACTTCTGAATCCAAACTGATATTCAGCCAAAATATTCATCTCTTCCAGATATTTCATCCATCTGTCTTTCAGGATTCTCTCACACAATTTTGCGACCATGCTGGTTAGAGACACTGGTCTATAATTCAGGGGTTCTTCCCTGTTTCCTCCCTTGTAAATTGGTACCACATTTGCCCTCTTCCATTCTTTTGGCACTTTCCTCTCTTCCAGTGAGCATACAATTAACCTGTGAATTTTATCTGCCAGTTGTTCTCTGCATTCCTTCAGTACCCAATTAGAAATTCCATCAGGTCCTGGGGCTTTCCTTACATCTTGAGTTTCCAGTAATTTATACACTTCCTGTACCTCCATTTTTATATCTTTCATCAACGGAACATTTCAAATCACTCCCTCCCCCTCCACAAGCTCCTTTTCTTTAGTGAAAACTGACTGGAAACATTTGTTCATTATTTCTGCTTGCATTGCCGCATCCTTAAAGACCTCTCCTTCTACTTTCAGCTTGGTGATTCCTTCCTTTTGTTTCAGTTTGCCATTAACAAATCTATAAAACAGTTTGGGTTCATCCTTGCATTTGTCAATTATACCTTTTTCAAAATTCCTTTCTTCTTCTCTACGTATTCTTGTGTATTCATTTCTTGTTCTTTTATATTCTTCCTTTGTTCTGTGTGTGTGTGTGTGTGTGTGTGTGTTCTTACCTAACTGTATCTTTACAGTAATCAGTCAAGCTCGTACTGTCCCGTGTCTTAAACCATATTTATCGTACATATCCTTAAATTTGTGAATTGTTTTGGCACACACTACTTCATTCGGTAGTGTATTCCATTGATCAATTGCTCTATCTGGGAAGCAATATTTCCTTACATCTTTGTCACCTCTCTTTTCATGCTTTTTTTTGCAGTGTCCTCTCGCTGATGCTTCCCCACATGTTAAGCAATCATTTGTCTATTTTCTCCTTCCCTGATATGCATTTATATATCATAATCATCTCACCTCTTTTCCTTCTCTCCTGTAGTGTTGGTAGATTCAGTTTATTTAGTCTTTCTTCGCAGCTTAGATCCCTTAAGCTTGGTACCCATCTTGTAGCGGCCCTTTGAACTTTTTCAATCTTGTCTATGTGTTTTTTGAGATGAGGACTCCAGACTACTGATGCATACTCCAGGGTTGGTCTGATGAATGATGTTATTATCTTTCTTAGCATGTCTTCATTTATGTATGTAAACGCTATCCTCATATTGGCAAAGCAGTGTATACATGTTCCGTACCTTCTCACTGATATGGTCAGCCAGAGATAGTCTGTTACTGACAATCACACCTAGGTCCTTCTCTCTTTCTGATGTGTAGGGTTTTATTTCCTAATGTATAATCCCAATCAGGTCTTTTTCCACTTTTACCAAACTTGATTACATGACACTTGTCCACATTGAATTCCATTTGCCATGTATTACACCATTCATGAAGTTTATTTAATTCTTCTTGTAGTTCTTTACAAGAGTCTGTGTTAGTAATTCTCCTTTGTATTTTTGCATCATCTGCAAGCATATTTAGATAGCTTTCATTTCCATTGTTACTGTCTATATCATTTATATACACTAAAAACATGATTGGTGCCAGCACTGAGCCCTGTGGTATTCCACTAGTCACTTCTTTCCATGATGAGTAATTTCCCCTTAGTACTGTTCTCATTTTTCTTTTCACGAGAAAATCTTGCATCCAACAATACAGTTTCCCTCAAATTCCTCCTTGATGGTACAGTATCCATAAAAGTCTTTGGTGTGGTACTGTGTCAAATGCTTTCTTGAAATCTAAATACTGTCCACCCATTCTTCTCTTTCCTGTAATGTGTCTGTTACTCTGTCATAGTAGCTCAACAGATTAGTAACACATGATTTTCCTTTTCTGAAACCAAACTGTCTTTCTGTTATCATACTGTGTTGTTCTAGGTGATTTACCCAAGCTTCTTATAAGCTTTTCTAATACCTTGCTTACTACACTGGTTAGTGATACTGGTCGGTAGTTAAGTGGATTTCGTCTATTCCCTTTCTTGAATAAGGCAACAATGTTTGGTTTCTTCCAAATATCAGATACGGTAGTTTACCCTGACTCAAGGATTTCTTGAAAATTAAAAATAATGGTTTACTTAACTCCTTTGCACATTCACGCAGCACCCAACATGAAATTTCATCAGGACCATTTGCTTTTCCTTTGTCTAATTTACTTAGCTCCTCCTGTATTTCTTTTTCTGATGTTTGTATATCTGGTAGTATGTGTTGGCATGCATGTTCCACATAATCCCTCTCAAAATTTTTTTCCTCTGTAAAAACTGATTGGAAATTCTTGTTTAGTGCTTCACAAACATCCTTCTCTTGTGTATAGGTGATTCCATCGTCCGTAATGGATTGTAATTTATCTTTTACTTTGCTTTTGCTTCTGATGTGGCTGTAAAATAGCTTTCGTTGATCACTACTTTTATTTATGATATCCTCCTTAAACTGTTTTGGGGCTTCCCTCCTTATTCTTGTATAATCGTTTCTTGCCTGTTTGTAATTATTAGATGCCCTTTCACTATTGTGTCTTCTGTATCTATTCCACAACACATCTTTTTCTTCTGATTTTTTACATTATGTATTGAACCATTTCTTTATTTTCTTTTCTGTTTCTTTGTGCTGTGGGATGTACTCCTGGACTCCTATTTCATAAAGTTCACAGAATTTTTCATATATAGCATTTAAATCTTGTCCTCTAAGCTCCTTTTCCCAAGCTATTTCTAAGAAGTACTTCTTCAGGTCATGATACTTTCCCTTTTTATAGTTTAAGCTCTTTTTGAAACTTTCATTGCTGTTATCTTGTCATATGCAATCCTGAAATTGCAATTTAGTACTGCATGGTCGCTTTTGAAGAATGGAGGGTGATATATTAAATTGTCAACATTGTTTTCTTGCCTAGTAAATATAAGATCTAGCATTGAGGGCTCATCGAGTCCTCTTATTCTGATGCTTTCCCTTACATGTTGCATTAGGAAAAACTCTTGCACAAGATCCAGGAGCTTTTGGTCCCAACAGCTTACTTGGCTTATTATATCTAGAGTATTCCAATTTATATTTGTATTAAAATCTCCAGTAAGTATAATTCTTTTCGATTTCTCTTCCACTTTATGTAATAACGCTCTTAAACTCTGAACTGTACTTTCCGCCAGGTCCTCATATTCGTCTCTTTCCCATGTGTTTGATCTGGGTGGCATGTACAAATTGGCTACAATTACTTTTCCTTCAGATGTATTTATCTACTGCAATCAGTTCTACTTGTGATGGTATATCTAATTCTATTTCTTTGACTTTTAGATTTTTCTTAGATGATAATATAATTCCTCCTCCTTTTTTTAAGTTCCTATCTCTTCTCCATATATTATATTCCTCTAAGTTTTGGATGTCATTCGATATCCTTGGTGTTAATTTTGTTTCAGTTAGGCATATTAAATGTGGTTCATTTTCTCTGACATAATCATTCATCTCTAATAATTTAGATACCATTCCATCCACATTTGAGTACATCAACTTTATCATCTTGTTTATATACTTATCATGATTTGGTTCTACTACCTTCCTCCTTTTTATTCCCTCCTGTTTATGTATCACTTTCATACCTGCAATCCAATTACTTTGTAAAAAAAATGTATTCTTCCCTCATTTTCTGTTTTTGCATCCTCCTCCTTCTCTTTCAGTAATTCCAGTTCCTCTTGTGTTAGGCATCTTTTTATCCATACATTTTTGAACTCCTCTTTTTCCATAAGGTTCTTTGCATTTTTTAGTATCTCCTCCATGGTGTTTACACTCTGGAAGGTTACCTTTAGAGGTCCTGACTTGCTTTTCTCGTATTTCCCTAACCTTTTGTGTTCCTCTATGTCTTTACTACAGATTTCCTCTGATACTTCCTTCAATATGCCCATTACATTTGCCATCTTCTTTTTGTCTCTTGAGATCTTGTTTTTTACTTCTTCCTCTTCTATACCAGTGATTACTATACATTTGTTAATACCTACTGAATCTCTGACTAACTTAGGATTGTTCTAGATTATTCTTTTCACTTCCTTTTTAATGCTTTTTTCTTCCACCCTTGTTCCCAAGTCTTTCTTTACTTTCACCATTTCAGCATAAGTGGTTTTCACATTATTTTTCTAGCTTTGCACAGCTTCATTCACCTGTGTTATCTTCTCCTCAATATCACTGCTCTGATCTATCTGACTGCCTACTTGCCTAATTGTCTCTGTATCATTTTTGAACTCTTCCATAATACTCTCGTGGTTGACTACTGTACTTGCCATTTCACTAATTTTCCTCCTAAGTGTACCCACTTCAACTGTTAGCTCATTTATGGTTGTTTCTTTCTTGTTGACTTCCTTTCCTAATTTTTCTATTTCTTCCTTTTGCAAGTGCATTTGTTTCTTAATTTCATCAATCTCATTCTGAAAAGCCATCTCCAACCTATGTACTCCTTCAACCAGTTTGTTGTGAGCCTCCATTTCAACCAGTTCTTGGTAGAAATCATCATCCTGCTTTCTACCTTTATCCCTTTTCTTTTCCAAATTTGCTTTACTAGAGTATGTGGTCAATTTGCAGTACTAAAAGCGCAGTGTGTCCAGGCATCTCAAAATGATCGGATCTTGAATTTGGTTCTCTATTGTATTTTGTTTTTCTCTTGGAGGGAACTGTTACTGCGGGCTCATGGCTTTTGGTTCCTTCTTCCTCGCATAAAAAAAAAATATATATATATAGTACTTATACTGTATTCCCTGGGGCAGATTGTAGTCTAAACAACAATCAGATGCTTGTGCGCATTCCTATGCTGCTTGTTTACTTTTCTGTTTGACCAAGTCTTACTTAAAACTTCTTCTTTTTTTTTTTATATTAGAACACCATTTAGTCTAACATTGCACAGACTTTGACTCATACAAAAGATACTTATTTAGGTAAAGCCGCTGGCCAAGTTGGCCAGGTATAGAGAGCTGTCGACATGCGTCTGCTCTCTCTCGGTGTGTGTGTGTGTGTGTGTGTGTGTGTATTTACCTATTTGTATTTACCTATTTGTAGTATACAGGAATTGAGCAATGCTCGTGTTGTCCTGTCTCCATATCCACATTTATCAAGTCTACCTTTGCACACATGAATGTTTTTCTCATGCACCACCTCTTTGTCTAAGTCGTTCCAAATATTTAAGTATTTACCTAATATACCTAATTCTGATATACACAGTGTGTAGGAGGAGGAAGCTGAAAGTTAATGTAAACAAAAGTAAAGTTATGGTGTTTGAGAGGAATGAAGTCACAGAGTGTGCGGTGAGGTTGGATGGTGAGGATATGGAGAATGTGAGTGCATTCAAGTACTTGGGTAGTGTGATGAGTAAGGATGGAACTTTGGGGGATGAAGTACGTGAAAGGGTACAGCAGGGAAGAAAGGTTGTTGGTACACTGAAAGCAGTGATGAGCAATAGGGAGGTGAGTATGAAAGTTAAGAAGTCACTGCATGATGGTATTGTGATCCCTACCCTGACGTATGGAAGCGAGGCATGGACCTTGCAAGAGGGGAACAAGTCAAGAGTGAGAGCACTGGAAATGAGTTACTTGAGAGGAGCATGTGGAGTGACGTGGAGGGACAGGTTGACGAATGAAGAAGTAAAGGAACGTTGTGGGGTAGATGTGGATGTGGTTGAAAAGATTAGGAGAAATACACTGAGGTGGTTTGGACATGTGGAGAGAATGGAGAATGAAAGACTGACTAAGAGGGTGTATGTACGTGAGGTGGAGGGAGGGAGAGGGAGGGGTAGACCGAGGATGAGGAGGAGGGATGGAGTTGAGAGGTATATGAGGGAGGGGGGGGTGAGTTGGGGGGAGGGTAGTCAAATGGTGGGTGACAGAGTGACTTGGAGGCGTTTTGTCTGTGGCCACCCTTTGCGGGATTAGGGCATCGGGCTATAGATAGATAGATAGTGATATACACGGAATGTACTATGCTCGTGGGTTTCCGTGGCTGTTTCTCAATAAGTCGAATTTAGCTTTAAACTCGTTTAAGTTTTTACACTGGACGATCTCTTTGTCCAGGCTATTCCATAACTCTATACTTCTGTAAGGAAAGCTATATTTCTTGATATCCTTCAAGCAGCTTGACTTTTTCAATTTCATTCCGTGTCCTCTTGTTGCTCTCTTATCCCATACAAACAGATCTTCTTTGTCAATTTTATCTACTCCCACCATGGTCCTGAACACTGCAATCATGTCTCCCCTCTTTCTCCTTTCCTCTAAAGAAGGCAAATCCAGTTTTTCCAGCCTCTCTCTGTATGACAGGTCTGTCAGACTAGGGACCATCTTGGTTGCTGTTCTTTGTATTCTCTCAATCTTGTTTATATCTTTCTATTTGTGTGGGGACCACACTACCGCTGCATATTCTAACCTGGGGCGGATCATGGCCACTATCAATTTTTTCATCATTTCCTCATCCATATAATGAAATGCTACTCTTATGTTAGTCAAGAGCTTATAAGTCTCTCCAACTATCTTGTTAATGTGCTTTTCTGGTGACAAATTATCTTGGACCAGCACTCCCAAATCTTTCTCTTCTCTCCTTTTTGTGATTAATTCATTACCCAAAAAATAATTCAGTGATGGTCTCCTGCTACTTTTACCCATTTCCAATATTTTACATTTCTTTACATTAAATTTCATTTCCCACGTCCGGCTCCAATTGTGTATCCTATCCAAATCCTCCTGCAGTATTTTACAATCCTCCTCAACCTCTATCTTCCTCAAGATCTTTACATCATCAGCAAACAGACTCGCATAATTGTTCACTCCGTCTACCATATCATTTACGTAAATCAGGAACATTACTGGCGCCAACACTGAGCCTTGAGGGACTCCACTTGTTACTTCCCTCCATCCAGACATCTTTTCCTTTATTACTGTCCTCATTTGTCTGTCTCTCAAAAAGTCTCTCATCCATTCCAGAAGTTTCCCCTTTAGTCCTCCTATATATTCTAGTTTCCACATTAGTCTCTTATGAGGTACCTTGTCAAAGGCTTCTCTAAGTCTAAGTACACACAATCCACCCAACCATCTCTCTCCTGTACCACACCAATCGCTCTTGAGTAAAAGCTCAACAAGTTAGAAACACATGACCTTCCACTTCTGAATCCAAACTGACATTCAGCCAAAATATTCATCTCTTCCAGATATTTTATCCATCTGTCTTTCAGGATTCTCTCACACAATTTTGCGACCATGCTGGTTAGAGACACTGGTCGATAATTCAGGGGTTCTTCCCTGTTTCCTCCCTTGTAAATTGGTACCACATTTGCCCTCTTCCATTCTTTTGGCACTTTCCCCTCTTCCTGTGAGCATACAATTAAGTTGTGAATTTTATCCGCCAGTTGTTCTCTGCATTCCTTCAGTACCCAATTAGAAATTCCATCAGGTCCTGGGGCTTTCCTTACATCTTGAGTTTCCAGTAATTTATACACTTCCTGCACCTCCACTTTTATATCTTTCATCACCGGAACATTTCTAATCACTCCCTCCCCTTCCACAAGCTCCTTTTCTTTAGTGAAAACTGACTGGAAACGTTTGTTCATTATTTCTGCTTGCATTGCTGCATCCTTAAAGACCTCTCCTTCTACTTTCAGTTTGGTGATTCCTTCCTTTTGTTTCAGTTTGCCATTAACAAATCTATAAAACAGTTTGGGTTCATCCTTGCATTTGTCAATTATACCTTTTTCAAAATTCCTTTCTTCTTCTCTACGTATTCTTGTGTATTCATTTCTTGTTCTTTTATATTCTTCCTTTGTTCTGTCGTTACCTCTCTTTCTCCAATTGTTCCACGCCTTATCTCTCTCTTTTTTTGCTATCATACACCTTCTATTAAGCCACTCCATTTTCCTGTTTTCTTTCCCTCTTACTCTTGGTACAAATTTTTCCACACCCAAATTACAGAGGTCTAGAAAGATATCCCACTTCCTCTGTATCTCTCTTGTTTCTCTGAATTTTCTCCAATTTGCATTTTCAAAAAAGTTTCTCAATCCTGTAAAATTTGCTTTCCCAAAGTTGTATCTTCCCTGTCTATGAAGCTCGTCTCTTGGCTCGACGTTTCCTATTAATTAACATCTGGAACTCAATGACCACGTGATCACTTTTTCCCAAAGGACAGAGATATTCCAATGATTCTATTACATCAGGTTCTTTGGTGAACAGTAAATCTAACCTTGCTGGTGTGTCCTCACCTCGAAACCGTGTCTCTTCTTTGACCCACTGCCTCATCACATTATTCATTATTATATTTAATAACATAGTGCCCCACGAATCCTCGCCGCCTCCCGAGTACCATTCCTCCCAGTTCACCTCTTTTCAATTAAAGTCGCCCACCAAAATTATATTATTGCTTTTCTCAATTATTTTTTGCAAGTAGTTAGCCATATCTAACAACATCTCATGGTATTTGTCATCCTTCCATGCTCTCGTCTTTGGGGGAACATACACTACCGCCATATCTCTCTTAACATTCTCTCCAGTTTCTAATTTCATATATATCACTTCAGCCCTGCCTTCTCCCATTTCCACAGTATCTACATTTATGTTGTTCTTCACTGCTATCATCACTCCTCCTCCCTTTTTTTCTTTTCTGTCTTTTCTCCACAGTTTGTATTTACCATCTCCCATATGAACATCAATATCTTCTCTTAATTTGGTCTCTACAAAGCACATGACATCAGGTTCATGTTCTCTCAAGAAATCATTAATTTCGATCCTTGTCGATATGAAACCATCCACATTACTATATATCACCTTCAAATTATTTTTAACATTATTAATACCCTCTTCTCTCCTACTCTCTGTCCGTACCACTTCCTCAACTTCTGATCTTTCACAACCATCCCCCTTAGTTTCCTTCACTTCTATTTCCTTAAATACCATTTCCTTACTTTCATATCCAATACTCTCCATAAAAAAGTATTACATTCTTCCTCTGTCCTCATCATTTTTGTCCTTTACTTCTTCCTTTAATGATTTTAAAACTTCTCTTTCTTCTTCATTCAGATCTTTTCTTATTATAATATTTTCCATCCCCGCCTCTTTGCTTAAATTCCTGGTCACTTTAAGTATCTCATTTATTACACTTTCTGATGTAAACTTAACTCTCATTGGTCTTGTTTCCCCTTTCTTGTAAGGCCCTATCCTCCTTACTTCCTCAATTTCTTTTACCCACTTGTCTCCTTCGGGGTCAATCTTGCCTAATATTCCTCTCACCTGGTTCGTGTCTCTCTCGAGTCTTACGAACCTAACCTTTTCTTCCTCTTCCCTGTTTCCAAATACAGTGGAACCTCTCTCATTCGGACTATATGGGGGGAAGGGATGTCCGAATTAGCAGATTGTCCGGACCATCAGGGTAATCTCCAGTTCATACCAAACTCTATCTACATATGGTATGTTTGTTAATTATTAACATATGTGGCATATGTCAACCCTACGTAACTGCAAAAGATGAAAGGATACAGGTACTAAAATAACAAAAAAATCATGTAAGATAGTTTTGTACTGCATAATTTACAGGTAAGGCCGTGACAAGAAACTAGCCTACATTTTAAATTGTAGTAAGTGACTAAGGCCCGTGTAGGCAAAAGAATAAATTAATTAATTAACTGTAATATTTGGAATAAAAATAAAACTTATGTAGGCAAAAAATACATTGTCATCTTTGGCACACTGAAACACCCATATGGGCAAGAAGCTAATGTTTGATGTACAAGTAAAGCACATTTATGTACAAAAAATAACCTACAGTAATCACTAAACACTGCAGAATATTCTGACCCATTTTGTGTAAGCAAACTCCTCCTTTTAACACCTTTATTCATTACAGAAGCTACACTTGCATTAAGGGGCATGGTAAGGAGGAATAACTTTTGAAATACAGCGTAAAAATATAAATGGTTGGTGAACTAGTTGATGGAACGAATGCTAGCGTGTGTTTAAACAGGCGCCCATGTAGCGACCTAGTGTGATCCGAGACTAAACGAATGATGATCGCTTTCCACGCTGATACTGAAAATGACTTTAGAATTACTTTTCAACATATTTTTGGAGCTTATTATTTTTAAATTTTGTCCGTATTAACAGAAATCCGGATTAAAGGGGTCCGGACCAAAGAGGTTCTACTGTACTACCACACATCTGTTCCTTTCTACAGTTTCTCTCACTATTTTCTCTTTTTTCTTCAGTATTTTCACTACATTTTCTTCCATTTCTTTCTTGTTCATTTCCCTTTCTTCCTGGATGATCTCTCTTAAGCTGACCACTTCTTTCTGTTCTTCTTCTACGTGTGCCCACTTTGCCTTATGTTCTTCTAATATATTACTCACCTTCTCCGTTTTATTAGTACTCTCTTCTAGTTTCCTCCTTCAACATTTTCCCGCTTCAAATTCCTAATCTCTTCGTTGGCTGTTTCATTGGACTGGATCAGACTCTGTATGGTAGTTTCCGTATTTACTGACACATCATTTATCACTAGATTCTCTACTTTCTTTTCGAGTTCACTAATCCTCATAATTAATGTTTTAACCAGGTCCATGACATTGGTATTAGCATCAAATCCTTGAAATTCTAGACCCTCATTGTTTATATTTTCGGCCATGTTCGATGTTGGTTAAATACCAAAACAGCTGTTACCGAAAAAAACTACAAACATTCATGTACAATCTAGTCAATAAATCTTTACATTTTTGGTAGTCTATTAACTTTCATTATTTTGAATTTAAATCAAGACCTTAGGAGACAGGACAGACAAAATTCCTGAAACTACTTAAGGTTAGCAGCGATGGCTGGTACGTCTGCTCTCTCCGGCTGTTCGTTTGTGTGTGTGTGTGTGTGTGTGTGTGTGTGTGTGTGTGTGTGTGTGTGTGTGTTCTTACCTAATTCTTACCTAATTGTATCTTTACAGGAATGAGTCAAGCTCGTACTGTCTCGTGTCTTAAACCATATTTATCGTACATATCCATAAATTTGTGAATTGTTTTGGCACACACTATTTCATTCGGTAGTGCATTCCATTGATCAATTGCTCTGTTTGGGAAACTGAATTTCCTTACGTCTTTATCACCTCTCTTCTTATGCAGTTTTTTGCAGTGTCCTCTTGCTGATGCTTCTCCATATGTTAAGTAATCATTTATGTCTATTTTCTCCTTTCCTGATATGCACTTATATAGCATTATCATGTCACCTCTTTTCCTTCTCTCCTGTAGTGTTGGTAGATTCAGTTTATTTAGTCTTTCTTCGTAGCTTAGGTCCCTTAAGCTTGGTATCCATCTTGTAGCGGCCCTTTGAACTTTTTCAATCTTGTCTATATGCTTTTTGAGATGAGGACTCCAGACTACTAATGCATATTATAGGGTTGCTCTAATGAATGATGTTATTATCCTTCTTAGCATGTCTTCATTTATGTATATGAATGCTATTCTCATATTTGCAAGCAGTGTATACATGTTCCGTACCTTCTCGCTGACGTGGTCAGCCGGAGATAGTCTGTTATTGATAATCACACCTAGGTCTTTCTCTCTTTCTGATGTGCATAGGGTTTTATTTCCTAACTTAATAATCCCAATCAGGTCTTTTTCCACTTTTACCAAACTTGATTACATGACACTTGTCCACATTGAATTCCATTTGCAATGTACTACTCCATTCATGAAGTTTATTTAATTCTTCTTGTAGCTCCCTACAAGAGTCTGTGCTAGTAATTCTCCTTTGTATTTTTGCATTATCTGCAAACATATTCAGATACCTCTCATTTCCAGTGTTACTGTTTATATCATTTATATACACTAAAAACATGATTGGTGCCAACACCGAACCCTGTGGTACTCCACTAGTCGCTTCTTTCCATGATGAGTAGTTTCTTCTTAGTACTGTCCTCATTTCTCTTTTTATGAGAAAGTCTTGCATCCAACAAAACAGTTTGCCTCGAATTCCTCCTTGATGGTACAGCTTCCATAAAAGTCTTTGGTGTGGTACTGTGTCAAAAGAGCTCTTGAAATCTAAATAGATACTGTCCACCCATCCTTCCCTTTCCTGTATTGTGTTTGTTACTCTGTCATAGTAGCTCAACAGATTAGTAACACATGATTTTCCTTTTCTGAAACCAAACTGTCTTTCTGTTATCCTACTGTGTTCTTCTAGATGATTTACCCAAGCTTTTCTGATAAGTTTTTCTAATACCTTGCTTACAACACTAGTCAGTGATACTGGTCGGTAGTTGAGAGGATTTTGTCTATTTCCTTTCTTGAATAAGGGCACTATATTTGTTTTTTTCCAAATATCAGGTAGTTTACCTTGACTCAAGGATTTCTTGAAAATTAAAAATAATGGTTTACTTAACTTCTTTGCACATTCTCGTAATACCCAACATGAAATTTCATCAGGACCACTTACTTTTCCTCTGTCTAATCTACTTAACTCCTCCTGTATTACTTTTTCTGCTATTTGTATATCTGGTAGTATGTGTGGACATGCGTGTTCCACATAGTCCCTCTCAAAATTTTTTTCTTCTGTAAAAACTAATAGGAAATTCTTATTTAGTGCTTCACAAATATCTTTCTCTTGTGTATAAGTGATTCCCTCGTCCGTAATGGATTGTATTATATCTTTTACTTTGGTTTTGCTTCTGATATAGCTGTAAAACAGCTTTGGTTGATCACTACTTTTATTTATTATATCCTCCTCAAACTGTTTTTGGGCTTCCCTCCTTATTCTTGTATAGTCGTTTCTTGCCTGTTTGTAATTATTATACGCCCTTTCACTATTGTGTCTTCTGTATCTATTCCACAACAAATCTCTTCTTTCTTTTGATTTTTTACATTCTGTATTGAACCATTTCTGTATATTCTTATCTGCTTCTTTGTGCTGTGGGATGTACTTCTGGACTCCTGTTTCATAAAATTCACAAAATTTTTTATATACAGCATTTAAATCTTGTCCTCTAAGCTCATTTTCCCAATCAACTTCTAAGAAATACTTCTTTAGGTCTTGATAATTTCCCTTTTTATAGTTTAGGCTCTTTTTGTAACTCATTGCTGTTTACTATGTCATATGCTATCCTGATGTTATAATTTAGTACTGCATGATCGCTTTTGCCGAGTGGAGGGTGATATATTAAACTGTCAATGTCATTTTCTTGCCTAGTAAATATTAGATCTAGCACTGAAGGTACATCAAGTCCTCTTTTTCTGGTGGTTTCCCTCACATGTTGCGTTAAGAAAAACTCATGTACGAGATCCAGGAGCTTTTGGTCCCAACAGCTTTCTTGGCTATTTATATCTAGAGTATTCCAATTTATATTTGTATTGAAGTCCCAAGTTAGTATAATTCTTTCCGATTTCTCTTCCATTTCATGTAGCAATGATCTTATACTCTGAATTGTACTCTCTGCCAGGTCCTCATATTCGTCTCTTTCCCATGTGTTTGATCTGGGTGGCATGTACAAATTGGCTACAATTACTTTACCTTCAGTTGTGTCGATCTCTACTGCAATCAGTTCTACTTGTGATGGTATATCTAGGTTTATTTCCTTGACTTTTAGATTTTTCTTAGTTAATATTATAATTCCTCCTCCTTTTTTTAAATTTCTGTCTCTTCTCCATATATTGTATTCCTCTAAGTTTAGTATGTCATTGGATATCCTTGGTGTTAATTTTGTCTCAGTTAGGCATATTATTTGTGGTTCATTTTCTCTGACATAATCATTCATCTCTAGTAATTTAGATACCATTCCATCCACATTTGAGTACATCAACTTTATCATCTTGTTTATATACTTGTCATGACATGGTTCTACTACCTTCCTCCTTTTTCTTCCATCCTGTTTGTGTACCACTTTCGTACCTGCAATCCTATTACAGGTAACTCGCACGGAACACGTGGGTTTCGTTCCTACCGTGCCGTGTTAGGTGCGAAATCGCGTATATTTAAACTACTCCATATTTTGCTCCCTAGACCCCCCAAATGTGTTGTTTTGCTGTTATCTGTCACTGGTAATCACTAGAAAGCACTTTAAGTGGTTAGAAGGTTTATTTAATGTTATAACTCACAAATACAGTACTCCACAGCAAAACTTCAACACACAAATACTGTACGTAAACACAAGGAAACATTCCGACGCCGATCATAGGTAATCATATAAATCAGGTTAACTGGTACCAGTGCTTTAACTTACAAGCACATACCAGAACAGTACATATTTAACTTAGAAATGCAGTTCTGTGATATCGAATGATTTCAGTACATAATCTGTTAGGAATGGCTGGAAAAAAAAAATGTTATGAATACATTTTCACCTTTTTGATATATGTTTATGGTAGTTTCGAGTTATTTTTTACGTTATCGTTGTGCCCATGCTTGGAAAAGGGAGCGAAAGAGTTGAATTTTCAGTCCTAAATGAGAAAACTGCACGTCCTCCAAGGCTAGACTCTGCCACGGGAGAATAAAGTGGAGGGTCAGTCCGATTAGCAACAAGGAAGTTGTGTCACAACTTCCAGCTCCCACACCATGAGTATGGCTAAAAATAGAATCGTAATGCAGTTTCAGAACTAACAATAAGTCTAATTATTACAAATACAGATACAAAGCAGAAATAAATACGTTTACAGACGGGGAAATCGTACTTCTTCCGTCATAACATGTTCATCTTTCTCTATCATTTTACCTTGTTATTTTCGCAATATATATTGCTGTCTCGTAAACAGGGTGGTTGTTTGTGTTTTCCAAGGGAGGAAAAAGATTGTATTTTCTGTCTGGGTCGAGATAATGGGTGTAACTATGTGTGGTTAGGCATGGCCACGAGCGAAAAAATCGTACATTCACTCATCACAATATCAGGGGGTGAACTGACAGATGACACACGAGAGGGTGAAGTCAAGGTCAGAGTCATGTCCCAGATTTTCGTTCACTTCCCGAAAGTTTTCACAGTTATCTACAATTTGCATTGCATCAAATGATCCAAACCATTACAGCAAACCTGAGCAACTAGGTAAAGATACCAAGACAAAAATGTATTTTTCTCTTATTATAAGTCTTTAACGAACAAACTAAAAAGGCAATAATCCGATGCCGATCATGGGTAATCATATAAACCAGGTTAACTGGTTACAAGGCTTTATTCAATGCTTTAATTGCTTACAAGTACATACCAGAACAGTAAATATTTAACTTACAAATACAGTACAGTAGAAAAGCAGTACAGTAAGAGTTTAACGAACAAACAAAAAAGGCAATATTCCGACGCCGATCATGGGTAATCATATAATTCGGGTTAACTGGTTACAAGGCTTTATTTAATGACTTAACTTTATTTAAGTGCTTACAAGTACAGTACATATGAGAACAGTAAATATTTAACTTACAAATACTGTACAGTACTGTGGAAAAAACGAACAAATAAAAAAGGCAATATTCTGACGCCTATCAGGTAAACTGGTTATAAGACTTTATTTCTTGCTTTAACGTTATTTAATAGTACTTTAAGTTGCACATAAACTTACCAGAACAGTACAGTACTCTAAATATTTAACTTACAAATACTGTGCTACTGTACTCGGGAATGTCTCACTCACTGAATAATTTCCCGCCTAGATCATCACATAATCAAAACAAACCGCGCGCTGCGGTGACGTTCGAGGATTTGATCTTTCAAAGGCCTCTCCTGCGTTAATTTGTAGTTTTCATGATGGTTTTTTAATCTTACGTTGTCTTATATGTATCCCAGCCCTTACCGTGTATAATTGCGAGCGCGTTCCGTGAGATCGTGTTCCGTGCGAGTTACCTGTACTTTGTAAAAAAATTTCTTCTTCTCCTCTTCTGACCTTCCCTCATTTTTTGTTTTTGCTTCCTCCCTTTTCTCTTTCAGTAATTCCAGTTCCTCTTGTGTTAGGCATCATTTTATCCATACATTTTTGAATTCCTCTTTTTCCATAAGGTTCTTCGCATTTTTTAGTATCTCTTCCACAGTGTTTACACTCTGGAAAGTCACCTTTAGAGGTCTTGTCTTGCTTTTCTCGTATTTCCCTAACCTTTTGTGTTCCTCTATGTCTTTACTACAGATTCCTTTGATACTTCTTTCAGTAAGCTCATTACATTTGCCATCTCCTTTTTGTCTCTAGTGATCTTGTTTTTAACTTCTTCCTCTTCTATACCAGTAATTACTACTGATTTATTTATCTCTACAGAATCTCTGACTAACTTTGGATTGTTTTGGATTATTCTTTTCACTTCCTTTTTAATGCTTTTTTCCTCCACCCTTGTTTCTAAGTCTTTCTTTACTTTCACCATTTCAGCATACGTGGTTTCTACATCATTTTTGTAGCTTTGCACAGCTTCATTCACCTGTGTTATCTTCTCCTCAATATCACTGCTCTGGTCCATAAGACTGCTTGCCTGCCTAATTGTCTCTGTGTTATTTTTGAACTCTTCCATAACACTCTCATGATTGACTACTGTACTTGCCATTTCACTCACTTTCTTCCTAAGCGTACTCAATTCCACTGTTAGTTCACTGATGGTTGTGTCTTTCTTATTGGCCTCCCTGCCTAGTTTTTCTATCTCTTCCTTTTGCAAGTGCATTTGCTTCTTTATTTCATCAATTTCATTTTTGAAAGCCATTTCTAGTTTGTGTACACGTTCAACCAGTCTATTGTGAGTCACCACTTCAACCAGTTCTTGGTAGAAATCATCATTTTGCTTTTTACTTTTATCCCTTTTCTTTTCCAAATTTGTTTTACTGAAGTATGTATCCATTTTGTAATACTAAATGAACAGAGTATGTACTTACAGAGTATGTACACTTTCCCCGTGTTGCTGTAGTCTAAACAAACCCAGCTGACTTAGCGCATTGTGGTTCTTTGTTCTGTTTGAACCAGTCTTATTTAAACTTATTTTTTCTTTTCCTTTTAATAATGAAAAATCATTTAGTCTAACCTGGTACAGAGCCTGACTCATTCTATCTATCTATCTATCTATTGCCAGACGCCTCAATCCCGTTTGGGGTGGCCACAAACAAATCGCCTCCAAGTCGCCCTGTCCCCCGCCATTTCACTACCCTGCTCCCAACTCACACCCCCCTCTCTCATATACCTCTCCACCCCATCCCTCCATCTCATCCTCGGTCTCCCCCTCCCTCTTCCACCCTCCACCTCACTCACATACACTCTCTTCGTCAGTCTTTCACCCTCCATCCTCTCCACATGGCCAAACCACCTCAGTGTGTTCCTCACAACGCTTCCTATCACATCCACATCAACACCACAACGCTCCTTTATATCCTCATTCGTCAGCCTGTCTCTCCACGTGACTCCAAAAGCTCCTCTTAAATAACTCATTTCCACTGCTCTCACTCTTGACTTGTGTCCTTCCAACAACGTCCAAGCTTCACTTCCGTACGTTAGAGTTGGTATCACAATACTGTCATGACTCATTCAAAGATACTAATTTAGGTAATGCCACTGGCCGTGTTGGTCTGGTACGGAGCATCGATGACAGACATCTACCTCCGATGGCTCCCTCTGTGTGTGTATTTACCTATTTGTATTTACCTATTTGTAGTATACAGGAATTGAGCAATGCTCGTGTTGTCCTGTCTCCATATCCACATTTATCAAGTCTACCTTTACACACATGAATGTTTTTCTCATGCACCACCTCTTTGTCTAAGTCGTTTCAAATATTTAAGAATATACCTAATTGTGATATACACGGAGTGTACTATGCTCGTGGGTTTCCGTCGCTGTTTCTCAGTAAGTCGAATTTAACTTTAAACTCGTTTAAGTTTTTAGACTGGACGATCTCTTTGTCCAGGCTATTCCATAACTCTATACTTCTGTAAGGAAAGCTATATTTCTTGATATCCTTCAAGCAGCTTGACTTTTTCAATTTCATTCCATGTCCTCTTGTTGCTCTCTTATCCCATACAAACAGATCTTTGTCAATTTTATCTACTCCCACCATGGTCCTGAACACCGCAATCATGTCTCCCCTCTTTCTCCTTTCCTCTAACGAAGGCAAATCCAGTTTTTCCAGCCTCTCTCTGTATGACAGGTCTGTCAGACTGGGGACCATCTTGGTTGCTGTTCTTTGTATTCTCTCAATCTTGTTTATATCTTTCTTTTTGTGTGGGGACCACACTACCGCTGCATATTCTAACCTGGGCGGATCATGGCCACTATCAATTTTTTCATCATTTCCTCATCCATATAATGAAATGCTACTCTTATGTTAGTCAAGAGCTTATAAGTCTCTCCAACTATCTTGTTAATGTGCTTTTCTGGTGACAAACTATCTTGGACCAGCACTCCCAAATCTTTCTCTTCTCTCCTTTTTGTGATTAATTCATTACCCAAAAAATAATTCAGTGATGGTCTCCTGGTACTTTTACCCATTTCCAATATTTTACATTTCTTTACATTAAATTTCATTTCCCATGTCCGGCTCCAATTGTGTATCCTATCCAAATCCTCCTGCAGTATTTTACAATCCTCCTCAACCTCTATCTTCCTCAAGATCTTTACATCATCAGCAAATAGACTCGCATAACTGTTCACTCCATCTACCATATCATTTACGTAAATCAGGAACATTACTGGCGCCAACACTGAGCCTTGAGGGACTCCACTTGTTACTTCCCTCCATCCAGACATCTTTTCCTTTATTACTGTCCTCATTTGTCTGTTCTCAAAGAGTCTCTCATCCATTCCAGAAGTTTCCCCTTTAATCCTCCTATATATTCTTGTTTCCACATTAGTCTCTTATGAGGTACCTTGTCAAAGGCCTGCTCTAAGTCTAAGTACACACAATCCACCCAACCATCTCTCTCCTGTACCACATCAATCGCTCTTGAGTAACAGCTCAACAAGTTGGAAACACATGACCTTCCACTTCTGAATCCAAACTGACATTCAGCCAAAATATTCATCTCTTCCAGATATTTTATCCATCTGTCTTTCAGGATTCTCTCACACAATTTTGCGACCATGCTGGTTAGAGACACTGGTCTATAATTCAGGGGTTCTTCCCTGTTTCCTCCCTTGTAAATTGGTACCACATTTGCCCTCTTCCATTCTTTTGGCACTTTCCCCTCTTCCAGTGAGCATACAATTAACCTGTGAATTTTATCCGCCAGTTGTTCTCTGCATTCCTTCAGTACCCAATTAGAAATTCCATCAGGTCCTGGGGCTTTCCTTACATCTTGAGTTTCCAGTAATTTATACACTTCCTGCACCTCCACTTTTATATCTTTCATCACCGGAACATTTCTAATCACTCCCTCCCCTTCCACAAGCTCCTTTTCTTTAGTGAAAACTGACTGGAAACGTTTGTTCATTATTTCTGCTTGCATTGCCGCATCCTTAAAGACCTCTCCATCTACTTTCAGCTTGGTGATTCCTTCCTTTTGTTTCAGTTTGCCATTAACAAATCTATAAAACAGTTTGGGTTCATCCTTGCATTTGTCAATTATACCTTTTTCAAAATTCCTTTCTTCTTCTCTACGTATTCTTGTGTATTCGTTTCTTGTTCTTTTATATTCTTCCTTTGTTCTGTCGTTACCTCTCTTTCTCCAATTGTTCCACGCCTTATCTCTCTCTTTTTTGGCTATCATACACCTTCTATTAAACCACTCCTTTTTCCTGTTTTCTTTCCCTCTTACTCTTGGTACAAATTTTTCCACTCCCAAATTATAGAGGTCTAGAAAGATATCCCACTTCCTCTGTATCTCTCTTGTTTCTCTGAATTTTCTCCAATCCGCATTTTCAAAAAAGTTTCTCAATCCTGTAAAATTTGCTTTCCCAAAGTTGTATCTTCCCTGTCTATGAAGCTCGTCTCTTGGCTCGACGTTTCCTATTAACATCTGGAACTCAATGACCACGTGATCACTTTTTCCCAAAGGACAGAGATATTCCAATGATTCTATTACATCGGGTTCTTTGGTGAACAGTAAATCTAACCTTGCTGGTGTGTCCTCACCTCGAAACCGTGTCTCTTCTTTGACCCACTGCGTCATCACATTATTCATTATTATATTTAATAACATAGTACCCCACGAATCCTCGCCGCCTCCCGAGTACCATTCCTCCCAGTTCACCTCTTTACAATTAAAGTCACCCACCAAAATTATATTATTGCTTTTCTCAATTATTTTTTGCAAGTAGCTAGCCATATCTGACAACAACTCATGGTATTCGTCATCCTTCCATGCTTTCGTCTTTGGGGGAACATACACTACCGCCATATCTCTCTTAACATTCTCTCCAGTTTCTAATTTCATATATATCACTTCAGCCCTGCCTTCTCCCATTTCCACAGTATCTACATTTATGTTGTTCTTCACTGCTATCATCACTCCTCCTCCCTTTTTTTCTTTTCTGTCTTTTCTCCACAGTTTGTATTTACCATCTCCTAAATGAACATCAATATCTTCTCTTAATTTGGTCTCTACAAAGCACATGACATCAGGTTCATGTGTGTGTGTGTGTGTGTGTGTGTGTGTGTGTGTGTGTGTGTGTGTGTGTATTTACCTATTTGTATTTACCTATTTGTAGTATACAGGAATTGAGCAATGCTCGTGTTGTCCTGTCTCCATATCCACATTTATCAAGTCTACCTTTACACACATGAATGTTTTTCTCATGCACCACCTCTTTGTCTAAGTCGTTCCAAATATTTAAGAATATACCTAATTGTGATATACACGGAATGTACTATGCTCGTGGGTTTCCGTCGCTGTTTCTCAATAAGTCGAATTTAACTTTAAACTCGTTTATGTTTTTAGACTGGACGATCTCTTTGTCCAGGCTATTCCATAAGTCTATACTTCTGTAAGGAAAGCTATATTTCTTGATATCCTTCAAGCAGCTTGACTTTTTCAATTTCATTCCATGTCCTCTTGTTGCTCTCTTATCCCATACAAACAGATCTTCTTTGTCAATTTTATCTACTCCCACCATGGTCCTGAACACCGCAATCATGTCTCCCCTCTTTCTCCTTTCCTCTAACGAAGGCAAATCCAGTTTTTCCAGCCTCTCTCTGTATGACAGGTCTGTCAGACTGGGGACCATCTTGGTTGCTGTTCTTTGTATTCTCTCAATCTTGTTTATATCTTTCTTTTTGTGTGGGGACCACACTACCGCTGCATATTCTAACCTGGGGTGGATCATGGCCACTATCAATTTTTTCATCATTTCCTCATCCATATAATGAAATGCTACTCTTATTTTAGTCAAGAGCTTATAAGTCTCTCCAACTATCTTGTTAATGTGCTTTTCTGGTGACAAACTATCTTGGACCAGCACTCCCAAATCTTTCTCTTCTCTCCTTTTTGTGATTAATTCATTACCCAAAAAATAATTCAGTGATGGTCTCCTGGTACTTTTACCCATTTCCAATATTTTACATTTCTTTACATTAAATTTCATTTCCCACGTCCGGCTCCAATTGTGTATCCTATCCAAATCCTCCTGCAGTATTTTACAATCCTCCTCAACCTCTATCTTCCTCAAGATCTTTACATCATCAGCAAACAGACTCGCATAACTGTTCACTCCATCTACCATATCATTTACGTAAATCAGGAACATTACTGGCGCCAACACTGAGCCTTGAGGGACTCCACTTGTTACTTCCCTCCATCCAGACATCTTTTCCTTTATTACTGTCCTCATTTGTCTGTCTCTCAAAAAGTCTCTCATCCATTCCAGAAGTTTCCCCTTTAGTCCTCCTATATATTCTAGTTTCCACATTAGTCTCTTATGAGGTACCTTGTCAAAGGCCTTCTCTAAGTCTAAGTACACACAATCCACCCAACCATCTCTCTCCTGTACCACATCAATCGCTCTTGAGTAAAAGCTCAACAAGTTTGAAACACATGACCTTCCACTTCTGAATCCAAACTGACATTCAGCCAAAATATTCATCTCTTCCAGATATTTTATCCATCTGTCTTTCAGGATTCTCTCACACAATTTTGCGACCATGCTGGTTAGAGACACTGGTCTATAATTCAGGGGTTCTTCCCTGTTTCCTCCCTTGTAAATTGGTACCACATTTGCCCTCTTCCATTCTTTTGGCACTTTCCCCTCTTCCAGTGAGCATACAATTAACCTGTGAATTTTATCCGCCAGTTGTTCTCTGCATTCCTTCAGTACCCAATTAGAAATTCCATCAGGTCCTGGGGCTTTCCTTACATCTTGAGTTTCCAGTAATTTATACACTTCCTGCACCTCCACTTTTATATCTTTCGTCACCGGAACATTTCTAATCACTCCCTCCCCTTCCACAAGCTCCTTTTCTTTAGTGAAAACTGACTGGAAACGTTTGTTCATTATTTCTGCTTGCATTGCCGCATCATTAAAGACCTCTCCATCTACTTTCAGCTTGGTGATTCCTTCCTTTTGTTTCAGTTTGCCATTAACAAATCTATAAAACAGTTTGGGTTCATCCTTGCATTTGTCAATTATACCTTTTTCAAAATTCCTTTCTTCTTCCCTACGTATTCTTGTGTATTCGTTTCTTGTTCTTTTATATTCTTCCTTTTTTCTGTCGTTACCTCTCTTTCTCCAATTGTTCCACGCCTTATCTCTCTCTTTTTTGGCTATCATACACCTTCTATTAAACCACTCCTTTTTCCTGTTTTCTTTCCCTCTTACTCTTGGTACAAATTTTTCCACTCCCAAATTATAGAGGTCTAGAAAGATATCCCACTTCCTCTGTATCTCTCTTGTTTCTCTGAATTTTCTCCAATCCGCATTTTCAAAAAAGTTTCTCAATCCTGTAAAATTTGCTTTCCCAAAGTTGTATCTTCCCTGTCTATGAAGCTCGTCTCTTGGCTCGACGTTTCCTATTAATTAACATCTGGAACTCAATGACCACGTGATCACTTTTTCCCAAAGGACAGAGATATTCCAATGATTCTATTACATCAGGTTCTTTGGTGAACAGTAAATCTAACCTTGCTGGTGTGTCCTCACCTCGAAACCGTGTCTCTTCTTTGACCCACTGCGTCATCACATTGTTCATTATTATATTTAATAACATAGTACCCCACGAATCCTCGCCGCCTCCCGAGTACCATTCCTCCCAGTTCACCTCTTTACAATTAAAGTCACCCACCAAAATTATATTATTGCTTATCTCAATTATTTTTTGCAAGTAGCTAGCCATATCTGACAACATCTCATGGTATTCGTCATCCTTCCATGCTCTCGTCTTTGGGGGAACATACACTACCGCCATATCTCTCTTAACATTCTCTCCAGTTTCTAATTTCATATATATCACTTCAGCCCTGCCTTCTCCCATTTCCACAGTATCTACATTTATGTTGTTCTTCACTGCTATCATCACTCCTCCTCCCTTTTTTTCTTTCCTGTCTTTTCTCCACAGTTTGTATTTACCATCTCCTAAATGAACATCAATATCTTCTCTTAATTTGGTCTCTACAAAGCACATGACATCAGGTTCATGTTCTCTCAAGAAATCATTAATTTCGATCCTTGTCGATATGAAACCATCAACATTAGTATATATCACCTTCAAATTATTTTTGACATTATTAATACCCTCTTCTCTCCAACTCTCTGTCCGTACCACTTCCTCAACTTCTGATCTTTCACAACCATCCCCCCTAATTTCCTTCACTTCTATTTCCTTAAATACCATTTCCTTACTTTCATATCCAATACTCTCCAAAAAAAAGTATTACGTTCTTCCTCTGTTCTCTTATCATTTTTTTCCTTTACTTCTTCCTTTAATGATTTTAAAGCTTCTCTTTCTTCTTCATTCAGATCTTTTCTTATTATAATATTTTCCATCCCCGCCTCTTTGCTTAATTTCCAGGTCACTTTAAGTATCTCATTTATTACACTTTCTGATGTAAACTTGACTCTCATTGGTCTTGTTTCCCCTTTCTTATAAGGCCCTATCCTCCTTACTTCCTCAATTTCTTTTACCCACTTGTTTCCTTCGGGGTCAATCTTGCCTAATATTCCTCTCACCATGTTCGTGTCTCTCTCGAGTCTTGCGAACCTAACCTTTTCTTCCTCTTCCCTGTTTCCAAATACTATCACACATCTGTTCCTTTCTACAGTTTCTCTCACTATTTTCTCCTTTTTCTTCAGTATTTTCACTACATTTTCTTCCATTTCTTTCTTGTTCATTTCCCTTTCTTCCTGGATGATCTCTCTTAAGCTGACCACTTCTTTCTGTTCTTCTTCTACGTGTGCCCACTTTGCCTTGTGTTCTTCTAGTACATTACTCACCTTCTCCGTTTTATTAGTACTCTCTTCAAGTTTCCTCCTCAGTTCAACATTTTCCCTCTTCAAATTCTTAATCTCTTCATTGGCTGTTTCGTTGGACTGGATTAGACTCTGTATGGTGGTTTCCGTATTTCCTGACACATCCTTTATCACTAGATTCTCTACTTTTTTTTCGAGTTCACTAATCCTCATAATTAATGTTTTCACTAGGTCCATGACATTAGTATTAGCATCAAATCCTTGAAATTCCATTCCCTCATTGTTTACATTTTCGGCCATCTTTAACGTACCGATCAAGTACCTAAACAGCTGTTACCAATAAGCCACAAACATTCATGTATACTATTGCCAACAAATCTTTACATTTTTGGTAGTCTACCAACTTTCATTATTTTAAATTTAAAGAAAGACCCTAGGAGACAGGACAGACAAAATTCCTGAAACTACTCAAGGTCAGGAGCGATGCCTGGGAGCGATGCCTGGGACGTCCTCTCTCTCCGGCTGTTCGTGTGTGTGTGTGTGTGTGTGTGTGTGTGTGTGTGTGTGTGTGTGTGTGTGTGTGTGTGTGTGTGTGTGCATGCGCAGGATCACACCTCTGCCACATGAACAGCTCCCATCAGGCAATCCTGTGTTTTGGAATTCTTGAGCATCTGGCTCTGGGGAAATGTATCTAATCTCTTCCTGCAGAACTCCAGACATAACTACTTGTCTTACATACTTGTTACCTATAGCTATATAATTACATATTACATACAGTATTGTGTCATAACATATTAATGCCTACACCATACAGCATTACATACAAAGATCCCTTAGCACAGAGTGAGACCCTTCTCAATGTCAAGAAAGGCAAGTTCCCTGACCTTCTTCCAACCACTCCTCACTAAAGCCACAGAGCTAGCTCCTGCCCCACCTCCAGCACATAACATGTCTCAAAAGCGACAAAACTCTTCCGCACACTCGACAGACTTATCTGAATGATCATGTTCACATACTCTCCCCGACACACTGTACACATGAAATGAGCATTATCTGGCAATCTACCTCTATTACTACTACATCTTTAATGCACTGACTTATCACAAACTCTGCACAAGATGGAGTTACTTCCCACACCCTTGTGGCAAACTGCAGATGGCCACTCTCCTTCCTCTTTGACAGTACAGTATTGCCACCAACCACGGATACCGTCACCTTTCTTTTATCTGCATCTGTTCTTAAGCCCTTGTGTCCCATACAATCCCTTCACTTCCTAGAAATTTCCTTCACCTCCCTTTCACTCTCTGCAATCAACACCAAATCATCGGCATACATCTCCCATGGGAGTCCATTTCTGAAGTTGGACTTCAAGAACCATGATAAACAACATAAACATCCTTCAGTTAAACATAGATGGTATAAACACCAAAAAACAAGAACTCACACAACTCATCAAACAACAGAACATACCTGCCATCTTACAAGAAACAGAACATCACAGAGCACGGAAAACACTGACATTTCATAACTTCACCACCATTCGACAAGACCGGGCTGACGGAGGTGGCAGTTGACTCATTACCCTGGTACACAAATCCATCAACTTTGCAGATACCAGTGCACACACACAGTCACTCCTCCCCACCACATGACAGCACAACAGAAATACAACCAATTAAAATACGTTCTGGTAACAAATCACACACAACAATCGCTAACACATACATTCTCCACCAATCGTCCCCCACAGTACCACACAATTACGCTCCAAAGATACACCACATCACTAACATACCCAACATCATCCTGGGTGGTGATTTCAATGCCAAGTCGTCGGCCTGGCATGTCAACAACCCTGACAGAGGACTGGCACTACAATCCCAGACAGATCATCTTTTCATACTGAACAATCTAGACCAACATACCCATATCCCACACCAAGCCCTCTTCCTCCCATCATCCCCAGACATCACCTTCTGCTCCCCAAACCTCGCTCCCACTACATCATGGGGAGTGGGCAAAACCCTAGGTTCTGATCACCTCCCAATCATCATCACTACCAAAACCAGAATCACCCCAGCTGGCCACAAACACACACACACTAATTATAAGAAAGCCAACTGGGAGGCCTTTGTAATTGAAACAGAACAACATTTCGAAACACTAAACAGTACACCCATCACAAACATCAACACCACTGCGCACACTTTCAATACAATTATACAAAATGCAGACAAAAAACACATCCCTTGAGGCAACAGAAAGAAACACAATCCCAACTTCACACCAGAAATTCAAGGCCTCATCAAACAACGGGACACACTGCGACACTCCCCAGCACCCCATGCACAAGACACCATACAACAAATACAAGAACTCAACTCTCAAATAAACAATAAAATATCAGAACAGCAAACACTTAACTAGAAAAATTACCTCCAAACACCTGACCACAAAACAAACATCAGTAAACTCTACAAAACGCTAAACAGCATTACCCTTTCCAACAGCAACACCACACAATCACACGCTGCCATCACAACAACAGACATCATACCCTCAAGCAAACAACAAGCAAACACTCTCATTAATACTTTTCACAAGTCAGCCATCTAAACCCCCATCCCGAAGACCGACGTATCATCCGACATAAGAAACAGTTCCCCACAGACCCAGACTATGCACCTTTCACTTACAACCAGACGAAGCACATCATTAACAACCTTAAGCACTCATCTGCCTGTGGACCAGACAACATAAGCAACATTCACCTTAAACACCTTGGACCACAAGGCATACAAGCACTCACCAACATACCAAACTACAGTTACTCAAACAACATAATACCCAACATCTGGAAGCATGGCATTATTATCACTATCCCTAAACCCAACAAAGACCCTACGTTACCCTCCTCACATCACCCCATCACACTCCTCTGCACCCCCTCTAAAGTCACTGAACGACTAGTACTACAACTAGTCACACCTCACATTCACCTAGCCCAATCACAACATGGCTTTAGGCCACTACACTCCACAAACACCCTTCTTATAGACCTTACACAAAAAGTTTTCGATGGCATGAATTCAGCTAGGCCACCACACAGAACACTCCTGATCACACTAGATAACAGCAAAGCTTTTGATGCCATCTCACGCCACAACCTCACAAACAAAAAACTCAACATAAACATGCATAACACAAAAAAATGGCTGGCAAACTACTTAGCAGGCAGACGTGCACACGTAACATTTGCCGGTCAGTCTTCTAACATCAGAAACTTCACAAGCGGCGTCCCCCAAGGATCTGTTTTGTCCCCTACACTCTTTAACCTATACATGCACGACGTACCCACACCCCACAGATACATATAGCTTCCTATGCAGATGATATAACACTTACATATACTGTATGCACCAAAATGCAAACACAGCTGCACACATCCAACCCTGTTAGGACTCCATATTATAATTACAAATCATAATAGATAGATAGAGAAATAGATAGATAGACAGCTCTATGCGAGCCTGGGAATGGGAAATGAGCTTGCAAATTACACTGAGGAAAGCTGACAACAGTGGCCAGTAAGGAGATGATGCAGTTAGTTGTCAGCAATCCACCGGTGAACAAAGCCTTAGTGACCATACACATACATACACACATACTCACACACAGGCTTCTATAACTTTCCACCCACAAGGAACACACATGATAAGTCTCCTGTTACACCAGAATTTAGGAAAGAGAGGGCAGAAGGAGACAGGCCATAGAACAGGCACGTCAGAAGGAGGAAGGGCTTAGCAACTTGAGAGAGAGAGAGAGAGAGCGAGACAGGGAGACAGGGACTCTGCTCAACTCACTCGTGAGTGAGAGACTTGTTAATATTTCCAAGACAAATAAAAATAGTCCCATACTATTCTTTACCTCTCGTCACTACATGACAAATGGGAAAGAAGATTAGCTACTTACGAAGCTACTCAAATATAACAACCGCTCGCCCACAAGTCTAATACATTTATAACTCAACTACAAGTAACCACAAAGGAACTACAAAGTCTTTTTATGACAACCCTACCTCAACACACTACACAAATGATTTACCTCAAACAGGCTCAAAATAGCCCCAGCCAAATCTACAGTGACCCTTCTCACAAACTGGACAGCAGAACACAGTCACCTCCCACACCTCACCGTAAACAACACACTCCTACCACACACACACACACACACCCAAAATCCTTGATGTAACATACAATACATCAATATCATTTAAACAACACATCACAAACATTAAAAATAAAATAACACCAAGACTCAATGCCTTAAGGTCACTTGCCCATACAACATTCGGACACAACAAAGAAACCACCACCGCAGTATACAAACAATACATACGTTCAGTGATGAATTATGCAAGCCCTACCTGGGCTCCTAACCTCACCAAAGCACACTACAACACTCAACAGACCATACAGAACAAGGTCCTAAAAATAATCACAGGCTGCACAGCTACTACACCCACAGACCACTTCCATCAAGAAACCAAAGTCCTCAAAGTCAAGGATCACCTAGACATGAGAGGCACCCAGTTTCTTGCTGCAGCCTCCACAAACCCATAACATCCACTATATTACATGGCAGCGCATACACCCACACCAAGGAACATCAAAACAACATACAGCACACGATACTATACACAAATACTGTCATCTCTCCCCCCTCGTCTGCCTCAGACCAGCTTCTGCAAGCATATCCACACTCAGATCACTCACCTCTCCATTCAGGCACTTAAGACAACACACAGCTGCATGCACGGCCTCCTGACATCCACCCTTCAGAATCCTATCTCCCTCGTAAGAACAGGGTCCACCTGGCCAGGCTGAGTTGTGGGCACCATCCAGCCCTCTTAAGCTACTAGAGGAGGCTGGATGATTCCGTCGTTGATGCCTGTCCAGGATGCAACACAGCACCCCGTTCTATTAAGTACATTATGGAAGACTGCATTGCACACAATCACCTATGCCAACGACACAACATACACTCTTTGACAGCTCTGTGGGAAAGCCTGGTCTCAGCCATGGTCTTCCTGAGGGACTAAGGGCTGTTCGGCCAGACTGCCTAGGGAACAACTATTACTACTACTACTACTACAACAAGAGGCTCAGGACTGACCCATGATGCAAACCAACATTTATTGAAAACTCATCACCCAAATCTCCATTCACTCTGATCTGGGTGTGAGCAACCAAATACACAGCCATAACCACTCTAACCAGCCACTCCTTGATCCTAAGCTTTCTCAATGCCCACTTCACCGCCTCCCTATGCACTCTATCAAAGAACTTTGTGGCCTCAGTAATTATTGGATTAGGGTTGAGAGAGAGAGAGAGAGAGAGAGAGAGAGGATAGCACAAAGTAGGTATGGGGTTGAGAGAAAGAATTCTGACCTCAGTAATTATGGGATTTGGGTTGAGTTGGGAAAAAAAAAAAAAAAAAAAAAAGACTTACAAAAGACCTTTAAGAACCATGGGCCTCTTCAACGAGCCGGGTACATGTCATCTGTGACCCACCCAACCCAAGTCTAAGTTGATACTTAAGGAGGGCTTGGTGATATCCAAATCTTAACCAGGCTGCATAATGCTCGTATCAAAGTCTTGAATTGCCCAGCATGTCAATGCTAGTGGTGGAATATCTGGATGGTGTGTTGTTGAAGAGAGCCTAGTAAAGTTTGTGTTGTGATTGTTTTATGTGCCTAGTTATGCTGTGTGACTCATATAATGACAGGGGTGTTGTGTGTTCACGCAGGCTGCCATGTAGAACTGTGTGCCTCTGATTTCAAGATATTCCCTGACAGTGATGACTTTTGTGTCAAAGTGTAAATGAGATGTAAGAGCAATACTGTTGCAGCCAGTGATGATGTGTAGAGCAGTGATCTGTATGGTGTCTGCAAGGTGTTGCTGTGGGTATTAAGATAGGATGGAGGTCCATACCAGGAAGCACAGAACATCAATGGTTTGATATATTCTTTGTGGAGTTTGGAAAGGGCTTCTTTTTGGTGCCCAAAGACTGGTACTGTAAGTGCCCTGAGTACTTTGGGTCTGGGATGCACTGCCTCTTGATGTCTTGTATGTGGTCCAATTGCATGTCACTCCAAGGAGCACAGTAGAGGATGTGAGTGGCACAGGTCCACTGTATGTCAAAGGTGTACTTGTGCTCATGTTTGCTTCTAGTGCTGAGAGTTGTGCTGGCTTGGGCCAAAGCAATCGTTAGCCAGTTGTCCTTGAACCATGCCTGGTTTGGGACAGTCTTGGTGCAGTGTGCAGGTGGTCTGTGATGTGGCACATGGACGTTATAGTAATGCCATCTACATATGAAGCAATGTTTATGAGCAGCTGAAGTGTGAAAATATCATGCATGTGAAAACTGACAAGTGTGAGTGAATGAACCGAGCCCTCTGGAAATCAGTCAAGGAAGCTTCACATTCGTGACACCTTGCCCTGGAGTGTAACATATGCCTGATAACTTGATAAATGGTTGGCCAGTCAACATTTGGTGCTGTTCTCCATATACTGAGATGTGATGCCACAAAGTCCACTGAAAATTAATGGAATCTGCAAATCACTTTCTGGCACAACTGTACATCCTATCAACAGCACTTCACTGAGACAAGCTACATATTCTAATGCTGTTCTTTTTTACAGCTCAATGGATGAATAAGAAAACGCTACAGCTGTATGTCCTTTGTTATTATATTAGTGTGTTATTCTCATTACTAATCAGTATTCAAGATGGACTTATATGAAACTGAGGTCAAGTTAAAGTAGCTAGATTACAATAATATATTGTGTCATCACTAAAAACAGGATGACAGCACTTTCCAAGCTTATAGTCACCAAGAATCCAAGAGCTTTCAATTTATCTGTCCTATTGCTATCACAAGGATCAAGTTTACTCTTTTCCTTAACTGCTTTGATGGAGGGACTGTAAGAAAATGTTCTGGAAAGAGGTGGAGAGAGTAAGGCTGGGTGGTAGTGAAGTTAGTAGGGGAGTGATAGATAAAAATGGTAAATTACTAGTGGAGAAGGGAGAAAATGTGAGCAGATGGAGAGAACACTTTAAGGAATTGTTGAACACAGAGAATGGAAGTAATGCGAGTATAAGTGGCTGGGAAATGGCTGGGAGGAGGGAGGTGAGAAGACAGGAAGAAATCAGTTGGACAGAAGTTGTGGAAGCAATGAAGAAAGTCAAATTGGGGAAAGCCCCAGGAACTGATGCAGTGTGTGGTGAAATGCTGATGCATGGGGGAGACATAGTAGTAGAATGGATGTGGAAGCTGTGCAGATTGGCCTGGGAGGAAGGTAGAGTCCCGGAGGATTGGAAGTCAGGTATAATATTCCCTTGTACAAAGGAAAAGGGGAAAAAGAAGTGTGTGGTAATCATAGGGGCATTTGTCTTCTTAGTGTAATAGGAAAAGTGTATGGCAGGATACTTATTGACAGAGTTAGGGAAATAACGGAGGAATTAGTTGGAGAAGAACAGGGAGGGTTTAGGAAGGGCAGAGTTTGTGTAGATCAGATATTCATTCTTAAATCTTTAGTGGAAAAGTTTCTAGAGAAGGGAAAGAAGTTGTATGCGGCTTTCATGGATTTCGAGAAAGCATATGACAGGGTGGATAGACAAGGATTGTGGAAAGTATTAAGAATATATGGAGCAGATGGGAAGTTGTTGAATGCTGTGAAGAGTATCTATGATGGTGCTAAGGCTGCAGTGCGTGTGGATGGTGAATTGAGTGAAGTTTTCTCTTTGAAGGTTGGGTTGAAGCAGGGATGTGTCATGTCTCCATGGTTGTTCAATCTGTATATGGATGGGGTAAAAAAAAAAAAAGAGATATAAGGTAGGGCAGTGGATGTTGGAGTGGCCCTAGTGAGAGAGGGTAGTGTTTGGAAATTCCCTGTACTGTTGTTTGCAGATGATACTGTGTTGTTAAGTGAAGACGAAGGGGAGCTGCAAGGCTTGGTGGATGAGTTTGGGAGAGTGTGTAAGAAACGGAATCTAAAGGTGAATGTAGGGAAGAGTAAAGTGATGGTCTTTGAGAGTGGTGAAATCAGTGAATGTACAGTGAGGTTGGATGATGAGGAAATGGAAAATGTGTGTACATTTAAGTACTTGGGGAGTGTGATGAGTAAGGATGGAAGTTTGGAGGGTGAAGTGCTTGAAAGGGAACAACATGGAAGAAAGGTTGCTGGTTCCTTGAAAGCAGTGATAAGAAACAGGGATGTGAGTATGGAAGTGAAAAAGTTACTACATGACAATATCGTGATACCAACTCTAACGTGTGGAAGTGAAGCTTGGATGTTGTTCGAAGGACACAAGTCAGAAGTGAGAGCAGTGGAAATGAGTTATTTAAGAGGAGCCTGTGGAGTCACATGGAGAGACAGACTGACAAATGAGGATATAGAGGAGTGTTGTGATGTGAATGTGGCTGTGATAGGAAGTGTGAGGAGGAACACACTGAGGTGGTTTGGCCATGTGGAGAGGATGGAGGGTGAGAGACTGACGAGGAGAGTGTATGTGAGTGAGGTGGAGGGGGGGAGAGAGAGGTGGAGGTCGAGGATGAGATGGAGGGATGGAGTGGAGAGGTATATGAGAGAGGGAGATGTGAGTTGGGAGCATGGCAGTGAAATGGAGGAGGACAGGACGACGTGGAGGTGATTTGTTTGTGGCCACCCCATACGGGATTAAGGTGTCTGGCAATAGATAGATAACTAGACTGATCTTTCTACATATAAGTACAGTAATCCCTATACTATTCGGACGCCCACTTTCCGGACACCCCACTTACCAGACATTGTGGGCCTGGACCTTCGGAACCCAAAAATGGCCAAAAAAAGAAAAAAATCCCTCCCAAATCTGATTTTTTCCCCACCTGTAATTTGAAATTGCCACGCGGCGCCAAACAGCTGTTTACACCAAGACCCCTTCACCCCTTCCTTCCTCCCCACTCCCCTGTCAAGGTTGCCACTTGGTATTTTTCATTACCAAATGTGGACCAATTTGGTAACAAAAAATTCATTTGGTAATGAATCAGAATAATGCATTACCAAACGGATTTTTCACATGTATGAGTATACACAGGATGGAGATGGTGGATTGTCTGCTGTCTCTGATTAATCTGCCAGCCTACACAGTGTGAAAATAATCAACATGCTGTTAATTATAAGGAAAGTGATCACATTTAATTCCACTTGTATATATAATTAGTGAAGAATAAATGCTAGCCTTACAAATTTGGTAATGAAAAGTTAAATTTGGTAATGAAAACTGCGGAGTGTGGTAATGCGGTCAAGCTCCGATCTGGCAACCCTACTCCTCCCTCACCACCAGTTACCGCTTAACTGCAATCACGAGTAGATGCTTATCGCAAAGGATGGTGCATGGGCTCGTTTTTTGTGAACAGTGAATAAACTGCAATACCTCGCCACTAGACCACATGGGAATTTACAGTGTTGTGCAGTGTTAAGAAATTAGAATTTATAGTTCAAAGGATTAACTGTGGAATGCAAACTGGCAGTTGAAACTGGCGTGGTGCAGTTAACAATGTGCAGTATTAAACAATTATAACTCACAGTGCAAAGAATTACTGTAAGTGCAGCACAACACAGGATTACTGTACGTGCTTCAAGAGCATTTTCACCACTACCAAAGCCTTAGAGAAGGCGGCCACAGACGTGCTTTAAGTACCCTGGCTGTGGTACAGTCACTTCTAATTCCTCATTCTTTGGTTCCTTTTCATTTATTTCATGCTTTATGTCCATTATTGGCATGAATAGGGTATTAAATTGGTTTAAATAGGTGCTATGCATGTCCGGTATAGGTGGCTTTCAAAGTTAGGCTGGGTTAGGGTCCTTAAGTACCAACCCAGGAGCCAGGGGCCCACTTTCCGGACGGGACCACTTTCCAGACATGGCTTTGGCTCTATTACATCGGATAGTGGAGGGATTACTGTATTACTATCCTTTGGCAGCAACCTTTCTTAGTAAATGTTTTTGATCTCACCATCTTCACTGTGGGAGATTTCCATTCATTTCATTCATCATCTAATCCCCAAAGTAAAAAACAGTACCGGTAGTCGGGAAACAGCAAATATCAAGACATCAGTATATTATGTCCATGACCTAATGAGGATAACAAAAAAGTCAAAGAACAAGTGAGGAGATCCATAGTGCAGCAGCTTCTACTTCTCCACTGGTAATAAATAAGAGAAGAAAGCAAATTTGGGTTACAACCATTCCCCTTCTTGCACTACAGGAGGTACAAGTGTGAACATATAATGTGGCTTCCCACCTCTTAGTCAATGATTATGCAACTTTTACATAATGTATTGAGAAAGTTGTTGGGTTCAAAACAACACATCACTGCAATTGTTCACTGCCTTGTACTTTATCATAATAAAATGAATCAATATTTGTACATACAATGATACAAAGCACTTTGTAACACAAAATGTCAGGAGATGGGTTTGCAAAATCCCTACACAAACACAAAAATATTTCCAGTTCCCATTTCCACCCCTATTACTTACCTTGTAGTTTCACAATAAAATAAAAATAAATATCGCATGTACATTTGATGTCAACAATTACTGCTTTGTAACTCACCTTAAGCTCTTGCAGCTTCTTCTTTTTGGCATCAAGCTGAGCAGCTTCAGTACTTTTTTCATGGTCATCTGCTTTGGGTGATATGCTTGATGTGGAGGAAACTGAATCGTGGGAAGTGGAGTCATATCTGGAAAAGAAGGGACAACACTTGGGTGGAAAAATACTGATGAAAAGGCATATACAGTCATTTCTGTTTAGCACTTTCCTTAACATACTTTTCACCATAAGGCTGACATGCTTTCACTTAAAACATTTTTCACAACAGTATAAAGATCTTAATCAACTCAGGAACACTTTCCATATAACATGCAATTGTTCACTTTTAAGTGATCAGGGTGCGCAGTGAATGTTCATGATTGATACGACCCACACTTGGCACTTATTTTGTTATTTTACACATTTTTTTTTAAATTCCCATTGGATTCCAGAATTTTAAGCATTGGAGGAGGCTGCAGCACAAACCGAACATGGTGGTACTCCCGATGGGAATGGGAATGTTGGTGATAGGGAAAGCTGGAGCTCCTGTTTCACTAGCTACCTAACCATCCCCCTTTGCTAACCTTTTCAGTGTGACAGTAACATGGAGAGTAGATCAGCATACTCTCCCAAACATTCCCTCTAACTATCTTATGCACTACACCACATGCGCATTACATATTACACAACGTACTCCACTACGTTACAGGGGTTGACGTCAGCAAGGGCAAGTGGCCAGAAAACTCTGCCCCTGCTACCTAGTGGCGGACTTTTGGGGGGAGACGTGACGAGGGTACCACCGGCATAGATCACGGGTCCAGGCCGAGATGGGGCTCGAACCTGTGCTAGTGGGTATGGGGCATTGCAGTTTCCAGGCTGCTGCTTCCACCCAATAGAGAGGGGCCTGAACCTGGGAGCAGCGCTCCAGGAGGCTGCCCTATCAGTGGGTACACAATGGTGGTGCCAAGGCACACCTGGAAGGTGTCCCTGTAGCTGTCCTGGCAGGGTGCCCCGAGGCTACTACTGCAGCCTCTGGTAGGGCTGGTGGACTAAGGGTCCCAGACCCATTGCCTGAACTGGGAGTGTGCAGTGGGTGGGGCCTGTGGTATGTCTCTTCCCATTTATTATTACCGACTATGACCAAGTACAAGAATAAGCTTCAATTCAAGCTTCTATCTATCTATCTATTGCCAGACGCCATAATCCCATAAGGGGTGGCCATTTGACTTTGAGTTATTTGTTTAATGGGGAGGGGCACTAACCCTCCACCAACCCACTTGTTGACACATAGGGAGCAAGTATGGTTTGGTTATATGGTTACCACCCAGCATTGCAAAAGGTTTCTTGGTTTACAGGAAACCATTTGGCTTGTCACTCAATGTAAGGCAACCTATAAAGGAAAGAAAAGTAATAAGAAGTGGCAGGAAAGATGGGAGAAATAGGAAGAGAGGAGGGCAGGCACAGAAAAAGATTGATAAAGGCTAAGGAAGAAGTAGGCAGCACTATGAGTGGATGACGGTCGCCAGTACAAGAATAAGCTTCAATTCAAGCTTGAGGACATTAAATTGCCCAAGGGATGAGAGTGGGTTCTAGGCATGTAGGAAGTTTGAGAGGTAGATGGGGGAAGTCACTGACGCATTCAGTAGGAGGTGGGTGGATGTGGCATGTTTGCAGGAATCAGGTACAGAGGTGGATAAGCCACAAAGATCATTGGAAAGGATTGTTACTATAAGCTTCTTTCGGCAGGGGGGCACAGATGGATATGGGGGTGTGGGGGTGTAGGTTGCAGAGAAATGGGTGGAATATGTTATGAATGTTATGAGAGTAAGCGATAGGATATTAGTAATGAAAATTTTGTTCAGTGGAATGATGATTGCAATTACTGTATATTGGCATATGCTCAACAGGCAGGCTTGGATGAGGTAGAAAAGGACGGATCTTGGGATGGCTTAATAGACGTAGTAGGTGGTATGGGGGATGATGAGATAGTGGTTTTGGGAGGGGACTTAAATGGTCATGTAGGTGAAGCAGCTCAAGGATATTGAAGGAGTACATGAGGGATGTGCATATGGTACAAGAAATGCAGAAGGGGAAAGGATATTTGAGTTTGGAGAGGCAATAAATATAACTGTGTACATTTGAGGAAAAGAGAGAGTAGGTTGATTACATGGGTCTGGGGGAAATAGCAGTCAGACAGATTACTTTATGGTCAGGAGTGCTGACAGGAGGTTAGTGAGGGATGTTAAAGTTACAGGAATGAGGAGTGTGTCCAGCAGCACAAATTATTGATATATCACATGGTGCTTAATAAATGAGTGATGAAAAAAAGGACTTACAAGTATTTACCTAGGAGGACAATATGGAAGATGGAAAACAAAGCAGTACGGGATGCTTTCTATAGCAACATAAGGAGAGTGGTGGCTGAACAGGGAGCCGTTGACAAAGGAGTTAATGAACACCACAGAGCCTTCAAGAACAACCTCCTGAGAGTTACTGATGCAGTACGCAATTGGACAAGAGGCCCACCAAGACATATAGTAACCTGGTGGTGGGATGAAGGTGCAGAAGCTGCAGTTAAGGAGAAAAGAAGGCTCTTCCAGGAATGGAAGAAGGGTGGTAACAAGAAGGCATACTTGGCAGCCAAGTGTAGGGCTAGAAGAGAGGTATACAGGGTGAAGTCTGAGTCACAGAGACTTTTACTTGATAACCTAAATCATGTGGAAAGGGAGAACATGACATTTAAGGTGGTAAATCAGGTGAGGAGGGATAATCAGGATATTA
Organism: Coenobita brevimanus; assembly: GCF_032717465.1. Taxonomy (NCBI): domain Eukaryota; kingdom Metazoa; phylum Arthropoda; class Malacostraca; order Decapoda; family Coenobitidae; genus Coenobita; species Coenobita brevimanus. The sequence continues at coordinate 32,841,876 of NC_137056.1, read as the reverse complement.
TAGTTGGGCAGTGTGTGAAGAATGATGAAGAAAGGGTAGTGGTGAACAGTGGGAATATTAACGATACATGGAGAAAGCATTATAGGCAGTTGTTGAATGTACAGTATGACTGGGACAGGGATGATTTGGAGCCAGCAGATCCAGTGTCTGGCCCTCAGCCTTTGATTGACGCTGCTACTGTCAGTAAGGAAATAGACAGGGTGCAGGTGGGAAAGGCAGCAGGTGTGTCTGGGTTGACTGCTGGAATGTTGAAGGCCTCAGGAGATATAGGAGTGAGGTTAATCACTGGCATGATAAAGATGATTATATATGAGTGTGCTGCCCCAGATGATTGGCTGAAGAGTGTACTTTTTTTTTTTTTTTTTTTTTTTTTTTTTTAAATAACAGAATGGAGGAAGGAAAAACAAATGAAAAAAAAATCCATACACCAGATTACTAGTGTCCTCTGTTCATAAAGTATCTATAACAGTTAGACTTGAACAGCTCTGGGTTGAAATTTGGAGGGAAACAACACTGGGGAAGTGAGTTCCAGAGAGATGCAGTTCGGGGAATGAAAGAATTCTGATAGGCAGAAGTTCTGCAACATGGTTGAGTGACATTCCAGTCATGAGCGCTACCAGATGCCCAAGTAGCACGAGGGAAGGCATGGAGAGGTGGCACCGTGGACGCAACTTCGTCTGAGCATTTGCCAAAAAAAATCTGTAAAATAATGTAATGGAGGCAACATTCCTTCTTACTTGCAGGGGAAGTAGTTTATTTGTAATGGGAGGGTTGTTAATAATTCTAACAGCTTTGTTCTGAATTTTATCTACTTGTTTTAATGCAACCTCTCCACATCCATTCAACAAGGGTGAGCAATATTCAAGCTGAAAGAGCACATGACTCTAATAAATTATAGCTAACTGCTCATCAGCGAAGAAGTTACGGACTCTGTACAATAATCCAAGTTTCTTTGAGGCGGTTTTAACAAGAGATCTAACATGAGAGGTCCAGCTGAGGGCACTGTTAAGTGAGATGCCAAGAATTTCAATACTTTTGGAGATGGGAATACTAGTGGCACTGAAGGTAATGTACGAATATGGCAATATCTGTCTTTTAGTCTATCTATCTATACCCCGACGCCCTAATCCTGCAAAGGGTGGCCGCAGACAAAACGCCTCCAAGTCGCTCTGTCACCCACCATTTGACTACCCTCCCCCCAACTCACCCCCCCCTCCCTCAGATACCTCTCAACTCCATCCCTCCACCTCATCCTCAGTCTACCCCTCCCTCTCCCTCCCTCCACCTTACCTACATACACCCTCTTAGTCAGTCTTTCATTCTCCATTCTCTCCACATGTCCAAACCACCTCAGTGTATTTCTCCTAATCTTCTTAACCACATCCACATCCACCCCACAACGTTCCTTCACTTCTTTATTCGTCAACCTGTCCCTCCATGTCACTCAACATGCTCCTCTCAAGTAACTCATTTCCGCTTCTCTCACTCTTGACTTGTTCCCCTCTTGCAAGGTCCATGCCTCGCTTCCATACATCAGGGTAGGGATCACAATACTATCAAGCAGTGACTTCTTAACTTCCATACTCACCTCCCTCTTTCTCATCACTGCTTTCAGTGAACCAACAACCTTCCTTCTCTGCTGTACCCTTTCATGCACTTCATCCCCAAAAGTTCCATCCTTACTCATCACACTACCCAAGTACTGTACTTGAATGCACTCACACTCTCCATATCCTCACCGTACATTCTGTGACTTCATTCCTCTCAAACACCATAACTTTACTTTTGTTACATTAACTTTCAGCTTCCTCCTCCTACACAGTTCCAAATTCATTCACCAAACCTTGCAACTCCCATTCATCTTCACTCAACAATACTGTATCATCAGCAAACTGCAACACCGGAATCTTTCAAATCTCACCCTCATTCATTAAAGCCACCCCCACATCCATTGCCCTACCCTGCACCTCCTTTACAACCCTATCCATGTATATATTTAACAGCCATGGAGACATCACACAACCTTGTTTCAGTCCCACACTGAGTTCAAAGAACTCACTCAGCTCACCATCCACTCGCACCGTAGCCCTAGCTCCTTCGTACATACTCTTCACAGCATTCAACAATTTCCCATCCACTCCATATATTCTTAATACCTTCCACATACCTTGCCTATTTATTCTGTCATATGCTTTCTCCAAGTCCATGAAGGCAGCATACACTTTCTTTCCTTTCTCTAGATACTTCTCCACTAAACATCTTAGAACAAATATCTGATCTACACACCCTTTACCCTCCCTAAATCCCCCTTGTTCTTCTCCTACTAGCTCCTCTGTCATATGCCTAACCCTATCAATGAGTATTCTACCATATATTTTACCAGTCACACTAAGAAGGCAAATACCCCTATGGTTACCACATACTTCTCTCTCCCCTTTTCCTTTATATAAAGGAACAATTGTATCAGATTTCCAGTCCTCTGGAACCCTTCCCTCTTCCCAAGCCAATCTACACAACTTCCACAACGATCTCACCCCCATACCTCAGCATTTCACCACACACTCCATCAATTCCTGGGGCCTTTCCCAACTTGATCTTCTTCACTGATTCCACTACTTCCGTCTTACTGATCTCTTCCTCCCTCCTCTCATCTCTTCTTCTCCCAGCCATTCCCCAACCACTTATACTCGCACTGCTCTCACTCTCTACATTCAACAAATCCTCAAAGTGCTCCTTCCATCTCCTCAATTTCTCTCTCTTCTCCACCAGCAATCTATTATTCCTATCTTTCACTCCCCTACTATTTCCCTTTTCACACTGCCTTACTTTCTTTACCTCCTTCCAAAACAATTTCTTACTCTCCCTCCATTTCACACTCAGATTCCTCCCAAACTCTTCATCCACTTTCTTCTTACTCTCCTTCACCAGTCTCTTCACCTCCCTTCTCCTACTCACATATACCTCAATCTTCTCTCTCTCATCTTCTCCCCTACCTCTACTTGCTAACCATTCACTATATGCCTTCTTCTTTTGTTCTACAGCTCGTTTCACCTCATCATTCCACCATGCTGTCCCTTGCACACCCTTGGATCTCCTCCTCACTCCACAAACCACCTCACACGCTGCGCCTATCTCTTCTGTAAATATCTTACATACGTCTTCCACCCCTTCCATCTACTCTAGCTTATACCTTCCCAATCTTTCTTCCATTAAGCTCTTATACTCTGCCATTTTCTTACCATCTTGCAAATTCTCCACTCTTCTCACAGGAGCTGTTTCCTCCTGTCTTCCTCTTCGTCTCCTCAACCATTTTCTTTGCAGCTTTACCTAAGTGATGGTTCGAGACTCCATTCCCCCACCCTCTCCACACTCTTGCATCCAACACTTGTCTTCTCATTCGCTCATCCACACACACATAGTCTATCATTGCCTTTTGTTCAACAAGTTCACCATCCATCCTCCTCATTACTCTCCATGTATACCGATGGATCATCTTATGTCGAAAGTAGGTGTTAGCTATTGCCAACCCCTTACCAGCACAAATGTCCACCAAAGCACTACCATTCCCATCTACGTCAGCTGGCACACCTCACTGACCAACCACTCCATCCACTTGTACATTCCCAACTTTGCCGTTCATGTCTCCAATCAAAAGCACTCTCTCGCCCCTCTCAAATTTGTCCATACTTGCTTCTACTCTCACCCGAAACTCATCTTTCACTCTCGCCACTCGGTCCTCTGTCGGAGCATACGCACATACAATCGCCCACGCTTGTATACCGACTTTCATCCTCACCCATACAATCCTTGCACCCACTGTTCCATACTCTCTTATATTCTCCTTCCACTTCTTGCTTATCATCAGACATACTCCCTCTCTTGCCCTCTCATTCTCATTAACTCCCGCACATATACCTAAACCATATTCCCATTCTCTCACCCTTTCACCCTTCCATTTAGTTTCAGTCAATCCACATATATCCACTCTTGCATCCTCAAGCACCTGAACAATCTCTCTCTCTTTCACTTCATCATCACTCCTCTCACATTCCATGTTCCCACCCTCAGAATGTCCTTTGTCCATTCTTTAGTCGTCAATGTATGGTCCGTCCTGGTCCGAGGCGCTTTATTTGTTTGTTTAGTTAGTTCTTTTTATGGGGTGGGGCACTAACCCATCACCAACCCTTTTAGTCGCCTCGTACGACAAGCAGGGATACTGGGGGAGTATTCTTGAAACCCCCCTACCCCCAGGGGGTAGAGGGGTTTCAAGGTATATGTCTATTAGTAAATTGTATATACAGTAATCCCAGTAATATCCGGACATCCCCAATAACAGGACATTTTCGTCCCGGGTCCAATATTCCCAAAATGGGCCTAAAACCGCAAATAAAATAGAAAAAAATCTGACTTTTTCCCCACCCATAATTTGAAATTGCCGCGTGGCGCCGAACAGCTGTTACACCATGGTCCCTTCACCCCTTCCTTCCTCCCCCTCCCCCCTCCCCTGTCAGAGTTGCCATTTGGTATTTTTCATTACCAAATGTGGGCCAATTTGGTAATGAAAAATTCCTTTGGTAATGAATCAGAATAATACAATACCAAACGGATTTTTCACATGTATGAGGATACACAGGACAGAGATGGTGGATTGTTTGCTCTCTCTGATTAATTTGGTAGCCTATATACAGCATGATAATAATCAACATGCTGTTAATTATAAAAAGAGTGATTACATGTATTTCCACTTGTGTATATAATTAGTGAAGAATAGTTGCTAGCTTGAATTTGGTAATGAAACTTAAAAATGGTAATGAAAATTGAGGAGTTTGGTAATGTGGCTGTTGCGATCTGGCAACTCAGTTACCTCGCCATCATCAACAGTCACAGCCTAACTCCGATCGAGAGCAGATGCTTATAGCAATGCAAGCCACAGGTGCTCGTTATTTGTGAATAAACAGTGAATAAACTGCAATACCTCGCCACTAGAACACACGGGAATTTACAGTGTTGTGCAGTTTCGTTTTCGTTTTTGTTTTTAAAGGCTCCAACATGCTTGCATGTGTCGGCCTTGGTCACCTAATGGTGGCTCTCCACGCAGCACGATCCATTGCAGCCTCCCTGTTCAGTCCCTTAACCCTGAGGTAAGGGGGAGCGGCCTGGGACTTTGCTATCACTGTACCGAGTTCGAACATTCACCCCATAAAGCATCCTTTATGTAGCAGCCGTGACTCAGTGGGTTAGAGCGCTCCACTCTGACCGAATGGTCGGAGGATCGAATCCACCCAAGGGTCATTGGCAGACATCAGGAAGGGCATTCGGTCATAAAATGCTACACGCTCCAAACCAAAGTCCTCTACCCAGGGGCAACGCCTTAGCCCTTATCTAAAAAAGGGGTACCTGGCGTTTTGGTGACTAAATGGATCAGTTGGTAAGCTGCTGTACTCACGCAATTACAAGCACTGGTTCGAATCCTAGCAATATTTAATTTATTATATAGCTGCCGTGGCTCAGTGGGTCAGAGTGCTCCGCTCTGACCAGAGGATCAAATCCACGCAAGGGTCATTGGTAGACATCAGGAAGGGCATCCGGTCATAAAATGCTACACGCTTCAATCCAAAAGTCCTCTACCCAGAGGCAATGCCTTAGCCCTTCGGGGATACATGGGGTATGTGTTAAGAGGAGGCCGTAGCACGGGCCGAACAGGGTAATACTCCCAAGCGGAATGGGAATGCTGGTGATAGGGAGAGCTGGAGCTCCTGTTTTACTAGCTATCTAACCATCCCCCTTTGCTGACCATTTCAGTGTGACAGTAACATGGAGAGTAGACCAGCATACTCTCCCAAACATTTCCTCTATCTATGCACTACACCACATGCACTTTACATTTCACACAATGTATCCTACTACGTTACAGGGGTTGGCACCAGCAAGGGCATGCGGCCAGAAAACTTTGCCCCCGCTACCTAGTGGCGGACTTCTAGGGGGAGGCGGGCGGAGGTTCCGCCGGCATAGATCCTGGGTCCAGGGCGAGATGGGGCTCGGGCCTGTGCTAGAGGGTGCAGGGTATTGCAGTTCCCAGGCTGCCGCTTCCGCCCAATAGAAAGGGGCCCGAACCTGGGAGTAGCGCCCCAGGAGGCTGCCCTATCAGTGGGTGTATAATGGCGGGATAGTTGCAGTGCCAAGGCGCGCTTGGAGGGTGTCCCTGCAGCTGTCCTGGCAGGGTGTCCCGAGGCCACTACCACAACCACTGGTAAGCTGGTGGGCTAGGAGTCCCAGATCCACTGCCTGGACCTGGGACTGTGCAGTGAGTGGGACCTGTGCTATGTCTATCCCCCTTTATTAATACTGACTGTGCAGTGTTAAGAAATTAGAATTTAGAATGCAAAGGATTAACCGTGGACTGCAAACTGGCAGTTCAAACCAGTCCAGGAGCCAGGGACTTGTTGTAAGTACCCAGAATGTTTAATATTGAATAAACTCACCTCAAAAACGTCATTTTATGGTTCTTTTGCATTTATTTCAGTCTTTTATGTCCCTTACTGGTGTGATTTGGGTCTTAAATAGGTGCAATGCATGTCCAGAGGGAGCTGTATAGGTGTTTTTCTGAGTTAGGGTCCATAAGTACAAGTCCAGGAGGCTGGGGCCCAATATCAGGACAGGACCACTATCCGGACATGCCTTTGGCTCTATTACATCGGATATTGGAGGGATTACTGTATTTAGTTTTGTTAGCATTAAAAGAGACAAGGTTGTTTTGTCCCCATTCACTGATCATAGGTAGGTCTTGATTTATGGAGATGGCTGTACTGAGTGGAGAGGAAGAGATATTAGGCTTTGTAAATGTGTGTCTGAGTGTGAATGAACTATGTAGTGTTGAGTCATCTGTGTATGAATGGATGGGATTGTGGGTGACAGATAAGAGATCATTAACCCCTTAAACGTGGATCGTCTCATTTGCGACACTCGGCCAAAAGGACGTAACGGTGGATCGTCGAGTTTGCGATTCTAGTAAATTTTGAATAACTGCGGGCAAGCAGGCTCCAGCTGGTATTGTCTATCAGTACCGCCACCCTTGAGCTACTTTTAGCACACTTGACCTTTGTACTACTGACCTCGGTTGTTGCCAAGTTTCATTTTTTTTACCCACCCACGCACCGCTGCCCGGCCCTCCCTCGTCATGCGATATGGCAGCGCGCGGACGGCTCATAGGTGTCAATCTGCACCTTCCTCTCGCAAGCACTTTATGCTATTTGGAAACGCTTGTTTCCCCAGTTGTCACACTAGCATTTTTTCGCGCGGTTTGCCCCTGTTTAGCGTCAGTCCACGCGAATCTTTCAAGGTGACACCATGTCCAACTCAAGCTCTTCCGAGTCTGTGCCTTCCAGCCCTCCGAAAAAGGGTTTTGTGACCTCCACCCCGTACAAACCCTTACAAGGAACTGCTAAGGGACTTAGTGACTCGGCTATAGCTAGTGAGTTATTGAAAGCGTCCATGGATTATGGAAGTGACGTCGGTGTCTTATCTAGCCTGGCAGAGTCGGACACGCAATCGAGTGCTGAGTCTGAGGTGCCAGAAGTGACTATTCCTGTGCCAAGCACCTCAACAGGCAAGGCTCCTGTGAAAATGGGCCTAGTGTATGGAAAGGGGGCCAAGAGGAGAAGAAGTGGTGACCCAGCTTCCCAGCCATTGTCCCCTACACCACGTCACGCCACCGCCAGCCCGCCACGCACTCCCAGCCCCATTCTCTCGTCGTCATCTTCAGCTGCCCTTTCTCCAGAGTCTTCGGAGTTGCCTTCACCACCTCGGAAGGGAAGTAGGCAGTCTAGTTTACATAGTAGAGGTTTCCGTAGGCCCAGTGTTCGTGCTAGTAGGGCTAGAACTTTGTCCCCTAGTGTAATACTAGCTAAGGTTACTCGCACTAGGCAACTCGCCAGTCACGACACCGCGAGTGACCTTGAACCTTCAGCTTATCTCCCCAACACCACCACCACTACACCGACACGACCTAGGACAGCCTCTGCCTCACGCACTGCCTCACCCACTGCCACACGACCTGCCTCACCCACCGCCGCCCCCAGCACCTCCCAGCCTAGGCAGGGCACTCTGGATGCCTTCGTGTGGTCAGAGGGCTCAGATTTTGTGCCGGAAGATCTGCCCTTTGATGCCAGTGGGTGTGGAATACAGGCTGACTTCCCTGTCCCAGAGGATGGTGAATGCTTGGACTACCTGTTGGCCTTCCTGGATAACGAAACAATGGAGCAGATTTGTACCGAGACGAACAGGTACGAGGGGCAATCTGCTGCAGTTCGTGAAGGAGAAGGTGAAGCTGCAACGCCATCCACGTCGCGGATGGCAGCATGGGTTCCTGTAACGATCAGGGAACTGTTTGTATTTATTGGTTTGATGTTATTGATGCCCCACAATTGGAAGCATAAGCTCGAGGAGTACTGGAGTTCAGACGATCTTTGCCCCACACCAATCTTCAATAAATACATGAGCCGCGATCGTTTTAGGCAGCTCATGACTTACCTTCACTTCGCGAACAATGATGAGCCTTCCCGAACTGACCCATTATGGAAAGTGAGGGGAATCCTGAACTTGATCAAGGATAAGTTTACGAGGTTCCTGCGCCCCTTCAAGAAAGTTGTGATTGACGAGTCCTTGGTTTTGTTCAGGGGCCGTCTTCGGTTCGTGCAGTATATTCCTAGCAAACGCCACCGCTTTGGAATAAAGTTTTTCGTGCTGTGCGACTGCAAGACGGGGTTCATCTTAGACTTCGTTATTTACACCGCCAGCAATGTCGACTTGGACAAGACTGACCCCCTTGGATTCTCTGGTTCTGTGGTGAAAGTGCTGTTGGGAAAGTACTTTGGCGAGAATCATGTCCTGTATACGGACAATTACTATACAGCTCCAAAACTCGCCAAGTACCTTTCTGAACACGGCGTCGGATCATGTGGCACTGTCAGGAGCAATAGGGCACACTACCCTGCCTTCCCCGAGGCTGAAAAATCAAAGCGGGGAGACGTGCACCTGAAGAAAACTGACAAGATGCTGGCGATCAGGTGGCACGATATGAGAATCGTGAATGTGCTCACCACAGTTCACAAGGGGGAAATGCTGGCCACAGGGAAGGTCGACAAAAGGACTGGTGAGCCTGTGATGAAGCCTGATGCTGTTATTGACTACAACGTCAATATGTGGCTGGTGGACAAGTCTGACATGATGATCAGAGAGATAGACTGCCTGAGGAGGAACCGTTGCTGGTACAGGAAGGTGTTCTTGCACTTGACTGATATGTGCATGCTGAACGCCTTCATCCTGTATAAGATCAAGAACAGGAAGCCAGTAAACTACTCTCTCCGACGATTTTCAAAGACTTGTGTGTACCAGCTGCTTCAGCGTTTTGGGCAGGTACTGCCATCAGGTCCCAAGCGCCACCCACACACACCTCCAGACCGCCTACAGTGTCAGGCCTACCTTCAGCGACACCGCCTGGAGCCACTGCCTGCCATTGCCAAGAGGGGAAAAGCACTCAGGAGGTGTCATGTGTGCAGCCACACTACCAGGCAGGACAGAACATTTAGGCACACCTCCTTGCAGTGCAAAGAGTGCAAAATTCCCCTCTGTGCTTACCCGTGTTTCTTTGACTACCACAGCCTGACTAGATATTGAAAATAAGGGTAAGAATCTTGAAAATAATACTGAGAGTGACAGTGATACTAGTGTTTAGTTTTCTTTTACGTACTGACAGTGACAGTCTGATGAGTGTAAATTAGTGTATGTACTTGTTAAAGCACTGACAGTGACAGTGTTTTTTTGTGTAAATAATTGTACACAGTAATAATATAAGTATTGCGAGTGACAGTCACTCCAGTGTAAGAAGTTGAAAGCATATGTTTCTATTCTAAGTTCTGACAGTGACAGTTTGTTGTGTAGAAAATATTATTTTTATAACAATGGACAGTGACACTGATGAATAAGGCAAAAAACTGACAGCTAGAGTGAAAGTGAGCGACAGAAATGAAGTGCGAGTGGCCGACCAGAGCGAGAATAAAGTGCCTGCTGTAGGGCTGAATAAACTCGCGCCGCGGTGGTCTTCCTTATTCCCGCTTCACAATACTGGCAGTGACAGTGATTTTTAGGGCCGTAATAGTGCCAAGCGAGCCTTTGCGAAGTACTATGAAGGAAAATAATGTAGTATACGTGTTTTTAGCCGTGAAAAGGGAAATGTGTGTTCAGTGATGGGAAGATCGCTGCCGCGCTGCATGTCGGTCGTGCGCTCCGTTCATTATAGCCTTATTTTCAGTGCTTATTGTACAAATACGGATTCCAAACAACCTGTACGTTCTTGTATAAAGTGTACTGTGACAGATTGAGGCTGTGGTAGAAAGAAAACCGGGTTTCTGGAGGTGTGAAAGTGAAGACTTTGTTACCCAACTTTGCAAGTCTTCACAAGTCCTTTGGTAGTCCACGAAGGCTCAACATCTGTCTCAGGAGAAAGCTGAATGAAAGTACTATATGCCATAAAAATTTTAATGTTCTAGGGTTAATCTCTGATTTTTGGCAAATATTTTCCCACAGGTACTCAGACCCCGCTACAACCCCGCCACAGGGGGGGGATCGGCCGTACACGGCCGTGTTTAAGGGGTTAATATGAACCAGGAATAAGGTTGGCGCCAGAACTGACCCCTGCGGCACACCGGCGTTAACTGAGTGGAAATTGGAATATACATCATCTACTTTTACTCTTATTTTCCTGTCACTAAGATATGAAGAAATCAAAGGAACAAAAGATGTTAGTCAATAGCAAGGGAGTTTGGACAGCTGGGAATGGTGCTATACTCTGTCGAAAGCTTTAGAAATATCAAGAGCTACTGCATGAGTTTCTCCATGTAGATCAATTGACTGATGGATGGTATAAGTTAGGAGATTGAGTATGTCAATGGTGGATCTTTTGTGGCAAAAAACATATTGTCTATCACTAATTAAGTTGTTGGATTCAAGATCTTTAACAATGTGCTTATCAATTAAAGTTTCAAATACCTTACCAAGAGAAGATGTGACAGCTATTGGTCTGTAATCAGAGGGGTCAGAGGAACTTCCTTTCTTCGGAACTGGGTGGATATTGGCTTCTTTCCATGAATTTGGGAATAAAGAAGTACGTATGCATAGTCTGAATAATTTAGCTAGAACAGAGGCAAGTTCAGGGGAACACTTTTTCAAAACAATTGGCAGAATTCCATCTGGGCCTGGAGCTTTGTTGGCAGGTAAATTGTCTAGGATGGATTTTACCTATCTTGTCTGTATTTTAAGTGGGGCAAGTTTGGGAGAGGCAAGTTCTAGTACTGGGACATTCTGGCTGGTATCGTCTATGGTAGAGTTTCTGGCAAATGTACTGGCAAAAATATCTGCTCTCCCAACCGGGTCATTTGTAATGTTGCCATCTGAAGATTTTGGTGGGGGAGTGGAAGATGACTTGTTAATGTTATTATTGAAAGAATTAAGAGTTGATCAGAATATTCTATTGTCATTAGAGTTGTTAAGTAGTTTTGATGCTTGCTTTTGAAGAAAGTTTGATTTAGCTAGATTTAATACAGCTTTTGCATGATTTCTAGCAATTTTAAATTGAGAGAGATTCAGATGTTTTTGATTTTAAGTAAGAGTTATATGCTAATGAATTTTGGGCCGCTGCTCTGGCACAGTTGCCATCGAACCATTTTGGAGAGTTTGATCTTTTAGTGAACTGCTGACTTGGTATGAATAAATCCATACCAGCTAGTATTAAGTCGCAAATGTGGGACTGGGTGGAATTGGGATCACTGGAGAAGAAAGACTGCCATGGAATGACAGCAAGATAATTTCTAAATCCATCCCAGTTTGCCCTATCAAAGTGACATCAGGTCGCCCAGACAGGTTTGGAACGGGGAGATTTGGGGGAGCTAACTAATGAGGCTTTGATGAGATTGTGGTCAGAGGATCCAAGTGGTGACAGTGCCTCTATCCTGTATTGATCTGGATTATTTGTCAAGAATAAATCCAAGTGATGGGCATTATGGTCAGGATTATCAGGTATTCTGGTTGGTTGCTTTACCAGCTGGGTGAGATTAAACGATTCTGCAAAACAGCTTGCACTCTAGACCAAAGTCGTCAGTCCTAGCAGAATGCATTAACCATTCAACATTATGTATGTAAAAATCACCCAAAATGGTTATTTCGGTGCTAAGGGCAAGGTCAAGGTTACTCAACTGTGTGGATGTGGAATCAAATTTGTGTGGATGTGGAATCAAATACAGTGGGTTCCAAAGAAACACTGGGGGAGCAATAAACTACACAAATATATTTGGTAATATTTTGACAATTTAGTATATATAATGAGTAATCCAAACTTGATGAAATGAAGTTTAAAATAGTGTCAACTGCATATTGAGATTTGATATAACAACAGGTGCCGCCCTTGTCATGCAAGTTTGTAAGGAGATGATAACTGGGAAAACAAAATGGGGATATATCAGTAGTGGGTGAGATTTGTGGTTCTGTGAGGAAAAGGGCCAAAGGGGATATGGACTAAAGGAAAAAATGAACTGAGTTTAAATTTATGGTAAGGCCGCGGACGTTGGTGAAGAATAAGGCCGCACTTTCACTTCCTTGCTGACAAGCACTAGCGGAAACAGCAACAGTCGCTGCCGGCACAGTCGCTTGATGGTGACTTGGAGGACCCTGTGCCGCCAGCCCCACCCTGCCAGTGGTGGCAATCCGAGGTACCACCTCATCTGATGTCAACATTGCAGCGGCCATTACTAAAGAAAGTGAATAGAAGGTGCGATATGTGTATGTAGTGTGGTGTACTAGGGGAAGGGTGATCCCCTGCAAAGAGGAAATTATGAAGGTATAAAGCTTTTAGATAATATAATGACGGTAATAGAGAGAGTTCTAGAAGGTAGGTCAACTAGAGAAAGAGTGAATATTGATGATATTCAGTTTGGGTTTATCTCAGGAAGGGGGACCACTGATGCCATATTCATTTGTTCAACAGCTTCAGGAAAAACGTATCGGAAAGAAAAGGGACCTGTACTCCATTGATTTGGAGAAGGCCTTTGATAGAGTCCCTAGGGAGGTGGTGAAGTGGGCAATGAGAAAGCTTGGAATCAAGGAGTGGCTGGTTGAAGTGGTTATGGGAATGTATGTGGGTGCTCTATCCTGGTGAGAATGACTGGAGTTTTGAGTGAGGAGTTTTCCGTGAATGTTGGAGTGCATCAGGGGTCAGTTTTGAGTCCCTTGTTTATCATGATACCTGAAGCCCTCTCACATGACTTCAGAAATGGACTCCAATGGGAGATGTTGTATGCTGATGATTTGGTGTTCATTGTAGAGAACAGAAGAGAGGCAGTGGGAAGATTTAGGAAGTGGAGAGATGGTATGGGGCACAAAGGCTTGAGTAAATGTAAATAAAACAAAAGTGATGATATCTAGGGTTGGTGGCAGTATTGTCAAAGAAGTGGGAGAATGGCCATGTGCACTTTGCCACAAGGGCAAGTAATTCCATCTTGTGCAAGTGTTTGTGACAAGTGGGTGCACGAGAGATGTAGTGGTATTAGAGACTGACTGAGAGATAATGTTGATTTTATGTGTGCAGCGTGTCAGGGAATGCAGGTGAAGATTGTCAGGCATGAAAGGATTGAACTTGAGTCTCTTGAGTGTGATGACGAGTTTTGTTATTTGAGGGATATGTTATGTGCTGGGGTGGGGCTGGAGCTACCTCTGTGGCTACGATGAGAAGTGGTTGGAAGAAGTTCAGGAAGCTATTGCCTCCCCTGACATTGAGAGGGCTCTCCCTATGTGCTAAGGGATCTCTTTATGCAGCATGTGTTAGGAGTGTAAAACTGTATGGTAATAAGACCTGGGCAGTAAAGGAAGAGATACATTCGCAGGTTCAAACACACAGAAATAACAATGATTACCATATTTGTTGGTGTATAGGGCGGCTCTTGAACCTCATTAAAAAATGCCCAAAATTGGGGGTTGTCCTAAACATCGGGCATAAAATCCTAATCTCTACATCTTGTGGTTATGGGATCCATAGGTGTGACAAGGTACATCGCCAAACACTCACCCTGACCCTTGTTTCCCTGAATATAGTATATATACTGTCAAAAACAGCTGAAATTACTATCATCATCATCAAACACAACTTGTTTTCTATATGGGGGGAAAAAAAAAAAAAAAAAAAAAAAAAAACTCCATGAATATGGCCATGAAGACATAAGGACGATGAGTAACCTGTTGTGCTCATGCCATGAACACCATCCTGTGTCTCAGTAGCAAGTGGTGACTGACTGGGTTGTTTACAAATTACCACCGAGCGCAGGGTTGCCAGATCTGAAGCAGGGCTCATTACCAACAGTGATAAACAACAGTGACATTGCCATTATTCCTAGTGGATTAACTTCAGTCCTACAACCATTTGATGCCTGTCTGAATAAACCATTCAAAGACCGTATCTGTGAGCAATGGAACGAGTGGATGATCAGTGGCTAGAAGTCGTATACAAATTGTGGGAATATGCGTGCTTTAGGTCTGGATGACCTGCGATTTTATTACCAAGGCATGGAATGATATTGTTAAGAAAACAGTCATCATCTCTTTCAAGAAATGTGGAATATCAAGTTCTGCGGATGGCACTGAAGATGATACTTTGTGGGTGGATGAGGAAGAGGAAGCCGATGCAGAAGCTACATTTTTCAATTCAGAGTTTGATCCTTACAACGAAGAACTGCAAATTTTAACCCAGGATGACTTAATGAACTGATGATGTCAGATGTGGACAATACTGATTTTGAAGGTTTTTAATCACTGACAGATGATGTGATGACTTTAATAAAAAGTAACTTTCCTTAAACCTATTGTATAAAATTCACAGTAACATCAGTTTAAGTTTTTGATGCAGTATGAGTTTATACTCAAATATTTAATGTATAACCCATTTTGATATCGGAGGTGGCACATGTAGCCTCGAAAGCCTGTAATACCCTTAGAAGTTGCTGCTTTTAAGTAAAATCTAACCAAAGGCTGCATTGCTTAGCAACGCATTAACCCGCCCCATCCCGACGTTTTCTGGGCAGTGGTACACCCCAGTCCCGACATTTTTGGACCTTTTTTTTTTAGGTTCAAACATTCGCTTTTGGTGAGAAACATCGAAAATTCATAGAGAAATCGCTCACCTGAGGTTTAAAATACTCGATCCAGGTACGAGTTCCCCCTTACCTGACAGGGTTTTCTAACAGGCTGGCACCAAAGAAAACGAGTTCTATGGGAGGGTAACTATTTTATCCACTCATAAACAGTATTTATTTATTTACTTGGTACGAATTTATATGTAGTACAAGAGTATATTGGTTTTCAAACAGTAATATAGGCATTATAAGCATTGTTTCACTCACTAACTCATCACCATTCATGACCTTTTTTTCCCACATTACCTGATCATCATTTCTGACTGTTTCTTCCTCTAATGCTATGTAAACTTTGTCCTCCACATTGTCATCGATTGGGGAATCACTCTGGCCCTGAATGTCTTTATTGGCCAGGTCACTGGTAACAGGTGAATTGCCGAGACAATGGCGTGCAGGGGGGAGGGGAGAGGTTATGCAGTGTAAGGCATTGTCCCTGCTTGGCATCTTGTAGAGGAATAGAGGAAGGTGTCCCGTGTATACGTGCCAAAAATCACTCGCGAAATCACTCGTGAAAATTGAAAATTGAGCAAATTAGGGACCTTGCAATGTTGCCGCGTTAATTTACGTCTCTGGGATATAAGTGCACATCATGTGAGGACGTGAATTCACGTCTCCGGGACGGGGCGGGTTAATAGTATCACTTGACCGGTCAGTGCGAAGAATGATAAAGGACTGGGGTTACTGGGACAGCAAGCTTCCAGTGTCTAAAGAGTTGGGGCTCATCTTATGTACAGAGTATACCTCTAAACTCACATTTTGTATGGAAATATTGGGAGTAGTCTTACACACAGGTCAGCCTTATACACCGGCAAATACGGTAGGTGGATGTACAGTGCGTCCCTACATGCAAGGACTGGGGGGGGCTGGGTTTATGATGGAGAAGTTGAGAGGAAGGATGGGACTGGAGTGTATTGGTGTTGTGATGAGGAGAGGTAGACTAAGGTGGTTTGGGCATATGGAGAGGATGGGGGATGATAATTGGGTGCAGAAAGTGAAAAGCATTAATAATGGGGATGGAGCTGCGAGGGGTAGACTGATAAAGATGTGGGATGAAGTAATTAAGTGTGACCTCAGGGTTAAAGGACTGAAAACAGAGGCTGCCACAGATCAAGCAGCATAGAGAGCAGCCATTAGGTGACCAAAGCCAATGCATGGAAGCATGCTGAAGCCTTCAAAAACTAAACGAAACAAAACGAAACAAGATACATCCAATCATAACATCATATACTGTACACTGTTGCTGCTGTGGTCCCATGGATAGGAACCTGGTGGACTGCATGTCAAAGTTTCTCTTCTGCAGTCCACCATCCTCATGTTGCTGGACAGGGAGGGAGCTGAGGGACACTCTATATCCGGGTAAAGGAGCTGCCCGGTATTATCATGCCATCACATGAAGTCATCCCTCTCCAGCACCTTCATGTACATCATAATAATTATCTGTAGCCTCAAATACAGCATTTTTAATGTACTCAATGACCACCCTTCTTGCTATAATACAATCTTCACTTTCAGCAACTGTCACTTAAAACAGTAAATTCAAAAGTATCATCATATACATTCTGATACAGTACAGTAAGCCCCCGCTATTCGCAGGATTGTTATTCACGGGTTAACATATTCGCAGATTTTTCTGGGAAATTATTTCAAGATATTTCCTGCTTTGTTCCTGGTTCTTCATGAGTGATTTTTTTTTTTTTGCATGTTTTCTGTGACAAACAGTAATACAGTTAAACTGTGCAGTTACTCTGTATGGGTGTGCTGCTCAGCACACGGCAAACTCTCATCATCATCATCACATGGTGTGTACAATACACTGTACCCAGAAGGGCTTGTGTATCATCCTGTACTATCTGTTTAGGATGCATTAATATGCCATAAAGTGCATTTACAGGTGTCACAGTGGGTCCATAGGTAATAGGAATAGTTAAAACACTGAAATCAGTGACTCCTATGCTAGGCTTGGGCTATTCGTGGAATTCAACTTTCACGGTTCTGGTACATAACACCTGCGAATAGCAGGACCTGACTGTAATATTCAGATTATCTAACCATGCCTTAACTGACATCCGTCAATATCTGACACAGCAAAAATCAGGCTGAATTAAAGCGTATCTGACAGCACAGAGGGAAACCAAATTTTTCAAACTGCCTGCCACTCCCTGCCATCCACACACCACCAACGATATATATATATGGAGAGAACACTTCAAGGAATTGTTGAACATACAGGATGGAAGTAATGCGAGTATAAGTGGCTGGGGAATGGTTGGGAGAAGGAGGGAGGTGAGAAGACAGGAAGAAATCAGTAGGATAGAAGTTGTGGAAGCAATGAAGAAAGTCAAAATGGGGAAAGCCCCAGGAATTGATGGAGTGTGTGGTGAAATGCTGAAGCATGGGGGAGAGATAGTAGTAGAATGGATGTGGAAGATGTGCAGATTGGCCTGGGAGGAAGGTAGAGTCCCGGATGATTGGAAGTCAGGTATAATTATTCCCTTGTACATAGGAAAAGGGAAAAAAGAAGTGTGTGGTAATCATAGGGGCATTTGTCTTCTTAGTATAATAGGAAAAGTGTATGGTAGGATACTTATTGACAGAGTTAGAGAAAGAACAGAGGAATTAGTTGGAGAAGAACAAGGAGGCTTTAGGAAGGGAAGAGGTTGTGTAGATCAGATATTCATTCTTAGATCTTTAGTGGAAAAGTTTCTAGAGAAGGGAAAGAAGTTGTATGCGGCTTTCATGGATTTCGAGAAAGCATATGACAGGGTGGATAGACAAGGATTGTGGAAAGTATTAAAAATATATGGAGTAGATGGAAAGTTGCTGAATGCTGTGAAGAGTATGTATGATGGTGCTAAGGCTGCAGTGCGTGTGGATGGTGAACTAAGTGAATTTTTCTCTTTGGAGGTTAGGTTGAAACAGGGATGTGTCAATAAAAGAGGTACAAGGTAGGGTAGTGGATGTTCGAGTGGCCCTGGTGAGAGAGGATAGTGTTTGGAATCTCCCTGTACTGTTGTTTGCAGATGATACTGTGTTGTTCAGTGAAGACGAAGGGGAGCTGCAAGGCTTGGTGGATGAGTTTGGGAGAGTGTGCAAGAAACGGAATCTAAAGGTGAATGTAGGGAAGAGTAAACTGATGGTCTTCGAGAGAGGTGAAGTCAGTGAATGTACAGCGAGGTTGGATGATGAGGAATTGGAAAATGTGAGTACGTATAAGTACCTGGGTAGTGTGATGAGTAAGGATGGAGGTTTGGAGGGTGAAGTGCTTGAAAGGGTACAGTAGGGAAGAAAGGTTGCTGGTTCTTTGAAAGCAGTGATAAGAAACAGGGAAGTGAGCATGGAAGTGAAAAAGTTACTGCATGACACTATTGTGATACCAACTCTAACGTATGGAAGTGAAGCTTGGACATTGTTGGAAGGATACAAGTCAAGAGTGAGAGCAGTGGAAATGAGTTATTTAAGAGGAGCCTGTGGAGTCACATGGAGAGACAGGCTGATGAATGAGGATATAAAGAAGCGTTATGGTGTGGATGTGGATGTTCTCTCCATCTGCTCACTTTTTCTCCCTTCTCCACTAGTAATCTACCATTTTTATCTTTCACTCCCCTGCTAACTTCACTTCCACCCTGTCTTACTCTTTTCACCTCTTTCCAGAACATCTTCTTACAGTCCCTCCACTTTACACTCAAATTCCTTCCAAATTCCTCATCCATTCTCTTCTTACTCTCTCTTACTAATCTTTTCACCTCTCTCTTTCTTTCTACATATAACTCTCTTTTCCGCCTCTCAATTTCTTCCACGCCCCTATTTCTCATCCATTCATTGTATGCTTTCTTCTTTTGTACCACAGCCTGTCTCACCTCTTCAGTCCACCACGCTGTTCCTTGCACCCCCCTCCGTCTTCTCTTCCTTCCACACACCACATCACATGCTGCACATATTTCTTCTGTAAATATCCTACACACACCTTCCACATCTCCCATCTGCTCCAATTCATATTTGTCCAATCGTTCCTCCACTTCTCCCTTATACTCTGCCTTTTTCTCATCCTCTTGTAACCTTTCCACTCTCCTTGCAACTACTCCTTCCTCTCGTCTTTCCCTTCTTCTATTCCTCCATCTTACTTGAATCCTAATTCTGGCCACCACCAAGTAGTGGTCAGAAAGTCCACTCATCCAACCTCTATAAGCTCTTGCATCCATTACAGATCTTCGCATCCTTTCATCCACACACACATAATCAATCATTGTCTTCCTTTCATTCAGTTCACCACCCACCCTTCTCATCACTCGCCATGTATACCTGTGGATCATTTTATGTCTGAAGAGGGTATTGCCTATCACCAACCCCCTCCTAGCACAAATGTCCACTAATGCACTCCCATTCTCATCTATCTCAGCAGGCACACCCCACTCACCAACTATTCCATCCACCTTCACATTCCCAACTTTACCATTCATATCACCGATCAAAAACACTCTCTCATTCCTTCCAAACTTTTCCATGCACACTTCCACATTTGTCCAGAACTCTTCTCTCACTCTTCTAGAACGATCTTGCGTTGGCGCATACACACGCACAATCGCCCACATTTGTATTCCAACTTTCAACTTTACCCACACAATCCTTGACCCAACTGATCCATACTGTCTTATGCTCTTCTTCTATCTTTTACTCACAACTATACATACTCCTTCCTTTGCTCTCTCATTCTCACCTACTCCTGCACATATACCCCATCCATACTCCCATTCTCTCACACTTTCTCCTCTCCATTTTGTTTCAGTTATTCCACATACATCCACTTTCGCACCCTCATGCACCTGGACAATCTCTCTCTCTTTCACCTCATCATTTGCTCCTCTTACATTTTTTTTTTTTTTATGTGAGGAAGAAGGAACCAAAGGCCATGAGCCCGCAGTAACAGTTCCCTCCAAGAGAAAAACAAAATACAATAGAGAGCCAAATTCAAGATCCGATCATTTTGAGATGCCTGGACACACTGCGTTTGAAAGACTGGAGATCATAGGCAGCAGGAAATACAGACAGAGGGAGACAGTTCCAGAGCTGACCTGTTGCATAAATGAAAGACTGGGAGTAACGGTTAACTCTTGCATTAGAGAGCTGGACAGAAAATGGATGAGAGTTTGTTGCCAGACGGGTGCTACGCGCCCATCGTAGAGGTGGAAGAATGCAAGCAGACAGTTCAGAGGAGCAGTGACCATTAAAGTAGCGATAGAAAAGAGATAAAGATGCAACAGTGCGGGAAGAGACAGAGGTTGAAGGGAGTCAGTAAGAGGAGGAGAGTTAATGAGACCTATTACGAAGTCCTTTCAATTATCTGGTGTAATTCAGTTAATCCCCAAGCTGGATACTGCAAAACAGCAGACACTGTGTCGGTACCCCAAACTGGCTACCCACTCTGCGTTGAGCCAGATAATGTGTCACTACCCTAAGCTACTCATCTCATCCCACTATCCTAAAACTTTCCGACGATATTACCCATAAGGAAAAGATTAAAATTACACATACAATACAACACAGTACTGATACAGTGCAACAGTACAGTAATACAGTACATAATATAATCATAATCATACCGTGCTCAAACAGTGTTGGCATCGTTGGAGTGCAGAGTAGTACACTATGCAGTATGGTGTACTTAATCCCAAGTGTCTAGAAGTGAATGGCTCCCGCAAAGATTACTCCAGTACGGGGAGGCCACATGCTATGTCACTGCACCAGGGAGTAGCCACCATGTGGGTCACAAACGCACAACATACACCCTCATTATATGGCGTCCACAGGAAACTGAGAGATCGACAGTAGGCTTGGCACATCAGGTGGGCTGCTCCCACACTGCACTGTGATTGGCTGGCGTGTTGCAGGGTCTGCCTGCACGCCAACTGGGTCCCATGTCTGTGCTGGATGATACACATTACTACCGATAAATGCACAGTACCACCATTTGCTTCCTGTTTCTCGGCCGGACGTTGCCTTATTTTGCCAGATATTGTTTTAATAGTGCTGAGCAAAAAGCACCAGATATGACGTTTAGTGGGATAACTGAGCGATTACTGTATCACTCATTTCCACTGGTGGGCAGCACAAACAAAGAAGGGCCTTGCGCAAGTGCAATCCACAGTTCACTACCTTGCGCAAGCGCAAATGCAAATATATAGATTGCGCAATGTCGCAAAGCGCAAACCATTTGCATATATTTTTGGGAATTATTGAAAAATATTGAGCTATTTAAATAAAACAGCATACCTACTTACTTACTTTTATTTATTATTATTTTCTATTATTTGTAATTTGCGCAAGTGCGCAATCTAATATTTAGCTTGTGCAATGTCGCAAAGCGCTAGCGCAAATCATTTGCATATATTTGTGGGAATTACTGTAAAATAATATTGGTATAATTAAATAAATTACTAAATTAGCAACCTGCCCACCACCAGCAGTGACTGAGGTACAGTAAGTCACTGTCCGGGAAAAACAGCCTATATTTACCAAGGCATTGGAAAGATCACGTGATTACTGTATAATCAACTCTCTCTCTCTCTCCGACAGAGGAGGGAGGGAACGGAGAAGAAGAGAGAGAGGAGGGAAGGAATGGAGAATAAGACAGAGAGGAGGGAAGGAATGGAGAATAAGAGAGAGAAGAGGGACGAAGTTTATGCCTTATCTCCACACTCAAAGGGACGCTCCTTTGCCATTCCCGTATTTACTCTCTCTCTCTCTCTCTCTCTCTCTCCGACAGAGGAGGGAGGGAATGGAGAAGAAGAGAGAGAGGAGGGAAGGAATGGAGAATAACAGAGAGAGGAGGGATGGAATGGAGAATAAGAGAGAGAAGAGGGACGAAGTTTATGCCTTATCTCCACACTCAAAGGGACGCTCCTTTGCCATTCCCGTATTTACTCTCTCTCTCTCTCTCTCAGAATAATGCTCTTTATCTCTCTCTCTCTCTTGTCTTGTCAAGACAATTTATTTAATAATTCAATATAGATATACATTAGCATATGTAATTCGTTACAAAAAATAAAAAAATCATGAAAACAGAGTATTTAAATCAAATATCCACAGCCTAATAAATTATTATTATTATGCCCACAGCTTAATAAATTATTAGGCTGTGGGAATTTGATTTAAATAATACGTTTTCATGGTTTCTGTAACGAACTGCACATGCTAATCTTAATAATAATGTACTGTATATTTATTATTATTTACTAATAACAATAATTTAAAAAAATATTATAAAAATACATTATCTCTGTTGAAGCATATTAAGAAATGCTACAACCCGCTTCCCTCCCGCCTCCCCCCACCAACCCACCCTCGCGAACCGCCCCAGCCTCCCCCATCCATTGTCCAGCCATGCAGGAAGCTCCCAAGACCATGTGTCCCTTGGAAGACACATGTCCCTTGGATTGCCAGTGTGCAGTCCACAGGGCAGGTGCGCAAGGCAGGTGTGCAAGTGCAAATTTAGTTGTGCAAGCGCAACTAAGTTTGCGCATGGTCTCGTGCAGTGGGCAATGCGCAAACGATATCACCGGAGTGCAAGGGTGCACAACTGCGCTTTGCGCAAGTGTTTGCGCACCTGCCCAGCACTGTTCATTTCAGCATATTCCTGGTTCCATTTAACAAGCCTAACCATCTGCACACAATTTTCTGTTTCTTTAAAAATGTACTTCACATACACCTAATAAGCAATCAATCAACTATCAAACTGAAAAAAGGGGTGCCAAATTCTACTCAGATACTCTTCTGTAGCCAAATTATTCACAGATACTTTTCTGTACATACTTCATCCAACCTATTTAACCCCCTGTGAATTTCCTAACGTCATCAACTACTACATCTTATTTACTATACAGAAGAGTCTTCATACAACGCAAGATAGGTTATGCAGAACCTTGTGCAAAATCAATTTCGCGCTAAAAATCATATATTTACAGTACATGTAAAATAGGGGGTTAGGTTCTAGGAGCCTCATATTTTTCATTAAAAGTATATTTAAAGATAGATTATTACAAATACGTCTGCCTTAAGGCACCGAAGACAGTGTGTTTACATACGACCTCACCAACTGGACACATCAGTGCATGGCTACTGCATTCTATCCTAACCTAACCGATTAGTTTTGCCCACTAAAAAATAAAAAAAAATTTAAAAATTGGTTTTATGCCAGGTATCCCCGAGGGCTAAGGCGTTGCCCCTGGGTAGAGGACTTTTGGATTGGAGCATGTAGCATTTTATGACCGGATGCCCTTCCTGATGTCTACCAATGACCCTTGGGTGGATTTGATCCTCTGACCCTTCGGTCAGAGCGGAGCCCTCTAACCCACTGAGCCACGGCTGCTACTCCCCATAAAAATTTTAATCACCAAGGATTGCCACTAAGCCTCTTGAAAGTCCTCATTACAAATCAAGCAAAAACTTGACCTAAACAACATGTGAATAATTGCCGCCCAGCATCACGCATATTTTGTCACCAATCACTTTCATCACTCATTAAAAAAAAAAAAAAAAAAAAAAAAAAAAAAAAAAAAAAATGCAGTGTGAAACTTTTTGAAAGCCATTAGTCATCAACAATAAAGGAAAAAAGGAAAAGCTATAAAGACATCATCAGCATGGAGTGACTGCCTATCTCACTTTTCAGATACACACGAATGCTGTAGTCGTGAAAAATAAACAAGTCAGCCAAGCCGTATAATTTGTATGACTATAATTCACAAGAACTGAACTCACATAATTGTCTAACCTATTTATGTCAATACGTAGTGTCTTCATGTATCGTAAGATCCGAATTTTCCTGACAAAAGACCGTCAGTTCATAGCAAAGATCGAGCACAAAGCCTTTTTTTTCTCTTCTTTTTTTTTCACACTCGCTGCACTAAAGACGAATACATGAAGTTTACTGCTCCTTCATTATTAATTTTTTTTTTTCCAACAAAGAAAACTACCCACATCGTAAACATCCTGACTCATTTTATATGTCTGATCGTTTGCATTTAAGCTCCAGCACCACATGCTACTTTGTCTAACAGTTTTACATTTTCATTTACAGTAGAATAATGCCTTTCTTATGTTCATAGCACTTTCAGGGTGCTTAGGCATAACTAAAGTTAGAGTAAAACCTCGATTTAACGGCACCCTAGGGGGCCTTGAGCATGCTGAAAAAAAAATTCCGTTAGATTGGGGCTTACACCTATCGATACCCTCGAAACTCACACTAACACATTTTTAAGCATATAAACATGTGCAGACATACAAAATCAATAAAAATATTTTATATTTAGAACAAAAGAAAGCAGGTAGGTGTGGTGTTGTACTGTAGTAAAGTACTGTACAGTAATCCTGGTAAGTACAGTACAGTATTCCAATTAAGTTAGTTGGCAGGTTGGGGTAGAACAGATGGCACTACGTAAATAAGTTCACTAAGTTATGAAGTCTATAACACTAGTTCTTAAATCTAACCTTACAAGCTAATTTTTTTCACTTTGGGGTCAGGCTAGGCGGAGGAAGACTGGGTGAGCATAAACATACCCAGTTGGCGACAAACTGCAAACAGATGATCGAGATGCACGTGGCGCCTGCCACATTTGAATTTCTTTCTAATTTTTACCCATTTTTGAGGAAATTTTAAATTTTTTTTTGCATAAATATTCCTCAGGAGATTTGTGCTGTTAGTTTGGGGTTGCCATTAGAATGAATGCCATTAAATCGAGCTTTTACTGTAGTTTGGAACCACGTGCTCAGAGTTCTGATAGGAAATGAGGAGCAAGGAAATAAGCAAATAAATTTATCACAGCCACCATTCACACAACACTGAGATAAGCAGCAGGCTGTGGCAAGTGGTATGGGGGTCATGTGGGTCGGGTCGGGTCGAGGAAGCTAATCAGTGACCGATAAAAGCATAACGCACAAGTTGTATGTGGAAATCCAATACCTAAATGCACCCATTTCCCACTTTCTCTCGCGCAACTGAGTGGTATTACCGTGTTACCAAGTAATTATGGGAGAAATTAAATGCCCGTGTTATTGTAAGATCTTTGTTTCATTTGGTCTTAAATAGCGACTCTACTGTATCCCTTTTCTGTCTTCTTGGCCTACCATGCATTCTTCCATCTTCAAACTCACTCAACTATATCCTTTTCATCACTGTATCAGGTGCTCAAGAGGGACATCTTCATGTGGTATCACTGGCTATGCAAACTTTCCTGAATTCCTTCCCTATCCTCCGAAATGAGGATGGTGGACTGCAGAAGGGAGGCTTCAGCCTGCAGTCAACTGAGTTCACATTTCAGATGAGCCTGGGGCAACAACAACAACCTTATCTACATTGCAGTCATTCTTGTACGATCATAGTAACTCCTACAGTACTGATGATCGTCAGTTTGCAAGTTTGCCACGTAGATTCCTTCGACTAATGATCATAGAGGGTCTGTCAAATACTACAGAGCAATAAGCAAGCCCCTTTCATGACATAAATGGTTCCTACCCAATCAGAACTAAGGGACGAGGTGGTGGGAAGGATGATCCCACCCTCTCACCAGGTCTGTGGGGAGACCCTCCCCCCTGCCGCTGCACCTCCCTCTGGCTGATTGGATATGACCGGCTCTGTCCCCTCCCACCCAAACTACTCACCAATACATTTACATAGTATGGGGAGGAGTGTCTAATGCCCACTCATCCCCCCCCAATCCCCCCTCCTCAACCTCCCTCCACCTCCATGCACATTAAATGATGCAGTGATTTCCCTGCTATGATCGCTTTGTGCATGTTTCCTCCCTCCATTATACCCCCCACATCACCTCCCCTCCATTGGGGGTGTGTCTCATTCCCCCTCACCTTCACCAGAGACCCCCAGCCCACCTCCACCTCCACTTCCCTCCCTCGCTATCCTTTGTCCCGAATATGATGCGGTAATTTCCCTGCTGTGATCGGCCTGTGTTTGTCTACTATCAGCAATTTTTTTTTTTTTCTCTCTCTCTCTCTTTCTTTTTTTTTACTCTCAAGTTGACTCCTACGCCTAGTTTCATCAAGAGAAACATATTTCACATTGATTTAACCTGTAAAAAACGGCTGTCCGCGTATGCTGTCCAAGGGTACTAGGGCCAAAATGACGGGTGTCTGCATATGCGGTCATGCCCCCCCCCCCCTTCCCCCCTGCCATTCTCCCACCATCCCCTACCATCCCACCCCCAAACCTCCACTGCCTCCCAACTCCTCCCAACCCCACTCTTCCCAACCCTGTGCCCCACCCCCACAACCCCTCCCCATCCCCTACTCCCCCACCATCCCCCCCATCCCACCATCAACCCCCACCCCTACTGCCCACCTGCTACCCCCACCACCCCAACCCATACCCTCCCCCACCCCCACCACCCCAACCCCTCCCCTCCCCCACCCCCACCCCCCTACACCCACACCCCACCTCCCCCAAGCACCCAGCCCCCCTCCCAACACCACCCCACTACCCCCCCCACACACACCACCACTACCCCCCACCATATTGCACCTGCCAATTATGCCTGTCCTGAGCATATGTCAAAACGTTCTGATGCCCACCTTTTAGGGGTTAATTGAGTTTGGTAAGGTTCTCTAGCAAAACTTAGGTTTCTGCCGATGTTTTCCTGTTTTCTCCTACAGTGAAGGGAGACTTATAATCTCTGATGGGCAGTTTTGTGGTAACCAACAGGCCTAGGAAACTGAGATTGGCATTTTCATATAAGTTCAAGTTCTTCAAATCTGTAAGAAAAAGTTTTACCTTGGTAAAAGTTGAAAACTCAACCCCAAATTGAGGTTGGGGTGGAACATAACTTAAGAAAAATGCAGTCTTTAGGGGTTAATATAAGCAAACTCTCTATCCCATTATCAACACCTTTTCTTATTCCTTACTCTTCACAATTTGTTCTCATGCCATACCAAAGTCTCACACCCACACATCAATGGGGGCACACTCATGCACTCCTCTGGCAACCTGCACATGCAGATCAATTTAGTGTCTGCCTTCATAGCACCAATCACAGTTTTTTCTCTTTGCCACTCTACTTTCTACTTCCTTGGCATATTTGCCTCTCCTTCCTATTACAGCATCAGAGTACTGCTCTTAAACTCTTGAACTCCTCCAAGATTCTAGTGTCTCTCCATTTACCAGCACATTACTGAGTCACTTGTTTGCTCAAGAACTATCTATGAACACATATACACTATATGTATACAGTACTTTCAAAACACAACTCTCTCAAAACCACAGAGTTCTTATTCATTATTATTAACACTACTCAGGGCTGATGACACACCAATGTGTCATATGTTGGCCAACTGATTCAGGGCCGATGACACTGCAGTGTGTCATTTGCTGAAGCGATTTTTCATGGCTCAAAAATTTGGTGAACACTTGCAACACAGCTTCATTTCGTTGGAAACTAGCCTCTGGCCCAGGAACTGAGTAGAAACGTTACACATGGCTGGCCCAGGAGTGTTAAACAACACACCATCATCTGCATACATCAGATCTGTAATACTTCACCCTTTGCCATTAATCACCATAAATAACTCACAATTCAAGTTTTCACCTCTCTCATATCTTCATCCACAGCATACTGAGCAGCCAAGGACATCTCGCACCCCTGTCTCACTGCAAAACTGAATCAACAAGTGGCTTAAACAGACACACGAAGCATGTGTACAGTAGATGCATAGGACAAGAGATGCATCCCCTTTATTTTTGTGCTGAATAGAATGGTTCTAGCCTACTGGTGTTGCTAGATTCTACCCAGAGTTACTAGAACACCTTAATAAAAGGAAACACACACGATGAATGGTTATTACAGTATAGCTCCCAATGAAGATGGGAATGCTGGTGATAAGGAGAGCTAGAGCTCCTGTTTCACTAACCATTAGGATATCCTGGCTATCTTCCTTTGCTGACCTTTTTCACTGTGACACTAACAAAGAGAGTAGGCCACCAAACTCTCCCAAACACACTTCTCTATCTCATGCACTACTCTACATGCCCTTTATATAACGCATAACGTACCCCACTATGTCACGGGTTGACGCCAGCTGGGGCATGCAGCCAAAAAATCTTTGCCTCACTACCTAGTGGTGGACCAGACGGGAGGTGCAGCGCAGGCTCCACCAGCATAGTTTTGGGGACTGGGATGGGATGGGGCTCACCAGAGGGTACAAAGCATTGCAGTTTCCAGGTTGCTGCTTCCACCCAAGAAGAGGGGCCCGAATCTGAGTGTAGCACCCAAGGAGGCAGCACTATTAGTGAATGCATAATGGCAGGGCAGTTATAGTGCCATGGCATGCTTGATGGGTGTCCCTGCTGCTGTCCTGGTAGGATGCCCCAAGGGCAATGCCACAGCCACTGGCCACAGCTGGTGGGCTATGGGTCCCACGTCCCATGCCTGGACCTAGGACTCTGCAGATAGGTAAGGCCTGTGGTCTGTCTCCTTTATTTTACCCAATTAAGACAAAAACAAGAAACAGAAAATGTTGCCTGAGGAAATCAAATCACCAACGGGGTTCAGCGAGGCATCATGGAATGTGGGTAATCTGTAGGGCAGAGCAGGGGGGAAGAAGTGGAGATGTTGAGTAGGAGGTGGGTGGATTCTGGGTGTGTACAGGTCACATACTGTATATCAGGAAGGGTCAGCTACAATAATTGCCGGGAGGGACTATAGGCATAAGCTTATTTGGCAGGGAAGTGGAGATGGATATGGTAGTGTGGGTGTGCTGGTTGAGAAGAAATGGATGGAATGAGTCATGAATGTCAGGAGAGTGAATTAAAGGATTTTAGCAGTGAAAATACTGTTTCAGAAACTCATGATTCAGTTATAATGGCATAGTTCTGCAGG
Organism: Coenobita brevimanus; assembly: GCF_032717465.1. NCBI lineage: Eukaryota > Metazoa > Arthropoda > Malacostraca > Decapoda > Coenobitidae > Coenobita > Coenobita brevimanus. Next base: position 32,812,769 of record NC_137056.1, on the reverse strand, counting down.
CTGGCTTGGATGATGTAGACAAAGATATATTCTGGAATGACTTGATATGTGTGGCTGGTGGTATGAGGGATGATGAGATTGTAGTTTTGGAAGGGGACTTAAATGGTCTTGTGGATGAAGCGGTTCATAGGTATGAAGTAATACATGATGGATTTGCATATGGTACAAGGAACTTGGAAGAGGTAAGGATACTTGAATTTGGCGAAGCAATGGACATGACTGTGCGCAACACTCATTTTTGGAAAAGAAAGAGTAGGTTCATTACATATGAGTCTGGGGGAAACAGTATCAAATGGTTAGTTCCTGGTCAGGAGGGCTGATAGGTTAGTAAGGATGTTAAAGTTATAGGGAGTGATGATTGTGTGTGGCATGGTGCTTTAAGGAGCAGGTGGTGAAGAAGAGCACCTATGCACCCAGGAGGAAAATAGGAAAGTTGAAAAACCATGCAGTAAGGGATGTCTTCTATAGCAAGATGAGTAGAGTTGTGACTGAACATGGAACTGTGGACAGAACGGTTAATGAACACCTCAGAGCTCTCAAGAACAATCTCCTGAAAGTTACTGATTCAATGTGTGGATGGACAAGGGGGCCTCCAGGACATAAGGTTAAAATGGTGGTGGGATGAGGGTGTAGATGCCGCAGTTAAGGAGAAAAGAAGACTTTTCTTGGAATGGAAAAGGGGTGGTAAGAGGGAGAGGAATACTTGGCTACCATGCACAAGGCTAGAAAGGAGATATACAGGGCAAAATCTGAGTCTCAGAAACTTTTACTTGATAAATTATGTAGTGCTGAGATGAAGAATATAATACTTAAGGTGGCAAATCAGATGAAGAGAGAAAATAGAGAAATCATAGGTGAGCACTGAGTGAAGAATGATGAAAGAAAGGTAGTGGTGGTCAGTGAGGATATTAAAGATGCCTGGGGAGAGTATTATAACTGGTTGGTGAATAAGAAATCTGATCAGAACAGGGAAGGTTTCGAGTCAGTGGACTACGTGTTTGGTCCTTGGGCTTTGCTTTATGCTGCTACTGTGAGCAAGGCAATAGGCAGGATGCAGTTGGGGAAGGCAACAGGTGTGTCTAGGTTGTCAGCTGAAATGTTGAAGGCCTCAAGAGATATAGGAGGGATTTAGTTATTGCTTTAATATATACAATTATATATGACTGGATTTGGAGAAAGCATATAACAAGGTGGATAGACAAGGATTGGAAAATATCAAGAATACATGGAGTTGATGAGAAGTTGCTGAATACCATGAAGAGTATGTATGAGGGTGCTAAGGCTCCAGTGCATGTGGATAGTGAACTGAGTGAATTTTTCTATCTGAAGGTTGGATTGAAACAAGGATGTGTCATGTCTCTACGGCTGTTCAGCCTGTACATGAATGGGGTTACAAAAGAGATACAAGGTAGGGCAGTGTATATTGGAGTGGCCCTAATGAGAGGGCAGTGTGTGGAAACTCCCTGTAGTGCTGTTTGCAGATGATACTGTGTTGTTAAGTGAAGACAAACGGGAGCTCCAAGGCTTGGTGGATGAGTTTGGGAGAGTGTGTAAGAAACAGAATCTAAAGGTGAATGTAGGAAAGAGTAAAGTTATGGTTTTTGAGAGAAGTGATGTCAGTGAATGTACAGAGAGGTTGGATGAGGAGGAAATGGAAAATGTGAGTGCATTTAAGTACTTGGGTAGTGTGATGAGTAAGGATGGAAGTTTGGAGGGTGAGTGCTTGAAAGGATACAACAAGGAAGAAAGGTTGATGGTTCCTTGAAAGCAGTGATAAGAAACAGGGAAGGGAGGAAGGAAGTGAAAAAGTTACTACATTACATTACTGTGATACCAACTCTACCGCATGGAAGTGAGGCTTGGACCTTGCTGGAGGGACAGAAGTCAAGAGTGAGAACAGTGGAAATGAATTATTTGAAAGGAGCATGTGGAGTCACATGGAGAGACAGACTGACAAATGAGGAAGTGAAGGAGCGCTGTGGTGTGGAAGTGGATGTGATAGAAAGCATTTGAAGAAACACACTGAGGTGGTTTAGCCATGTGGAGAGGATGGAGAGTGAGATACTTATGAGGTGAGTGTATATGAGTGAGGTGGAAGGGGGGGGGAGAGGGAGGGGGAGGCCAAGCATGAGATGGAGGGATGGAGTGAACAGGTATATGAGGGAAAGGGATGTAAGCTGGGAGCATGGCAGTGAAATGGCGGGAGACAGGGCAACATGGAGGCGATTTGTTTGTGGCAATCCCCTACGGGATTAAGGCGTCTGGCTAAAGACAGATAGATAGACAGACATATGACTAACTCCGTGGGAGAAGAGCCCAAGCGCCACCACCCGCCAAACCCTGATTTCCCGCTCAAACGGCAGACCAGGGCTTCGCTTACCACGTGAAGGGAGTTGGATGTTTCTTCCTCTGTGCTGTTAGGGTCGAAAATGCTATACAAAGACAACATGTTACTGGCCCTATGACACATTGTCAACGTATGTGCAACACTGCCGCGGGAGAATAGCCCAAGCAACAAGAATGGCGGTGCGGTGGCAGCCAGCCTATCAGAGCACCGGGCAGTTGTGACGTCATAGCCAGCTGGCCAATGGCGCGGAGCCTGGGGCCGTGCTGTAGGGAGCGCGAAACCAATCAGCTTGCTGCAGCTGTCTCAGAGAGGCTGTACACACAGTCTCTCTCTCCCTCTGCCGCCATTAAGACCTGCATTTGGATTATCTGTGTTTTTCTCGTTTGTATAACGATGGCTGCTCGCGATTCTTGCAGTGATGTTGATAGCCCTCAAGCTATCGCTGTTCCTTGTGACGTGAGTGACAGTGAGAGTGAAACAGAGCAAGGACGAGGGAGAAAAAGGCCTTGAAAGGTGAAGGAGTGGGGCAGCGTCGTGGCTAAGGTTAAGTGTAACTCAGGCCAAGCGTACTTAAGTTATAAAACAAAGAAAGAAGCTGCTGCACGTGCAATTGGTAACCCTTGCCGTGATGGGTGCTTTGACAAAGTAACTAATGAAGGTGTGAAAAATATATTTAGTGCATTTTGGGCTCTGGGGTCATATGATGCCCAGAATGCTTACATTCAGAAAATGGTGAGCATGGCACCAGTAAAACGAAAGCGAACAAAGAATGAGAATAGTAAGCGTAGCAATACCCGTCACTACAGTGTCGTGTATAATAATGTGCAGACCAGGGTGTGCAAGGAAGGGTTCATGGCAATGCACGCCATTGGTACAACTCGCCTAACAACAGCATTGCGTAAGGTGAACGGCACAGGTATGCTAATTCCTGGCCAACGAGGACGGCATGAACCTGCTAACAAGGTGATTGGGAACAAGGCTCTTCGTGTGAGGGAGCACATTAAACTGCTACCTGCGATGTCATGCCACTATAGCAGGGCTAATGCTCCCCACCGGAAATACCTAGAATCTCACCTTACGATCGAGAAGCTGTGTGTGTCGTACATGGAGTGGCTCCGAGACGTGTAACCTGGTGAAGAGAAGGTCAGCCTGCATTATTATTCAGACGTCTTCACAAAGGAATTTAACATCTCCTTTGAGCCACCACGCACAGACACCTGCACCACCTGTGACACCCTTGACACCTCCATTGCTAACTCGACTGGCGATCAGGCTGCTGTTAACAACTTCACCAGGCAAAAAGAGGAACACCAGCAGTTAGCACAGCAGGCACAGGACTTCCTGAAGAAGATGGCATCTGACAATGACCCCGAGACTCGTGCAATCTGTGTTGATCTGCAGCAGACTCTACCCACACCCAAGATCACTGTTAGTGCTGCTTACTACAAGCGCAAGATGTGGACCTACAACCTATGCATCCACAACTTGAAAAGCAACACTAGCACTATGTATGTGTGGGATGAGACTCAAGCCAAGCGGGGGTCGTGTGAAGTGGCTAGCTGCATCAAACACTGGATTGACCAAGAAAGCAGTATTGACGACTTCTCACAGCTAGTGGTCATCTCAGATAACTGTGCTGGCCAGAATAAGAACATCAACTTGGTGATGTATTACCTCAGTGAACTCCACTCCAGGCGCCTGATCTCTATTGACCATGTTTACCTGGTGTCGGGCCATAGCTACATGGCCTGTGATCGAGCGTTTGGCAATACTGAGAGGCATTTTAAACGTGTGCCAAATCTTTATACGCCAGACAACAATGTGTACCACATTGCACAGTCTGTGTCACAGGGGTACAAAGTGGTGTGCATGAAACAGGAGATGTTTCTGAACTTTGGTGTACTGAAGGACCACATCACCAAACGTCAGGCACCAGGCAGCACATTCAAGGATGCCCGCAAGTTTCTCTTCTGCCTCAACTACAAGGAAGGCTTCATCATCAAGTCAGACTATGGGACTGACAACAACTACATCGAGGTCCAACTGATGAAGGGTAGAGGAGCCTGGTCCCGTGAGAGATTCAACCTGAGTGCTGTCCCCCTCCCACCCCTGTATAACGCTCCCCTCCAGCTTACGCAAGAAAAGCTCAGTGATCTTCGTAGCTTGTTATACCTCATGCCAGACAACAAGAAGGCCTTTAATGAGGGCCTTCACGCTGGCAAAGTCGAGCACAACGTCGCCCTGGGTGATGAGGACGATGATTTGCTCGATTATTGCAACGAATCCTCGAGCCGGGGGGGTGGGGGGAGGGGGGGATGCATCTACATTCAACACTCAAGTCACTCTAGTGTGGTAAGTAGCCCTAATACTTCTGTTATAATCATGTCTATAATCATTATTTGTAGGAAACAATGACACGTAACTGACCACCACCTGCACATGCTTGGTATTATTAATTAATAATAATTACTAAATGAGTATTATGATAAGAATTTTTCATGCCATTATGAAGCTGATGCTTTAAGCTTTATTTTGATGTGTGAAACTTAAAAATCGTAGGGTTGGTTCTTGAGATATTTGAATTTTCTCAACAGCAAACTTTAGGAGCGATTTCTGGCATTTAAAAAAAATGTCGCTTGGACTGTTCTCCCTCGGAGCTACTCATATGAAATATGAGTGTGCTGTCCCAGATGACTGATTGAAGAGTGCAATTGTAAATGTGTACAAGGGAAAGGGTGATACCCTGGAAAGAGGATACTATAGAGGCATAAAACTTTTGGACCAGATAATGAAGGCAATGGAGAGTCCTAAAAGGTATGAACAGAGAAAGAGTGAATAGTGATGAGGTGCAGTTTTGGTTTATGACTGGGAAAGGGACATTGATGCCATATTCATTGTCTGACAGCTTCAGGAAAAGTATATAGGACAGAAAAGGGAGTAGAACTTTGTTTTTGTTGATTTGGAGAAGGTCCCTGACAGTGCCCATGGAGATTGAAAAGTGGGAATTGAGAAAGTTTGGAATCAAGGAATGGTGGGTCAGAGTGGTTATGGTCACATATGTGGGTCATCACAACCAGGTGAGTGTGAATGAAAATTTGAGTGATGAGTTTTCTGTGAATGGTGGCATGCATCTGGGGTCAGTCTTGAGCCCCTTCTGGTTTGTCACAGTGCTTGACACTCTCACGTGACTTTAGATATGTACTCCTATGGGAAAAATTGTATGCTGATGACTTGGTGTTAACAGTACAAAATGAAAAGGAGGTGGAAAAAAAATTTAGGAAATGAAGAGACAGAATGGGGCACTTGGGTTTGAGGGTAAATGCACATAAAACAAAACTGATGATATATAGGAGTGGTGACAGTGCTCTCAAGGCAGAGACAATGTGGCCATGTGCAGTCTGCCACAAGGGTGTGGGAAGTAACTCCATGTTGTGCAGTATTTGTGATAAATAGGTGCATAAGTGATATAGTGGTATCTGAGACAGAATGCAAGATAATGCTGATTTCATGTGTGCGATGTGTCAGAAAGAGCACATAGTGATTGTCAGACATGAAAGGGCTGATCTTGCCGAAGTCTCTCGAGTGTGTGGACGAGTTTTGTTTTTTGAGGGACATGTTATGTGCTGAAGGTGCTCTCTAGCTAATGTATGGAGTGGTTGGAGGAATTTCAGAGAGCTGTTGCCTCTCCTGACATTAGCTCTCACTTCGTGTTATGAGATTTTTGTATGTACCATGTGATAGGGGTGTAATGCTGTATGATAGTGAGACCTGGACAGTAAAGGAAGAGGATATTTATGGGCTCAAATGTACAGAAATGACAATGGTTAGATAGATGTGTGGTGTGTTCTTGAATGCAAGGTCTGGGAGGAATAGGATTATGACTGAAGAGATGAGAGGAAGGATGGGACTGTAGTGTAATGGTGGTGTAACCAGGAGGAGTAGATTAATATGGTTTGGGCATGTTGTGGGAATAGAGGATGACAACTGGGTGAAAAGTGAGAAGTGTGAACATCACAGGCAGGGTGGCAAGAGGTGGACCAAAAAAGACCTGGGAAAAGATCATTCAGAATAACCTCAGGGAAATATAACTGAATACGAAGACAGCCAGAGATTGTGCAGCGTGCAGAGCCGCCATTAAGCGACCGAGGCTGATGCATGCAAGCAAGTTGGAGCCCTTATAAATTATACTGATGATACGAAGGAGCAAATGGCTGTCAGAAACATTCCAGTAAGGACTCGATGGACAGTTCACAATTTTTTTTTTTCTTCTTTTCATTCAATCCCCCCATTCAGTAGCATTAACCCCTACACCGCGGGCTTGTTTACCAATGACTTGCGTGTGACGCGAGGTTATTTGGGCTCCGACAGACTCTCAAAAAATATTTGCCAAAAATCAGTTATTAGTCCTAGAATAATAAAATTACATATGCTTATGGCACATACCTTCAGCTTTCTCCTGGAATGATTGTTGAGCCTTCGTCGGTTACCGTAGGACTTGTGGAGACCTCTGAAGTAGGGTAACGAAGTCTCCACTTTACACTTCCCGACAACCCGTAATATGATTACCACAGCCAGATACAAACACTATAAACACTATTCTACAATTTTCAAGTAGTTTGGGATCCATACTCAAAAAAAAAAACACTGTGAAAGCAATGGAAATTACGAGCGCGTCTGATCGTCGCACTGGCACTAGTTCGCTCTTGGTAGTCTGTCATTTATTATTCATAAAACCCCTCACACTTTATATTTCTATTACTATATAACACTTATATATATCTACAGTCTTTATCCATAAGTTTCCTTCAGTAGTATTAGTTTATTGTCCCTGTAGGGATTCAATTTCTTTCAGTAAAATACGTAGCATTCACTTTCTCGTCCTATATACTGGCATTGAGAGTGAATGTCACTTTCATCTTCACTCTCATAACTCATAGCATTCAGACATGCTAGAGTGAAACTTTCACTTTCATTACTCCTAGGGTATATACTCGTATTCTTATAATACTACTCATTTACATTTCTATTTACGTTCTCTATTTTATTTACATTATTTACATTTCTATTTTATTTACACTGTGTTGTGCACTGTCACTTGAAATAACTTATAAAACTATTTTCCACTGTTCACGTATATTTACATTCATTACTTTCACTTGCTGTTTACACATTATTTACACATTATTTACAATTCCACTTGCACTGTTTTACTCAATAGAAAGATCGTAGTCACTCTTTTATCAATTGTCAGCCCTTTACCTCTTTCCACATGAGGTTTAGTAGGGGGTAAAGGTCACAGGGCCATTTGCATGGGAGTGAAAAAGGCCTTGAAGTCAGCAAGAAGAAACATACGTACTCTTGCTTCGGAAGATGAGAGTGAACTGATAGCGGAGGACCAGCGTGGAGGCCTGCTAGGGGTTATTCAGAGTTACCAATATTACTTCTTGAAACAGCTAAGTCTAGCACTGATATGATTGGCAGGAAATCTAGACAATACATTATAAATTTGGTAGTTCCAGGTGAATGTAAATATCACTTAGGCTTCTCCCTTCCCTCCTTACATGTATATTTATTACGAAAATAGATTAGAGGCCTACTTAGGAGATATATATTCAGAGCTACCAATGTTATATCTTGAAACAGCTTTGTCTAGCACTGATATGATTGGCAGAAAATCTAGACAATACATTATAAATTAGGTAGTTCCAGGTGAATGTAAATATCACTTAGGCTTCTCCCTTCCCTCCTTACATGTATATTTATTACGAAAATTGATAATACAGCATATTTCAAGGGGAAAAAAACAGCGAAAACTAGCGAACGAGTGCACATGAGGTGTTGTCAGGTGATAATTAGCCAATTCCAGGTGTATGGCACTCTCACTTACCTTATTTCTTTCTTGTATATATTATTTGGTATATGAATAGGACATAGGGCTTATTTCAATGGATGAAATCAGTGAAAAATTCCAGGGAAGATTTACTTTGCGTAGCACGGCCGGGCAGGCGAGAGGATAGGGTAATGGAGGGGGGTAGGGAGGGGAGTCAAGAACGGGGAGAAATGGCTAAAATGTCAACAATGGATGGGAGTACAGATGAGATTAGGAGTGCTGACTAGTGTTGGACATTGGCAGTACTGATAGATGATACAAGCCCCCAGTTGGAAGCCCGGGTGAATTCAAAATAACACAGAATCACAAAAGCGACGCCCCGTGGTATGATCCCTTGCTCCCAAGCGTCACGAAAGTGACGCCCCGCGGTTAAGGGGTTAAACAGAGTTAGAATGATAAAGATTCAGCAGTGACAGTTCCCTGCATCTTTAATCAGTGTAACTGAGCAGTGCCAATATTCATGATGATTGCTGCAGTGCAACTTTACTAAGAGAATCAAAAGGATAGTTGATACCCAATAAGTTTCATTACCTGAACATGATGCCTTTTTTCTGAGCAATTTCCTTCTCCAGTGAGTGGATTTGTTTACGTAACCTGGCTCCACGGTCAGGGAGGTATTCTGGATTGGTGGCATTGTAGGTCATCTGCAAGAATACAACTATACATTAATGAATCCTGTCAGAATATAGCACCATATAGCTATAGCCCATGATATGCACTGCCCCGTGGCCTTGGGTGGCTCAATTAGCTCAGCATAAAATAATTTTGATGTTAATACATCAACCAGAAGCCACTACATGTACATTACCTCCTCCTGGTTCCAATCTATGGGTTCAGAGGCCTAGGCAACGTTTAGTACACCCTTGTCTGGTAAGTACTTGTGAACAGCAAACCATTTTAGTTCAGCGTACTATCCACAAAGGTTCGTTTTGAGCAGGCAGCTTGTTTTTTATTATTTCTGGTGATTTAGTGCATGTGTTCTCTCTGGAAGAGGAACTCTTTCCTTATATTACTGAGTCTTCTGATACATGCTGGTGATAGATTTTCCATTTTTGCTGTGTACTTTACTTCTGGATCCTAATTCAACCTATCCATAGCCACAAAAATGAATGATGACTGATGATTAACGACTGATGATCATGATGAAGTTAAAGCATTTTCCCATCATCATTACCTTCATCATCAACTTCATCACAACTATTTTCCCACATTAGCTTGCAGTACTATCCAGAAACAAGGAGAAAGCATGAAAGAGGGAGAGCCATCAATAACATGCCCAGTGAAATGGGAGACACTCATCCATCTATCCATTCAACATAATAATACCCAATTCACAACTGTCCAATCAGGAGCATAGGAGACGAGGGCTAAGATTTTTTTTTTTTTTTTTTTTTTTAATGCAAAAAATAAGGAACCAAAGGCCATGAGCCCACAAACTGTTCCTTCCAAGAAAAAAAACAAAAACAATACAAAAGTGAGCCAGATTCAAGATACATTCATTTCGAGATGCCTGGACACACTGCATTTGAAAGACTGGAGATCATAGGCAGCAGGAAATACAGACAGAGGGAGACAGTTCCAGAGTTGACCTGTTGCATAAATGAAGGACTGGGAGTAATGGTTAACTCTTCCATTAGAGAGTTGGACAGAAAAGGGATGTGAGTATGTTGCAGGACGGGTGCTCCGTCATAAAGGTGGAGGCATGCAAGCAGACAGTTCAGAGTAGCAGTGACCATTGAAGTAGCAACAGAAAAGAGATAAAGATGCAACAGTGCGGCGAAGAGACAGAGGTTGAAGGGAGCCAGTATAAGGAGGAGAGTTAATGAGACGAAAAGCCTTTGACTCCACCCTGATGAGAAAAGCTGTATGTGGGAAGCCCCCCAACACATGTGAGATGTACTTCTACACAGGCGAATAAAACCCGTGTATGAAGTCAACAACTGTGCAGGGGTAAAGAGGGTACAAAGTCAGCATTGCACACCTAATCTCTTGGAAGCAGATTTTAGAGATGCAATATGATCCAAGATAAGGTCCGAGTGAATGAAACACAAGCACGTTCAAGGATGATGCAGGATTGAACTGGATATTATTAAACATTAGTGGGTACTCCTGTGGCGGACTGTGTCAAGTTGCCAGATGTAAAAACTGAGTTTTTGATGCATTAAAAACAACAAGATTATTTTTACCCCAGTCAGAGATATGAGCCAAGTCAGACATTTGGTGTGCCATAGCCTTATCCCCTGTTTGTTGAAGTAACTGCAGAGATGGATGTTGTGGGAAGCAAATGGAAAGGTGACGGGTGGAATCATCAGCGTACGAGAGGATAGGGTTAGATGTGCAGCTTAGAAGGTCACTGATGAATAAAAGAAAGAGAATTGGTGATAGGACAGAACCCTGAGGAAAACCACTGTTGATAGATCTAGGAGAAGAATGATGGCTGTCTACAACAGCAGCTATAGAATGACCAGAAAGAAAGCTAGAGATGAAGGCACAGATAGAAGGATAGAAACCATAAGAGGGCAGTTTGGAAATTAAAGATTTATGCCACACTCGATCGAAAGCCTTTGAGATGTCAAGTGCAATGGCAAACCTTTCGCCAAAGTCCCGAAAGGAGTATGACCAGGAGTCTGAAAGGTAGGTGAGAAGACTGCCAGTGAAGCATCCCTGACGGAACCCATACTGACGATCAGAAAGAAGGTTGTGATAGGAAAGATGCTTTACAATATTTCTGTTAAGAATTGACTCGAAAACCTTTGAGATGCAGCATGTTAAAGCAACTGGACAATAGTTAGAGGATAGGGAATGGTCACCCTTCTTTGGGACTGGCTAAATGACAGCAAACTTCCAGCAAGAAGGAAAGGTACAAGTTGACAGACACAGGTGAAAGAGTTTACCTAAGCAGGGCGTAAGCACAGAAGCTTAGTTTTTGAGGACAACAGGAGGGACTCCATAATGCCCATATGCCTTGTCAGTATTAAGACCAGTGATGGCAGAAAATACATCAGCTGAAGAAATTTTAATATCAGCCATGAGGAAGCCAGAGGGTACAAGTGATTGAAGAGCAGCACCGGAATCGTCTATGGCAGAATTAGAGGAGAAAGTCTGAGCAAAAAGATCAGCTTTATCAGTAGAAGAAAAATAGCTACAGAGCCATCAGAGTAGAAAACAGGAGGGAAGGATGATTAGGTAAAGTTGTTAGAAAGGTTTTTTGCAAGGTGCCACAGGAATCGGGAAGAATTCGAGTTGGAGAGTTGACAGCATTTAATATGGATGAAATTATTTTTAGCAGAGTGAAGAATTGACTGAGTACAATACCGGGCAGAAACATAAACGTGATGTGATTCAGGGGAGGGTTGGCTCTGGTACCTTTCATAGGCCCGCTCTCTATTGCGAACAGCATTACAACAAACATGATTCAACCAAGGCTTTCTTGCATTAGTCAAAGGATATGAGAAGGGAATGTATGCTTCCATGCCTGAGAGAATAACCTCCGTAATGCGCAAAGCACACTCAGATGGCTCACGGCCATGGAAGCAATAATAATTCCAGGGAAAATCAAAGAAATGCTGCCTGAGGGCCTCTCAATCCACAGCTCCAAAGTGCCACAGTCGACGTTTCTTTGGAGGGTCCAGAGGCCATACCGGAGCAACAGGACAGGTCAAGGTAATAAAGTTATGACTGGAGGAGCCCAATGGAGAAGAAAGATTAACAGTGTAAGCAGAAGGATTAGTTGTAAAGAAGAGGTCAAGTACGTTGGAGCTCTCTCCAAGGAGGTTAGGGATAAGGGTAGGGTGCTGTACATATTGCTCTAGGTCATTAAGGATAGAAAAGATGTAGACTTGTTCACCAGGTGGATCAGTGACAGGAGAGGAGAGCCAAAGGTGGTGGCGAACACTGAAATCTCCTAGAATGGAGATTTCAGAGAAAGGAGAAATGGATAGAATGTGTTCTATCGTAGAAGTAAGACAGTCAAAGAATTTTTCAATCAGTAGAATTAGGAGAAAAATAAACAGCGACGATATATTTAGTCAGAATATGACAGGAAATGATGAAGTGAAAGAGAGACAGATTGTTCAGGTGCTTGAGGATGCGAAAGTGGATGTATGTGGATTAACTGAAACTAAATGGTGAGGTGAGAGTGTGAGAGAGTGGGAGTATGGATGGGGTATACAGTATGTGTAGGAGTAGGTGAGAATGACAGGGCAAAAGAAGGAGTGTGTATTGTTGTAAGTAACAGATGGAAGTAGAATAAAAGAGAGTATGGATTACTTAGTTCAAGAATTGTGTGGGTAAGATTGAATGTTGGAGTACAAATGTGGGCAATTGTGTGCGTGTATGCGCCAATGCAAGATCATGCAAGCAGAGTGAGAGAAGAGTATTGGAAAAATGTGGAAGTGTGCATGGAAAATTTTGAAAGGAAAGAGAGAGTGTTTTTGATTCATTTAGTTTTTAAAGGCTCCAACATGCTTCCATGCGTCGGCCTTGGTCACCTATTGGCAGCTCTCCATGCTGCACGATCTGTTGCAGCCTCCCTGTTCAGTTCCTTGACCCTGAGGTCACACTTAATGACCTCGTCCCATGTCCTTCTCGGTCTACCCCTCATCACCCCACCAATATTAACACTGCTCACCTTCCTCACCCAATTAGCATCCCCCATCCTCTCCACATGCCCAGACTATCTAAATCTACCTCTCCTCATCACAACACCAATACACTCCAGTCCCATCCTACCTCTCAACTCATCCATTGTAAATCCAGCCCCCCCAGTCCTTGGACACAGGGACGCACTACACATCCACCTAATAATTGTCATTTCTGTATGTCCGAGCCTGCGAATATCCTCCTCCTTTACTGCCCAGGTCTCACTACCATAGAGCATTACACTCCTAACACATACTGCATACAAAGACCCCTTCAGCACGTAGGGAGAGTCCTCTCAACGTCAGGAGAGGCAACAGCTTCCTGAACTTCTTCCAACCACTTCTCACCCTAGCCACAGAGCTAGCTCCAGCCCCACCTCCAGCACACAACATGTCTCCCAATTAAAAAAATTCTTCCACACACTCAAGAGATTCACCAGCAAGTTCAATCCTTTCATGCCTGACAATCTCCATCTGCTCTCCCCGACTCGCCGTACACATAAAATCAGCATTATCTCGCAGTCTACCTCTGATACCACTACTTCTCGTGCACCCATTTATCACAAACACTGCACAAGATGGAATTACTTCCCACACCCTTGTGGCAAACTGCACGTGGCCATTGCTCCTCGTCTTTGACAGTACCGCCACCAACCCTAGATATCATCACTTTTGTTTTATCTGCATTTACACGTAGGCCCCTGTGTCCCATACTATCTCTCCACTTCCTAAATCTTTCCTCTGCCTCCCTTTCGTTCTAGCAATCAACACCAAATCATCAGCACACAACATCTCCCACGGGAGTCCATTTCTAAAGTCACGTGAGAGGGCTTCAAGTACCATGATAAACAACATGGGACTCAAAACTGACCCCTGATGCACACCAACGTTCATGGAAAACTCATCACTCAAATCTCCATTCACTCTTACCTGGCTGCGAACACCAACATACATGGCCATAACCACCCTAACCACCCACTCCTCCAAGCCAAGCTTTCTCATTGCCCACTTCACCACCTCTCTAGGGACTCTGTCAAAGGCCTTTTCCAAATCAACAAAAACAAACTACAGATCCCTTTTCTTACCAATATATTTTTCCTGAAGCTGTCAAACAATGAATATGGCATCAGTGGTCCCCCTACCTGGCATAAACCCAAACTGCATCTCATCAATATTCACTCTTTCTCCAATCATACCTTCTAAAACTCTCTCCATTACCTTCACTTTCTGATCTAAAAGCATTATACAGTACAAGTCCCATTATTCGGCATCTATGGGACCAGGATGATGCCGAGAAATTAGATTTGCCGAATAATCAAAAACCTACCCACTCAGTACCTTAAATATATTGGTGAACACTGTCATCACCACTTATGGTACGGTATTACAACTGTGTTTGGAGAGAGTACTGTATACTGTACAATACTGCAATCAATACAGTACTATACCTGAATCTGAAATATATATACATATAAATTAGTGAACATATACAAGGGTAATGACACAGTAGGCCTACAAGTCAGATAACACTTCCTGGATGGCCGAAATGATACGGAATATTACCTACCAGCTCAGTACATCACTTGTATTGGTGAACTCATCACTACTTATATTATTACAAATATGTTTGGAGTGAGTACTGTATACAGTACTTTTTCCAAACAAAATAAAATAGTCGGAAAATTGCATAAAATAAAGTAAAGGGATCTGAATTGGCAAGGTCTTTCTGATGAAAGTTATAACTTACATTTAGCGCTCACTCTTTTGTTCGTTTTTTTGTTTACATGTGAAAGGAGAGTACTGATGGAAACAGTAATGTATTCCATGAACCCCTTAATAACCTCCGACATTGAACAACCCTTTACAGTACCGATGTCAAGTTAGTGAGCTATGGAAAAACTGTGAACAATTATGGGAATGGAACGAAGGTCACTGGTATGTTTACAAGACTCTATGCTACGATTCCAAGCAGTCAGGGGAGCAGTTAATCTCAGATGTTTTCGCCCATTTGGTAAATGCATCGTAATTTTATCAATTCTCCAGTCAATCATAGCGAATCATAGCATGGGTTTAGGAAGCTAAATAACACATTTCTAGGTGTGCCAGACGATTATCTTCACATCCTATAAGAAAATGGAAGAAATTAAATCCCTCTCTGAGTACGTAAAGTTCTTCCATTCTTCTGAAATCAATTTTTCTTAAAGATGGGAAGATAATCGTCTGGCTCACCTAGCAATGTGTTATTTAGCTTCCTAAACCCATGCTATGATTCGCTATGAGTCACGGAAAGATGTATAAAGTAACGGTGTATTTACCAAATGGGCGAAACCAGCTGAGATTAACCGACCGCCTAACTGCTTGGAATCGTAGCGTAGTCATGTAAACATACCAGTGACCTTCGTTCCCTCCCCATAATTGTTCAGTTTTCTTTATAGCTCACACTAACTTAACATCAGTGACATCGGTACTGTAAAAGGTTGTTCAGTGCCGGAGGTTATTAAGGGGTTAATGGGATATATTACTGTTTGCATCAATGCTCTCTCTTTCACGTTAAGCACAAAAACAAACAAAAGAATGAGCACTAAATGTATGTTTAACTTTCATCAGAGAGACCTTAGCAATTCGTATTCCTCCAGTTTATTTTTAAGTATTTTTCTGACTTTAGATTAGGTTAGGTTTGGTTAAATTATTAGGTACAGTTAAACTCTGTTAGGTTAGGTTCAGTTAAACAGGACAGTCCCACCATTATGCTGAGGAATAAAAATACTAGAGCTGTCACAGCCGTACAGCTAAAAACAACGGAGAAACTGATTTAACAAGCAACAATTATTTATGGGTAATGCATTACAGTGTCAGTGGTTCATGGGCTACTCAATTACCGGTAAGTGTCATTTTCAGGAAGGTATCAAGAATGAAAGAATTTCAAGAATTAACGTGGGGGCTTGGAACGTAACCCTCGCTAATTTGGTGGGGGTGGTTACTGTAGTGTATGATACTGTGCAATATTGTAATCAATACAGTACTATACCTGAATCTGAATAAAAATATAGACATTAGTGAACATACAGAAGTGTAATGAAACATTAGGCCTACAAGCCACAGATAACACTCCCTAGACTGCCGAGATGATTCCGGACATCTGCTGAACAATCAATGATTTTCGTAAATGGGAATATTTCTCAAAACTGCCGAAATGTCGGATCTACCGAACAATCAGCTGCCGAATAATAGGACTTTTACTGTACCCCTATAATTTCCTCTTTCCAGAGCATCACCCATCCCAATATACACATTTACAATTACACTCTTCAGCCAATCACCTGGGACAACACACTCATAAATAATCATATTTTTCAGGTCAGTGACTAACCTCACCCTTGTATCTTCTGAGGCCTTCAACATTTCGGCAGTCAACCCAGACACGCCTGGTGATATAAATGGTAAAGTAGGGAATGTGAGGGTGGATGGAGTAGTTCGTGAGTGGGGTGTGCCTGCTGAGAGAGATGAGAATGGCAGTGCTTTAGTGGATTTTTGTGCCGGGAGGGGGTTGGTGATAGCCAATACCCTCTTCAGGCACAAAATGATCCACAGGTATACATGGCGAGTGATGATAAGGGTGGATGGTGAACTGCATGAAAGGAAGGCAATGATTGATTATGTGTTCATGGATGAAAGGAAGCAAAGATGTGTAATGGATGCATGAGGATATAGAGGTTGGGGAAGTGGACTTTCTGATCACAACCAAGTGGTGGTCAGAATCAAGGTCCAAGTAAAATGGAGAAAGAGAAGAAGGGAAGGGCAGGAGGAAGGAGTAGATGTAAGGAGAGTGGAAAGGTTACAAGAGGATGAGAAAAAGGCAGAATATAAGAGAGAAGTGGAGGAACAATTGGGGAAATATGAGTTGGAGCAGATGGGGGATGTGGAAGGTGTGTGCAAGATATTCACAGAGGAAATATGTGCAGGTTGTGAGGTGGTGTGTGGGGTGAAGAGAAGACGAAAGAGGGTGCAAGGAACAGCATGGTGGAATGAAGAGGTGAGACAGGTTGTGGCATAAAAGAAGAAAGCACATAATGAATGGACGAGAAATAGGGGCATGGAAGAAGTTGAGAGATGGAAGAAGAGAGAGTTATACTGTATGTAGAAAGGAAGAGAGAGGTGAAAAGATTAGCAAGAGAGAGTATGGAGAGAGTGGATGAGGAATCTGGAAGGAATTTCAGTGTCAAAGAAGGGAATGTAAGAAACTGTCCTGGAATAAGGTGAAGAGAGTCAGACAGGGTGGCAATGAAGTTAGTCAGGGAGTGAAAGATAAAAATGGTAGATTACTAGCTGAGAAGGGAGAAAAAGTGAGCAGATGGACAGAACACTTTAATGAATTATTGAACATAAAGAATGAAAGTAATGCGAGTATAAGTGGCTTGGGAATGGCTGGGAGAAGGAGGGAGGTGAGAAGGCAGGAACAGTAGGATGGAAGTTGTGGATGCAATGAAGAAAGTTAAAATGGGGAAAACCCCAGGAACTGATGGAGTGTGTGGTGAAATGCTGCAGCATGGGGGAGAGACAGTAGTAGATTGGATGTGGACGATGTGCAGATTGGCCTGGGAGGAAGGTAAAGTCCCGGAGGATTGGAAGTCAGGTATAATTATTCCCTTGTACAAAGGAAAAGGGGAAAAAGAAGTGTGTGGTAATCATAGGGGCATTTGTCTTCTTAGTGTAATATGCAAAGTATACGGTAAGATACTTACTGACAGAGTTAGGGAAATAACAGAGGAATTAGTTGGAGAAGAACAGGGAGGCTTTAGGAAGGGAAGAGGTTGTGTAGATCAGATATTCATTCTTAGATCTTTAGTGGAAAAGTGTCTAGAGAAGGGAAAGAAGTTGTATGCGGCCTTCATGGATTTGGAGAAAGCATGTGACAGGGTGAATAGACAAGGATTGTGGAAAGTATTAAGAATATATGGAGCAGACAGGAAGTTGTTGAAAGTTGTGAAGAGTATGTATGAGGGTGCTAAGCCTCCAGTGCATGTGGATAATGAACTGAGTGAGTTTTTCTATCTGAAGGTTGGGTTGAAACAAGGATGTGTCATGCCTCCATGGTAGTTCGATCTGTATATGGATGGGGTTACAAAAGAAACACAAGGTAGGGCAGTGGATGTTGGATTGGCCCTCATGAAAGACGGCAGTGTTTGGAAACTCCCTGTACTGTTGTTCGCTGATGATACTGTGTTGTTAAGTGAAGACGAAGGGGTGGATGAGTTTGGGAGAGTGTGTAAGAAACAGAATCTAAAGATGAATATAGGGAAGAGTAAAGTTATGGTCTTCGAGACAGGTGAAGTCAGTGAATATACAGTGAGGTTGGATGATAAGGAAATGGAAAATGTGAGTATGTTTAAGTAATTGGGTAGTGTGATGAGTTATGGATGGAAGTTTGGAGGGTGAAGTGCTTGAAAGGGTACAACAGGGAAGAAAGGTTGCTGGTTCCTTGAAGGTAGTGATAAGAAGCAGGAAAATAAGCATGGAAGTGAAAAAGTTATTACATGACAGTATTGTGATACCAACTATGACGTATGGAAGTGAAGCTTGGACATTGTTGGAGGGACACAAGTCAAGAGTGAAAGTAGTGGAAATGAGTTATTTGAAAGGAGCCTGTGGAGTCATATGGAGAGACAGACTGACAAACGAGGATGTGATGGAACGCTGTGGTATAGATGTTGATGTGATAGGTTGTGTTAGGAGAAACACACTGAGGTGGTTTGGCCATGTGGAGAGGATGGAGAGTGAGAGACTGACAAGGAGAGTGTATGTGAGTGAGGTGGAGGGAGTGAGAGGGAGGGGAAGGCCAAGGATGAGATGGAGGGATGGAATGGAGAGGTATATGAGAGAGGGGGGTGTGAATTGGGAGTGGGGCAGTGAAATGGCATGGGACAGGGTGACATGGAGGTGATTTGTTTGTGGCCACCCCGTATAAGGGATTAAGGCGTCTGGCAATAGATAGATTGATGACAGGAAAGCAAAAGCAAAAGCCAGAGAGCAGAGAATTCAGAAGAATCAAGTTCCGGAACACGAGAGCAAGATAAGTCGTTGTGCACATACACATAACAGCCACCTTTGGCTCTGAAATGAGTATAAATTAAGAGGAAACAGAAAAGGGTTTGCTTTCAGTTGCCTTAGACATCTGAGTCTCTGTCAGGAAGAGAAGGTAAGGTTTAGAGGAGGAGAGGTGGTGTTCAACAGAGAGAAAGTTAGACGAAAGGCGGCGAATGTTGCTGAAATGAAGAGGAAGTGAGTCAGACAGTGGTTCCAGGCATCTCACTGAGTTGTCACCAGGAGAGGGGCAGATGGTGGGGGCATTTATGGTATCCCCCCCCTTGGGGATTCCGAGGCCTGATTGACTAACGCCATTTTTCTTTTTCAATTTTGAAAAGGAAGTGTAGTTTGTACTGTGCATGTAGTCTGATGTTGACTGAGAAACTTGTATTGGAGAGCGTGCTGGCCTACTCTCTGTTACTGAAACACTGAAAAAGTTCAGCAAAGGGGTATGGTCAGGAACTAGTCCCGAGGGCTGATGAGACAGGAGCTCCAGCTCTCCCTGACATCAGCTTCCCATCCACTTTGGGAGTACTGCCCTGCTCGACTGGTGCTACAGTCTACTCAGTCCTGACAACAATTATGGTTAGGGTGACCAACTGCTCATCCCACAGAAAAGGTATGTGAGCTGTCACGGGGTTTTTAAAGGTAAACAATATTAAATGATAATTATTCAATAATACTGATAGCAGGGACAATGAATTGTCTTGCTAAAATCAAGCAATGATTACTTTATGCTGGCTTGCTTCGCCGATTCTCTAAGAACGAGAATTTATAAACTTTCTCAACAGTACACAGCAGAGACTAATTCCTCACAATTGCTGTTTATTAATACTGTTAGCCTCTGGAGAAAGTGACTTCACCCCTGACAATAAATAACTAATACTTTTAATGATATCAGGTTCTTGCTGATGCGTTAACTCCTAGAAGGCACAACGGATTTTAAGCTTAATACAACAAGACTGGCCTAAGTACCAGTTATGAATACCAAAGCGTTTATGCAAGCTAGAAGCTGCAACTAGAATAAGCTTAATTATGGAAAAATGAAACACAAGTTTACATTACATTAAGCTCGAGAAAAAAGAAGTTAAATTTATTGATTACAAAGAAATAAATTTAATGTTACATTTCAAAATGAATTCAAAATAAAGAGATCGCACTCACTCACTCACTCAAAAGCTAGACTCTTAAGCCTAGGAAAACAACATGCGGCGCACCCGGCCGGCATGTGAGGGAACAGCACCTTAACTAAACTCTTAAGTCTAGGAAAACGAAAAGAAAATACTGGTCAAAGAGTGGACTAAGCAGATGACTGGGCGTCGTTACTGGAAGGACACTGCACTCGCTTAAGTCTCTCACCTATCACAGTATGTGGAAATCAGGAACGGTGGCACTACGCTCTGGCCCAACCTGGTTTCGTGGCGCTCAAACCTCGATTTACTAACTCGTGGGAAAGAAGGGAGCACTGTGGTCACATTTCTAACGGCTAGAATGAGCGAAACACGCCCAAAACAAATCGCTCAGCGGAAGCGCTAATGTCTCACACAAAGACGATCACTTATGACAGTGAAAAAACTGATTTGAAAAGACTCCCGACCGAATGAGCGGTTAACTGAACGATAAACTGGGATTCCACTAGAGTTCGCGGTTTCCCACAAAAGCCAATGTCACTAGCCAACTCGTGACATGAGCAACAAACCCCCACCAACCCTGTAAGTAAATCCGTATGGTCCACATCCAATTGATTATATTACCACACTAAATGACCAAGTATCTAAAAACTGTACAAGGACAACAGGGCTAACGTATTACAGCATGAAGGCCCATCCTTGATATCCCAGCATGCAAATGAAAGCTGTTCTATAATGGGAAAACAATATGTCTGACAGAGGTGCAGACTCTCACAGACATGGTATTCAAGTTGCTGGAATCCTGGGTCCACCACATGGTCTTAACCAACTTCACAAACAATTTTTGTTTTTTTCTTTACTTCAACCTACTCTCTTCTTAAGCACAGAGCTACATAAAAAAACTAGAATGCCTTGAAAATATCTCACTATCACCACTACCATCATCCAATATAACACTCCCCAAATACAGTATATACACCATGAGTTGGCAAATCTGTCATCATGGCCATAACTAGGCATTAAGTCACAAGGCTTGGGCCTGTTTTTCTTTTTTTTCCATATTCTCACATAATAACCATTATAAGAATGAACATTCCCATGTTTTGAATAAAACCGACTGCTGTTAGCCAAGTTAACTGTGTAAGATGTTAACTGCTATTTAGGATTTAAGACGTATTAACCCCTAAATACTGCAATTCAATCTGGCTCGTCTGCCACTGGAGACGCAATTCGGGGGTGTTTTTTCGACTTTCACCAAGGCGTAAATCAATATGTTCTGGCTAAAGAGGAAGAATTTACACATCTGACAGCGCAATCAGCATCCCTCCCTAGGCCTAATGGTTACCACACAATCGAGGGTCAAAGTTGAAAAAAAAAAAGACAAAAAATAGCTACCCCAAAAAATTTTTCGAGAGCCCCCATAGTTTCTGTAACTAACTACAGTACAAGCTCAATCAACCGGCATCCAATGCATCGGCACATCTGCATAACCGGAACACAAATTCGATCCAGCATGGGGTCGAAAATATTCCGGATACCGGTCGTCCCCCTATAATTCTTGCTTAGTTCTGTACAGTACAGGATAATGCAGTGTACGCAGCTAAGTTTTCAAAATTATTTTGGCCTGAAACATGTGCTAAACTTTTCTTTAAAAATTTTTGGTAAAGTATGTGTTAAATCCCCTCCCCCATACCCCTACCCTTCCCAGCCCCCTACTCGTCATTCTTAACTGGCAGTTACATCTCTAGCTAACCTCATACTTTACACTCATAGTCACATTACTAATACACAAATTTAAAACACTAGGATATGTAAAAAGTATATAATATGACTATGAACATGCTGCAGCAAGAAATTAATGCATTATAACATTGACAATAAAACAAAAACGTTAACAACACCCATCCCAGGCCTCAGGCGTTGGGTGTTTGTGTGCGTCTGTGTCTGTACCTGCGTGTTTGGATGTGTTTACGTGTGTGTGTGTGTGTGTGTGTGTGTGTGTGTGTGTGTGTGTGTGTGTGTGTTTGCAAAAGAGTGCACCCAACTGAGGGGGCCTGAGTTTTTTTTTTTTTTTTTTTTTTTTTTTAAATGTGGACGACTCTGGGCATAGGCTTCACAGCCTGATTTCAAGGCCCAGTAGTCCTCCTACGTACCGCACACCTCTACATGTCACCACTTCGGCGCTAACACCCATCGTCCATACTGAATACATGCTAGGGCTGTCTCATACAGGACTGATGTATTGGTATTAGCGGGGGTATTTTTACGACATGTCGGCGGGTCTTCTGGTAGATCAGTAAAGTCTGATTTTATGAAATTCAAATCCTTAAACTGTTCCCTGCCTCAGCGGGATTTGAACCCAGGTCCGTCAGGACTGCAGGCCAACTCTCTACCGACTGAGCCACCGTTGGTAACATTTTTGTTTTACTGTCAACGTCATAATGCATTAATTTCTTGCTGCAACATGTTGATAGTTATATTCTTTTAACATATCCTAATGTTCTTTGTTTGTATTAGTAGTGGGACCAAGAGTGTTAAGCATGAAATCAGCTTGAGATGTAACTGCTAGTTAAGAATGACAGGTGGGGTGGGGGGTTGGGTTGGGGTATGGGGGATGGTCAGGAGCTGGGGTAGTGGCGGGTGGAACTCGTTTCGTCCCCCCCTCCCCTCTTCGCTGGGTATTCTGAGGTACGAAGGGGGAACCCCTGGGCAGATATTAGTGAGCATGAATGTACCTATACTGCACTGTATCTGCCTATCTATCTATCTGTCTATCTAATTGCCAGACGCCATAATCCCGTAAGGGATGGCCATTTGACTCTGGGTTATTTGTTTTGCCAGGAGGGGCACTAACCCTCCACCAACCCACTGGTTGACACGTAGGGAGCACGTATGGTTTGGTTATATGGTTACCACCCAGCGCTGTAAATGGTTTCTTGGCATACAGGAAACCATTTGGCTTGTCACTCAATGTAAAGCCACCTGTAAAGGAAAGAAAAGCAATAAGAAGTGACAAGAAAGATGCGAGAAATAGGAAGAGAGGAGGGCAGGCACAGAAAAAGAATGAGAAAGGCAAAGGAAGAAGTAGGCAGCACTACATACGTGAGTGGATGATGGTCGCCACCACCTACCACTCACTAATACTGAATAATGTACTTTATGAAATAAAGTTCTAAGTTTGGTACTATTTCATTTGTTTGACCTCCCAGAAAATTTCTAAGAGTAACAATCAATTATCCAGAATCCGGAATGGAAGAATTCCCAAACATTCCGGATAATCGAGCTTTTACCGTATATCTATTACTGAAATAGGTCATTGCAATATCATATGTCAAACCATGCCCGAGAACAGGTGTTTTGGGGTGTGGGGAGATTACTTGCTTTTGGGGAGATAAAGTACCCTGTGAGGAGAAGGTTTGTAGGTATGGAGGTTGGATAAAACCATCATTTCTCATCAAAGCAGAGCACTTTAGTTTGTTCTTGACCAACTACTATGAAAACAGATATGTATGTACGTGTGGGGAGATAAAATTCGATCGGGGAGAAGGCACACAACAAGTACTCTGAACCTTGGGAGATCATTTACGGTAACAACCAATCTGGCTAGTTGAAACAAACAAAATCTATGTGATTTAGCATATCAACCATGCAAGCAGGTGTATTTGCGGGTGTGGAGAGATAATTCACGTATGGGGAGTAACAGATGTATCGAGGTGGAGGGGTGGTGGTGGGAGGATTGGGCTGGGTGGTGGTGGGCGGGCTGGGGCTCAGATGCCTATGATTGCACGTGTTTGTATGTAAAGAATAGTATACCAAAAAGCATTTATTATGTTTAGGTGAGGAAAAGCACAGGAAAAAAAACAAACAAACATCGAGGCAATACAGTACATATAAAGCACGTGTACATGTGTTGGGGGTGGGAGGAGTGGGGGAGGGGAGGCATGGGGGGGGGGGAAAAGCCAAGCTGCGTGCTCGCTATCGCACAATGGTTTACTGGGGGTAGGAGGGTAGTATGGGGCTGAAAGGGAGGGACGGGGTAGGGTGGGTAGGGTGGGTAGGGGTATACAAGGTAGGGGGGGAGGGGGGGCTAGAAGGGGATGGTATGGGCCTCATGGTTGGGGAAGGGGTAAACTTCGACTAACAATGTCCTACTGGGGCGTACAAAGGGGTGGGAGGATCTTCAGAGAGGGTTATTACGTGACAGATGATGAAACATTCAGGCAATGGATGGGCCGAGAGGGGGGATGACCCCCCCTGCCCCCAGAGTAGCTGGATCACCCAACCCGAGGCCGGAGGGGTTAGTTCTCATTGGCTTGAAGGGATATACATCACAATCGGGGCAGTGCAATGTGCAGGCAGTTTTTTACAAGGCGCGCTATATTGTGATTTGGCTGAGAGGGCTAAAGTGGTCAACATGTACACTGATGTGCTTCGGAATTTAGGGTTTAACACAACAATGACAGAAGCTTTCCCTGTGTTATGTAAATTTATTTGGCATTAGCCAGAGATCAAGTAGTGGGGACAGCTGCCATTATGTAATCAAGACCAATGCATGAAGGCATGTTGGTGCCTTTATAAACAAAATGATTAGTCCAAATAAAATACATACCAGCAAATCATCATTTGTCATTTAAGGTTTAAAGTTGGTAAAAAGATTAAAATCAAAACACAGTAACAAACATCTCAATCTTTTAACATTACAAACTATTTCCTAACTCATTTACTAAACTGCACTTTTAAAGTTTTTCCATCCATCCATCCATCATCCAGTCCCATGTTGCCCCATGAGGAGCATAGGAACCTGGGGCTAGGCAAGTTAGTCCTGACATTTAAGATACCGTAAAACGCCATAACTTCGGACGGCGTCCAAACTTCAGACATTTCGCAAAAAAATGTAATAATTCAAGTTTATTGGAAGAGAGTGCGATATTTGCAAAAAATAATGATGTGGGTAGGTAGGGTAATCCTCTAAGACTATTATGTATTAATCCTATTAAACTAGCTTGAATATGTGTGGGTGAAAAAAATTCGTGAATCCATTGGAAAAAATAACTGAATTTTCTTACCCTGCAAAACTTTGTTCACACAGAACAAACAGTTTCAATTGTAAAAAAAGTAAACAGTACGATTATATGTAGAAAAGTGCTGTAAGTACTGGGAAGTAAACTGTTTCAAAATATATGCATGGATAATCTTGCTATGCCTGCTTTAATGAATACTTCTTTATTTTGCAGAAAAAATTCCTAACTTCGGACAGACAAATTATTTGAGCCAAATAAAGTCCAAACTTCGGACAGACAATAATATTAATGGTAAAGTGATGCTAATTATATAAACAGAAAAACATGGCTAAAACAGCGAAATCTCCTATAAAGAGGAAAAGAGCCTACACAAGTAAAGTGTCCAAAAGTGCCCTGGAAAAGGCTAAAGATGACATAAATAACAAGAACATGAGTGTGCGCAAAGCAGCTGAAAAATATAAATTAAAAAAGAGCACATTACATGATTACCTGATACAAAAACATTGCAAACAAGTGGGACGTAATACTTCATTGAGCCATGATGAAGAGTTACTGGTGTGTCAGAGAATCCTCACATTGGCAGAATGGGGATTCCCACTCGACAACTTGGACTTGAGGATGTTAGTGAAAGCATATTTAGACAAACGAGGGGTTGTTGTGTCACGATTCAGTAACAATGTACCTGGTGTTAAATGGGCCCATTCCTTCTTCAAGCGCCACAAACAAACCCTTAGTAGACGATTGTCCCAGAATATAAAGACTGACAGAGCCAGAGTGACAAGAGCCATGCTAGCCGAGTTCTACAGTAACCTGAAAAAATCACTAGAAGGTGTGCCTCCAGAGAACATAATAAATTTTGATGAGACCAATCTTACTGATGATCCAGGTAAAAAGAAAGTCATAGTGAGGCGGGGCACTAAATATCCAGAGAGAATCATGAACTCAACAAAATCCTCAATATCTATTATGTTCTCTGGAACTGCATCTGGTGTGTTACTCCCTCAATATGTGGTGTATAAAGCTATCCATCTTTACGATACCTGGACTGAAGGGGGCCCTCCTGGAACACTATACAATAGGTCCTCCAGTGGATGGTTCGACTCGTGTTCATTCGATGACTGGTTCCACAAAATTATCCTCCCCTATGCTAAACGCAAGACAGGTAGAGTTGTCATTATAGGAGACAACTTGGCAAGCCATGTATCACCCAGTGTTATTGAGTCATGTGAGAAACATAATATCTCCTTTCTTCTCTTACCACCTAACTCCACGCACTTGACACAACCTCTCGATGTTGCTGTGTTCCGGCCTCTAAAAGTGCACTGGCGTAAGATCCTCGAGAACTTCAAGAAAACTACTGTTGGTAGGCTGATTGCTTCATTACCTAAAGACTGCTTCCCAGCACTACTGACCGAACTGGTGGATAAAGTTAAAGGGACCATTGCTGACAACCTACGTAGTGGGTTTAGGAAGTGCGGCATTTATCCTCTTGATCCACAGAAATCCATCTCAAGACTTCCAGAAGATTCAATCCAAGATACAGCTGATACTGGTACACCAGGACCATCTACCAGTACTGCCTTAGACAGCTCAGTGTTGGAATTGTTGAAGGACATGAGGCATGGAACCAGTCAGTCAAGCTCAAGTCCAGCTATAGCGAAACCAAGGCGAAAGAAAAGGTTGAATGTGTCACCGGGCATGAGTATTACTACAAGGGCACTACAAAATGAAACAGAGAGCCAGCATGAAGAGTGTGAAGTTGATGATCCACAACCTCAGCCACTGAAGCCACAAGAGGATACAGCAGAGATAGCAGCACAGCCTTCCACTTCCACATCTGCACCCAACCATGAAGCACAAGCATCTCCCCTGACAGTCACCTCTACCCAGATTATTGGGGATAAAGTTGTTCCCTCAGATTGGGTAGTTGTGAGGGTTCCCTTTGATACCAAAGACAGATATAGGCATTATATTGCTATCATTGTTAAGGTAAAACCAGAAATACATGTCAGGTTTCTCAAACACGTTCAGGGTACACCTCACACATTTGTATACCCAATGGTTGATGACAGCAGTGACATAGACAAAGAGGATATACTGAAGGTGTTACCAGAACCAACACTTGACCGAAAGCAAAGGATGATTTTTGATGTAGATGTGAACCTTTGGCTTAAGTAATGATAATAATTTTGATATAGATCTGTAAGATACCATAGTCAGTACTACCAGTACCAAAGTTATTGCCAATAAGGTGCCTTAACCAGTAATGAGGTTTATTTTAAAGAAAAAAGTGATACTATATATTTAGTTACAGTATTTTATACTGGCAGTTAAGGAATAGTTTTTTGTACTGATGTACTACAGTTAATATGTTCCACAGTGCCTTCATAACATGTGCCAGTGTGTGCGTGTGTCTGTTGATTTGTGTGTGTGTGTGTGTGTGTGTGTGTGTGTGTGTGTGTGTGTGTGTGTGTGTGTGTGTTTCTTTAGAACCTGTAAGAAATGTTCAACATCATATTATTTCGGTATGCATTTGCTGAGTCAATGAGGTAGATACTTGATAATTAAGTGAAGTTTTGTTTAGGAAAATGAGGACAGTTCCTCTTACAGTTTTGGGTATATGCAGTGCATTTTTATTTTATTTTTTCATCTCAAAAAGTTCGTGAATAGTTCTTAGTTCTATTTACGGCCAGAATACCTCACTACAATGTGATATGATGCAATTTAATGTGTTATGAAATTACGAGCTCCAAAAAGAAGATATTTTGGGATACTTCTCTATATATATGTATAACTCTGGTCACGAGTGCCCAATATTTTTTTTTACATTTTTTAAAAACTTCTCAAGTGTCCGAAGTTTGGCCAGTGTGTCCAGAGATTGATCCCATTAACCATTCTCATGTTTAAAGGGAAAATACATGGATGTCCGAAGTTTGGAAAAGCTGTCCGAAGTTAGAAAATTTGTTCCTAACTTCGGACACTTGAAAATGAAAAAAAAAAAAGCACAAGTTTACCTTGGCTAATTTTTTTAAATATATGGATTTAGTAGGTACTCTCCCTGGCTACCACATGACACCAACAGGAATAAAATTGCACCATTCTACAAGGAGTTATTCATTAAAACACATAAAAAATGTCCGAAGTTATGGCGTTTTACGGTAAGAGTGACCAGCCTTGCTCCTCCTTGAGTGGCATTACGTGAGTAAAGAAACCCCAACCACCCCTTTGATATAAACCTACACAGATTCAATTTGATTGAACTAAGCACCTTAATTACCCACTAAACCACCAGGTACCATAATTTGGTTATATGGTTACCACCCAGCATAGTAAATGGTTTCCTAGTGTACAGCAAACCATTTGGCTTGTCACTCAGTGTAGAGTCACCCATAAGCAGGAGGAGGAAAGTTTTCCTGTTAAATATTTTATACTGTGTTCTTCATTAGCTGTTACATTAACTTTTTCCTTGAAACTTTTTACCTATACAAAAACAAATAAATGAATAATAATGTCTCCCAACAGAGAGGGTTCTCCCTCAGTGCAAAAGGGTCCTTGTATCCAGCATGTTAGGAGTATAATGTTGTACAGTACGACTCGTCATCAAAGGAGGAGGCTATTCATAACTCAAACATACAAAAATGAGAATGATCTGACAGATATGCATCCTTCAATGACAGGCTGGGGGGAAGGCAGGACTGCAAATGATGAGATGAGTAAAGAGGAAGAGATGCATTAGTAATGTGATAAGAAGGCACAGCATAGTGGTATGAGCACGTGGAGAGAAAGAGGAGAATGGGTGAACAGAGTGAGAGGCATGAACACTGAAAAAAGAGGTGCAAGAGGCAGATGAAAATGACTTGGTATGAGGTAATAGAGTGCGAACTCAGAAATGAGGGACTGAACTGGGAGGCTGCCAGGACTGAGCAGTGAGGAGGGAAGCCATTAGGTGACCAAGGCTGACGCATCCAAGCTTGTTGGAGCCTTTACAAATACTGTAATACGATAAGATGGCCCTAATTCCCATACACATATTTCATGGAATGGTCCACTTGACTTCAGTTCCAGCTAATAAACCAGTTCTTATTAGTCAAGAAATACAGAAAGAAGTTGAGAATGCACCACCACCAACATCACTGCTGCTGCCACCACTGCCACCACCACCACCACTGCCGCCACTGCCACCACCACCACCACCACCACCATCATCATCATCCGGACCTCCTTTCCCACACTGGGGCAGGGTAAGGAGTAGCAGCGTTCCAACAGCAAAAGTTTGCTCAAGTCAATAGGCCATGCTTCCATTCCCTCATAATTCAAGCCCACAGAATCCTGGCTCCATCAGATAGGCCAAAAAATTTCACCATATTCTGTAACTTCACATGTACTGTACTTACCTGACAAAGCCAATTCGAATGCAGTCACATTAAAAAGGGATGCCAAATCCCTGGTCATGTGCTTCTTTGCACAAAATTCATCCAGTCAGCTCAATACCTTGTTAGTCACTTTGCCTCACCAACTTCCATACCTCTCTTCCTCACACACTCATCCACCAAATCCTTCCAACTTCTTCTTGGCCTACCTCGCCTCCTTCCTCCATCAAAGTCACTCAGATACATCCTTTTGGCTACTCTATTGTCCACATGACCATACTATCTCAGTACACTCTCCTCAATTCTGGTGTCCACAGACTTCTTCACTCCACATCTCTCATGAATCACATTATTCCATATCCTATCCACTCTCTGTACTTCACATACATTCCTCTGTGGTCCCATCTCCACTGATCTTACTCTTAACTTTCCATTTTCATGCCACACCATAGTCTCACAGAAGTAAGTTAAAGTTGGCATTAACATTCGTTCATGTAAGCCTCGCGCAGCTGCAACTCTCAAGCCTCTGTATCTTATCAAGGCCTTCACAGCACCAGCTACTTTCCTTCCCAGTGTCACCCCATTTTCCACTTCTTCTGCACATTTTCCTCTCTTTTCTATCACTGTATCCAAGTATTTGAACTCTCTCACCAATTTTAGTCTCTCTCCATTCACTGTAACATCACCCTGGGAATCAACTTCTCTCTTAATAACCATCACTTTACTCTTTTCTACATTTACTCTCAAGGCACAATGCTCACAGACATCTACAATATCCTGCACTAGTCTACCAAGCTCTTGTCCGGTATTTGCAGGTAGCACTGCATCATCAGCATACAACAAATTTGAGATATTCCATCCATCACCACTCATTACCATAATTATAATAACAATAATAATAATAATAAACAATAATAATAATAATAAATAATAATAATAATAATTAATAACAATAATAATAATAATAAATAATAATAATAATAATAATAATAATAATAATGATAATTTGATACTCTGTTTGTCAATAGTATAAGTTCTTCCAAAGGAATTCATTAACACTTAAAGGGCATCTGTATCATTATATGACATTATCCATAAACATTGTAAGCTTTATCTGCAAATGTGGCAACAAACTAAATCCTTAAAATACAGACTACATAAGACTGAACTAGGGCATCTTCAGGTCACCAAGTCAGAATCGAAAAAAGTCACCAGTGTTTCCCTTCTGGCACACCCTGGTCACATTAAAACACCCAAATGTAAAAGCTATGGCATGATCTATGACCATTACTGTTAACCTTATATATTCCCACACCCTTTTACAGCAGCAAGGAATACTATGACAGATAACACTGCACAACCATTCCTTTCAAATTTTTCTTTGACGGAGACATTATACTGCCTCAAAGACAATATTCTGGCCTTTTCCTCCCTTAAAGGCTGCCTTGGATCCATCTTATATAACAGGAAGAAAAACTGACTGCCACCTTGCATGCAAGTCCAACTAATCCTTAGCACCAGTTTCTGGACACTCACAAAGGCCCTCTTCCAACTAGATCCATGAAGTGACTGCAAGCTGAACTCACCTGCACAGATTGTGCATACTTATGCGATGGCAAACATCGTCAGAAGCTGACAGCTGCCATTTAGCAATGGTAGCACAAAGTATGGATGTGCTGCCTACTGGGAAGTTATGAAGTCAGATTATCTTTTGCTCCACTGTACAAGATGTGTTAAACAACAGGAATCGTTAAGCAGCAATAATACTCAAAGCCGGGAGTACTGTACAACAGAAATGGATGGCCAAAGCAAGAGTAAATTGATGCAAGACCAATACCAACTATATAATACAATGAAAATTATCATACAATGAACATGATGAAATCAATACTCACTTTCTTTTGCTTCAGTTTTAGCTCCAGTTGAGCTAGTGAAGATGATGACTCACGAGATTCCTGTTCTTCATTGTTGCTTATGTTGTGTGTAGAGGTATCACTTGCTGATATACTGACGGAGATATTTTTGGATGAACTTGGACTTCCATGTTCACTTGGTGCACTCTGAGAAGGAACATGAACCATTACCATAAAAGGTATACTGTACATCACAAACTGCAGTGCATTACAATAATCCCAGACACAAACATATATGTCTTCAATAACACTCTCTTCGATGTAGTGCTAAATCCAGGTGACTACTTACCGACAAGATAAATAGTTTCCTGGAACCGAGGAAACTATTTACTACACTGGGTGATAACCAGGTAATCAAATAAATGCCTGTTAGTTTACTTGTAACTGGTTATGGCACTGCAGCTGAATGTGGCAATTGCATACAAAGGATGGTTGGGGTTTACTGCTCCCATGATACTGCTGAGGAACATGTAACTGGTTTTATACATCTTTGGACTAAATAGCAGAGCCATGGGACCC
Source organism: Coenobita brevimanus (assembly GCF_032717465.1). NCBI lineage: Eukaryota > Metazoa > Arthropoda > Malacostraca > Decapoda > Coenobitidae > Coenobita > Coenobita brevimanus. The sequence goes on along the minus strand of NC_137056.1, from coordinate 32,780,855 downwards.
TATGCTTCTGCAGGGGCAAGAATGGACTAGATGATAGAATAACAGACAGGCAGACACACACAATGCAAAAAACTGCACACTTCAACCACAAAGTCTGCAACAAGTACTATCCCTTAGATCTACCAATCTTCTCCGACCAGTTTATACAGACAGGTGTTGATGCTGATATACTGTATCTGGTAATCCCTAGTTCACACAATCATACTCTCAAAAGACAGCAAAAATTTGGCTGCTTCAGTCATAATGCACCCACAGACCTTTTGAGTGGTTATGTTGAAGAGCTACTTGTGTTGTGAATGAGGTACATGAGGTAATGTATTGTATTTTATCAGATAAAAATATATAAGAATATAAGAAGCAGAGTGGATCATTATTGGTTGTGCTTTGTATTAGTAATGTTTAGGAAAGGATGATAACTAAGTATATTCTGATAAAGTGTACTTACACCACTGTGAAGTGAAACATCAATGGAACACATCTTCCATTAGGCTGGCCATTCAATCTATTGGTTGCATCATATTATATCGTCTATAAAGGGTCCAACATGCTTTCATGCATCGGCCCGTGGTCAACTAATGGCTGCTCGATCTCTGGCAGCCTCCCTTATTCTGTCTCTTGTCCCTAAGGTCGCACTCTATGACCTCATCCCAGGTCTTTTTCAGTCTGCCTCTTGCAACCCTATCCTCAACATTCACACTTATCACCTTCTGCATCCAATCGTCATCCTCCATCCTCTCAACAAAAGCCCAAACCATCCCAGTCTACCCCTACTCTCCAGAACACCAAATATATGCAAAATGTTCCAGCCTTCCTCTCAACTCTTCAATCGCAATCCTTGTCCCGCCAAGGCCTTGCATTCAAGGATGCACTAAGCATCCATCTAATCATTGTCATTTCTGTATGTTTGAGCCTACAAATACCCTGTTCCTTTACTGCCTGGGTCTTACTAAAGTACAGCATTACACTCCTAACACATGCTGCATTCAAAGATCCCTTTAGCACAAAGGGAAAGCCTTCTCACGGTTAGGAAGGGCAACAGCTCCCTGAACTTCCTTCAACCATTCCTTACCCTAGCTACAGAACCCGGCCCAGCCCCACCTCCAGCACATAACATGTTCCCCAAATAAAACACGTGAATGAAGTATTGCCATGCACTACTAAGTCCACTACCGGATGATAACAATACCTATGTACTGTGTATACAATGTGAGTATGATAGCAATATGCATGTACTGTGTGCACAATATGGGTATGTAATGACCTTGACCTTGGGAGAAGATGGCTGGTTGTTGCATGCAACACATCATCATGATATGGGGAACTACTGTGTGAAGTTTTACTAAAATCTGTCTGTGCATGTGGAAGTTACAGAGTGGACACAAATGTAGGTGTGGCTGTTAAGTATGACAGCACCCGACCTTGTCTGAGCCACGAGTATGACCTTGACCTTGGCAGTAGATGGCTGGTTGTTGTGCACGACACACCATCATGGTATGGGGAAAAATTGTGTGAAGGTATATCAAGATCTGTTCAAGCACGTGGAAGTTACAGAGCAGACACAAAATTGCAGACAGACTGAAGGATGCACTGACGGAACCATGCAAACCTCTAGCCCCTGACTAGTTTGACCTGCAGGGGACTAAAAACTCCTCCATACACTCAAGAGACTAGACTCTCCAACAAGATCAGTTCTTTCAAGCCTCTCCAGTAAGATCAATTCTTTCAAGCCTGACAATCTCTACATACTCTCCCCAATACACAGCACACACATAATCAACCTTATTTTGCAGCATATCTCTAGTACACTACATCTCTTATGCACTCACTTATAATAAACACTGCACAAGATAGGGATAGCTATCACATCTACTGGTAAAGCATTTGAGACTGTGATTAATAAACACACTGTTAAACATCCTATCTATCTATCTATATTGCCAGACACCATAATCCCGTAAGGGGTGGCCATTTGACCTTGAGTTATTTGTTTTAGGGGGAGGGGCACTAACCCTCCACCGACCCACTTGTTGACACATAGGGAGCACGTATTGTTTGGTTATATGGTTACCACCAAGTGCTGTAAATGGTTCCTTGACTTGTCACTCAATGTAAAGCCACCTGTAAAGGGAAGAAAAGCAATAAGAAGTGACAGGAAAGATGGAAGAAATAGGAAGAGAGGAGGGCAGGCACAGAAAAGGAATGATAAAGGCTGGGGAAGAAGTAGGCACCACTACATAAAGTGAGTGGATGATGGTCGCCACCACTGAACCCAACAATTTAATTAGCGATAGAAAGTACAGGCTTTGTCACGAAAGATCAATTTCGTTTCATTTTGTTTTTGAAGGTTCCAACATGGTTGCATGCATTGGTTTTGGCCACCTGATGGTGGCTCTCCATGCTGCTCGATTTCTGGCAGTTTCCCTATTCAGTCACTACCCCTGAGGCCACACTTAATGACCTCGTCCCAGGTCTTTTTCGGTCTACCTCACACAACCCTACCCCAACATTAACACTTCTCACTCTCTGCACCCAATTATCATCTTCCTTCCTCTCCACATGCCCAAACCATCTCAATCTACCTCTCCTCAATGCAACACCAATACACCCCAGCTACAATGACTGTCAGGAGGGACTGTAGGTATATGTTATTCTGGCAGGGAAGTGTAGATGGATATGGTGGTGTGGACGTGCCATTTGAGGAGAAATAGGTGGAGTGTGTCATGAATGTAACGACAGTGAATAAAAGCACCAGTGAAAAAACTGTCAGGGAAACTCATGATTTCAGTTATATTTGTGTATGCTCCAAAGGCTGGCCTGGATAATGTAGAAAAAGACATAATGACTTAATAGTTTTGGGTGGGAACTTAAATGGTCATGAGGGTGAAGCAGCACAAGTATGAAGGGGTACATGGAGGATGTGCATATGGTACGAGGAATGTGGAAGGGGAAAGGATACTCGAACTCGGGGAGGCAATGAACATCACTGTGTACAACACACATTTCAGGAAAAGAGAGATGTGCAGTCCACCCTTGAATGCAAGGCTGGGGGGGGGGGGAGAAGGCAGCTAGACTTACAATGGAAGAGTTGAAAGGAAGGGTGGGACTGGAGTGTATTGCTGTAGTGATAAGGAGGGGTAGATTGAGATGGTTTGGGCATGTGGAGAAGATGGGGGATGACAATAGGAGCGTTCACAAACTGAGAAGGTACCAGTGATTGCCAGGTAATTTAATTTGGAATTCGGTCAACTACTCCCGGCTTACTCTCAAATAGTTTCTGAAATCCCATCCACGATATTTAGTGCTGAAGAGTACACAAATCATTCAATAATGTAATTACTGGTTATTATACCAGTCTTCTATATACAATAAAAGTCTTTTAATCTGAATGGCAGGGGACTGAGGGTCTTTCAGACTACCTGCATTGGATTTTTTGGACTACTGGGTGGGACCTCTGAAAACATTAGAAATTTGTACACACAATCACTAATTTCTGCCCAGGGGTGCCCCTTTCCTACCCCTATATACCCAGGGAAGAGGGGAGAGGGGGACGAAACGAGCTCCACCTGCCTCTACCCCAGCTCCCAACCCTCCCCCACACCCATAACCAATCCCCACCCACCATTCTTAACTGGCTGTTATATCTTAAGCTGATTTCATGCTTAACACTCTTGGTCCCACTACTAATACAAACACAGAACACTAGGATATGTTAAAAGTATATAACTATGAACATGCTGCAGCAAGAAATTAATGCATTATGACATTGACAGCAAAACAAAAATGTTAACAACGGCCACTTCAGCCATCACTTGGTGGGTGCACTGCTTCGCGCATGCACACACATACATACATACATACATACATACACACACACACACACACACACACACACACACAAAAAAACATGCTTAGACAGACTGACACACACACACACACACACACACACACACACACAAAATCAAAACACACAAACACACACGCACGCAAGCACCCAACACGTGAGGCCTGGGATGGCCGTTGTTAACGTTTTTGTTTTACTTTCAACTTTATAATACATTAATTTCTTGCTGTAGCGTGTTCATGGCTATGTTATAAACTTTTTACATAACCTAGTGTTTTATCTGCGTATCAGCAATGTGACTATGAGTGTAAAGTATGAGGTTAGCTTGAGATGTAACTGCCAGTTGAGAATGACAGATGGGGTGGGGGGTTGGGTAGGGGTATGAGGGAGGGTTGGGAGCTGGGGTAGAGGCGGGTGAAGCTCATTTCGTACCCCCCTCCCGTCTTCCCTGGGTACATAGGGGTACGAAGGCGGCACCCCTGAGCATAAATTAGTGATTGTGAGTGTACATGATCTAATATGCCAGCCCCCGCTGCCGGACCCTCCACACCGCCACAGAGCCACAGCCCTACCCCCATCCCAGGAGGACACCACAGTGGGCCAGGTGAGTGTGGGACCGGCCCAGTACAAGACGGGCGCCGGGGGGCCCCGACCATGTGTCCCTCTTCCCCTCAACCTACCCAACCACGACATCGCAGGAATGCGTCATTACTTCTCAACCAGACCAGCCCTCGGCAGGATTGGGGTGGGACTTCACCAGATATAGTCCCAGGCAGCGGCGCGGTAACGGCCATCATCCGTACCAGGGAGGGAACAGCCATAGTATGTCCCTCAGCTGTTTCCCCCTGCAGCACTGCGGTAACGGCCATCGTCCGTACCGGGGAAGGAAGGGACATCGTACATCCTTCTGTTGTAGCCACATCTGGTGACCGCCTCGGCGAGTTAGCTATTGAGCGCTCGCCGACTGACACAGGAAGGAGGAGTGGGAGCGTGACGACGGCCATCATCAGCGTCGGGGAGGGAACGGCCATCGTACGTCCCTCTAAGCCGACTCCGTTCCTTCTTTACCCCTGCACAATTGTTGACTCTATACAGGGATTTTATCCACCCCAGTGTGGAGTACAACTCTCATGTGTGGGGAGGCTCCCCACATACAGCTCTTCTCAATAGGGTGGAGTCAAAGGCTTTTCATCTCATTAACTCTCCCCCTCTTACTGACTCCCTTCAACCTCTGTCTCTTTGCCGCACTGTTGCATCTTTATCTCTTTTCTATTGCTACTTTCATGGTCACTGCTCCTCTGAACTGTCTGCATGCATTCCTCCACCTCTACAACGGACGCATAGCACCCATCTAGCAGCAAACTCTCACTCCTTTTCTGTCCAACTCTCTAATGCAAGAATTAAACGTTACTCCCAGTTCTTCATTTATGCAACAGGTCAACTCTGGAACTGTCTCCCTCTGTCTGTATTTCCTGCTTCCTATGATCTCCAGTCTTTCAAATGCAGTGTGTCCAGGCATCTCAAAATGAATGGATCTTGAATTTGGCTCTCTCTTGTATTTTGTTTTTCTTTTGGAAGGAACAGTTTTGCGAGCTCGTTGCCTTTGGTTCCTTCTTCCTCAAAAAAAAAAAAAAAAAAAAAAAACAAAAAAACCCTCCTCGTACGGGAGTAGCCCTGGAGTCGGTGAGTTAGTTATTGAGCGCTCACCGACAGAAGAAGGCAGGAGAGGTGGAGTCGCAGTAATGGCCATCGTCCGTACCGGGAAGGGAACGGCCAACATACGTCCCTCATCCACCTCCTCCTTCAGGAGTAGCACCATGGTAACAGCCATCGTCCGTACCGGGGAGGAAGCGGCCACCATACATCCCTCATCTACTTCCTGCAGGGCAGGCAGAGCCGCGGTAACGGCCATCGTCCGTACTGGGGAGGGAATGGCCATCGTACGTCCTTCATCTGCCTCTTCCTCCTTCGGAAGCAGCGCCGCGGTAACGGCCATTGTCTGTACCGGGGAAGGAACGGCCACCGTACGTCCTGCTGCTGCTACACCAGAGGGCTGTGGAGCCGTGACGACGGCCATTGTCGCGTCGGGGAAGGGACGGCCATTGTACGCCCTTCGTCCACAGCTCTCGGGGTTTCCCCAGAGGGGAAGGTCCCTTGTGCGGCCCGCCCTCCACCTCTGGGCTGCGTGGGATGCCCATCTCTCTCTCCCTCCAGGTGTGGTTCCCCAGAGGCGCTGCCATTCCAGGAGTGGTGGCGAGGTCCTGTCGCTGAAGGCGAGGTCTGAACCCTGCACCCGGCCCCTGGACGACGACGGTTCCTGACGGACGTCCCGCAGCCAACCCCTGACGGCGCACCAACCTAAGGGAGGTCGCAATTCCAAGTCTCCCAGGGCCAGCCTGCAGACCCCAAGGCGGGACCGCTCCGGTCCCACTCGCCGTCGGCCCTCCGCCCGGAGTGACAGGCGGCAGGCCTGACTCCTGGCCCTGTTCGGCCCTAGTCCTGAGGGCCACCTACCAGGTCAAGGCCCTAACAAGGAAGGGCCTCCCTGCACCCCAGACCAGACACATGCCCGGGTCACAACGCCCCCAAGAGTGATCCAGTGCCTCCTACAGAAGGACTCTCCGGAAGGCCTCCCTCCTACTCCCAGGTGCTACCTCAGGTAAACCCAGGCCAAATGATACAGTGATGACGCCCTAACTCCCAGTGTCGTGTGAAAAGACTTAGTAGTGACAGTGACCTCCAGTGATACTGGGCAGTACCACAAAAATAAAACGCACAAGGGCAGCTACTCTAGTCAACCCTGAGTATTGTGCCTATAACTAAGCTCCCTAGAAACAGAGCAATATCTTAAGTGTGCGACTCGGGGACTAACTTACTAACAATAGTCCAGTGAAGTAAACTGTATAAGTGAACATCATCACAACTCTGTGCTATTCACCCCCACGCTAACTCAGGTGTAAAGACTGTGTCCATGATATGTTATAGTATTCAGTCTCTTGTCATTTTATCCCAATCATATCCATTGTACAGTCTCCAGCAAAAGTCGAGCGACCAGCTTGACGAGCAGGTTGGTATATGTGGCACCGCCGCACCCCCAGTTTCAGCCCCTCCCCCCTCCCCTCCCTCGTTCCCATTCATTCATCTACCCCCCCCTCCCCACATCCAAGAGCCTACTCACATTGTCTTAACCACTCTTTCATCATCCATTTGTCTTCGGAAATAATGGTTTTGTTATGATAACGAATAAAAACACATTACACAGTATTTTACTCCATAGTACTGTATAGTTATTTATACACCACGATCTGAACGAAGGGTAATATAAAACTGTAATATATTCGTTTGACAGTGAGGTCTTTAATCATACAATTTATCATTTTGACGGTTGTATCCAGTCAGTGTGTAACAGTAAACAGAAGGAAGCTATATGTTTGCAGGGGTCAGTGGTGTGCTCCTTCCCTTACTCGACGTAATCACTGTTACTTTACAAACTCTAGTATAGGTCATTACCATTAATTACTACTAATACCCCATATGTGATAACAGCAAAGTGTTGCTGATAAGTAAAACACAGGATCAGTATTATCTTGGTTATTGATGTCTTAATATATGATATTGGATAACGTTGGGCTACAGGGAATGAGTGACAGCTTGTCTGGTGGTTAAACCGCCTTTGCTGATCAAGCCGAGGCTATGACGTGGTTGCTGGCATTACCAGAGGTCAGTCAATATTTAGATGCCTTTCACTGCTGCTGACATTATTATCAGTATCAAGGTCAATTTCATACACAGGACAGCCAACAGTACAGTGAGCCGCGTGGTGTGCTGACCCTGCGCACACCATACAACCAGGGCCGGATTACCAGCTATAGGCAAAATGGCCAACTGCCTACCAGGCCATGGCCTGTCACAGGCCATCCGGACTTCCAGAGCGGAATAAATATACACTTTGGGAGTCCAAATAAGTACCATCACCCATCAGGCCATCAAAAAAGGCCATTATAGGTCATGCCAACATTTCACTGGAAATAACGGAAAAAAAGAGATTTATATGTTGCAGGCCAACCGTCTGCATTGCCTACCAAGCCACAGCATGGTTAATCCGGCGCTGCATACAACCAACCCCTGCCTTGCCTCAGCCATTCACTCCAGCAAGAGACCCACCACCACCTGATAACAATATCAAGAATATAACCTTGCCTTATATAGTTATAACTGCAATAGGGTGTAATTGGCAATTCACACGATTATAACACGATGCACAGTACTTCGAAAAAGGTAACCAAAACCTAAACTGGCCGAATTGATGATCTGCATAGTGACCAAACTTGTATCAATTGCGGCTTACGCTAATCAACATCATCGTGCCATACAACAAATAATTCAGTTTATTCGTTTTCAGCGAGAACATTTTCAAAAAAGGTTTGATGAGTTACAGTTCACACTGGTCAGTGTTACTTATAGCAATGTAACAGATGTAGCGGTCAGGTTAACCTTATGATTATTTGCTCTTCAACTTGTGTCTCATGTCTGTTACTACTTTCCTCTATCTCTGTGTGGCCATGGTTTTTCCCACTAACTATCGTCAGCTAAAACGTCAATTGCCTCAGAGAGGGACGGATGTTAACATGGACAAACGGTTTTGGTTATCTATCTATCTATCTATCTATTGCCAGACGCCTCAATCCCGTTTGGGGTGGCCACAAACAAATCGCCTCCAAGTCGCCCTGTCCCCCGCCATTTCACTGCCCTGCTCCCAAGTCACACCCCCCTCTCTCATATACCTCTCCACTCCATCCCTCCATCTCATCCTCGGCCTCCCCCTCCCTCTTCCCCCCTCCACCTCACTCACATACACTCTTCGTCAATCTTTCAACCTCCATCCTCTCCACATGGCCAAACCACCTCAGTGTGTCCTCATAATGCTTCCTATCACATCCACATCCACACCACAACGCTCCATTATATCCTCATTCGTCAGCCTGTCTCTCCACGTGACTCCACAGGCTCCTCTCAAATAACTCATTTCCACTGCTCTCACTCTCAACTTGTGTCTTTCCAACAACGTCCAAGCTTCACTTCCATACATTAGAGTTGGTATCACAATACTGTCATGTAGTAACTTTTTCACTTCCATGCTCACTTCCCTGTTTCTTATCACTGCTTTCAAAGAACCAGCAACCTTTCTTCCCTACTGTACCCTTTCAAGCACTTCACCCTCCAAACCTCCATCCTTACTCATCACACTACCCAAGTACTTACATGTACTCACATTTTTCAATTCCTCACCATCCAACCTCGCTGTACATTCACTGACTTCACCTCTCTCAAAGACCATCACTTTACTCTTCCCTACATTCACCTTTAGATTCCGTTTCTTACACACTCTCTCAAACTCATCCACCAAGCCTTGCAGCTCCCCTTCGTCTTCACTGAACAACACAGTATCATCTGCAAACAATGGTACAGGGAGTTTCCAAACACTATCCTTTCTCACCAGGGCCACTCCTACATCCACTACCCTACCTTGTACCTCTTTTATTACCCCATCCATGTACAGATTGAACTACCATGGAGACATGACACATCCCTGTTTCAACCCAACTTTCAAAGAGAAAAATTCACTTAGTTCACCATCCACATGTACTGCAGCCTTCGCACCATCGTACATACTCTTCACAACATTCAACAACTTCCCAACTACTCGATATATTCTTAACACTTTCCACAATCCTTGTTTATCCACCCTGTCATATGTTTTCTCCAAATCCATGAAAGCTGCATACAACTTCTTTCCCTTCTCTAGAAACTTTTCCACTAAAGATCTAAGAATGCCAACGGCCATGCCACGTTGAGTACACCGCTTCCCGTCCGATCAGCGAAGTTAAGCAACGTTGGGTCTGGTTAGTACTTGGATGGGTGACCGCCTGGGAACACCAGATGCTGTTGGCATCCCTACGTGTCAAGTGGGGTTGGTGGAGGATTAGTGCCCCTCCCTGTAAAACAATTAACTCTAAGCCCTTGACCACCCCGTTTGGGATACATGGCGTCTGGCAATGGATGGATGGATCTAAGAATGAATATCTGATCTACACAACCTCTTCCCTTCCTAAAGCCTCCCTGTTCTTCTCCAACTAATTCCTCTGTTCTTCCTTTAACTCTGTCAATAAGTATCCTACCATACACTTTTCCTATTATACTAAGAAGACAAACGCCCCTATGATTACCACACACTTCTTTTTCCCCTTTTCCTTTGTCTATCTATCTATCTATATACCTAGGCTGCTTCCCCCAAGGAAAGGGAGGTAGCCGAGACAGGACGACACACTCTCCATTTACTTATCCATTCAAACACATTCATTCGCATCTTAGCCCCAAAGGGGAGAACAGACAGATCCTCACCGCACCACACCGCACAAGGGTCAACTGCGCAATGCAATCAGTGACATCCGCAGCAGGGCCCAACAGCAGAACTGGTTTACCCCTGCCAGATCATAACAGACCCATCCCCTTACCCGCACCTGACCTGACTAGCTGATCAGACCAAATGCGGGAGAATATCCCCTCAGGGCTGCGTCATCACTTATTCGTTCACAATTTCTCTCTATTTATTTCTGTCACGCACAGCCACTCTTCCTTGCTCAACAGACATCCCTCTCGCATCCAGCGCTCTCTTCACACTGTCCATCCATCCTATTTGTGGTCTTCCTCTCAGCCTTACACCTCTCACATCAGATCTAGTTATCTTTTTCACCAATCGCTCATTATCCATTCTCTCCATATGCCCAAACCATCGCAACACCCTCTGCTCAACTCTACCAGCCATCTCCCGAACAACTCCAGTTCTCCTTCGCACTTCATCATTTTGCACCCGATCCATACGCATCACTCCACACATACTCCTCAGACACCTCATCTCCATTACATTCAAACTTTTCCTCTCTGCTACACCCATATTCCATGTTTCAGCCCCATATAACGAAGTCGGTACCACAACACCCTCATACAACTTCCACAACTTCTATCCTACTTATTTCTTCCTGCCTTCTCACCTCCCTCCTTCTCCCAGCCATTCTCCAGCCACTTATACTCGCATTACTTCCATCCTCTACATTCAACAATTCCTTAAAGTGTTCTCTCCATCTGCTCACTTTTTCTCCCTTCTCCACTAGTAATCTACCATTTTTATCTTTCACTCCCCTGCTAACTTCACTTCCACCCTGTCTTACTCTTTTCACCTCTTTCCAGAACATTTTCTTACAGTCCCTCCACTTTACACTCAAATTCCTTCCAAATTTCTCATCCACTCTCTTCTTACTCTCTCTTACTAATCTTTTCACCTCTCTCTTTCTTTCTACATAGACCTCCTCTTCCACCTCTCAACTTCTTCCACGCCCCTATTTCTCATCCATTCATTGTGTGCTTTCTTCTTTTGTGCCACAGCCTGTCTCACCTCTTCAGTCCACCACGCTGTTCCTTGCACTTCCCTCCGTCTTCTCTTCCTTCCACACACCACATCACATGCTGCACATATTTCTTCTGTAAATATCCTACACACACCTTCCACGTCTCCCATCTGCTCCAATCAATATTTGCCCAATCGTTCCTCCACTTCTCTCTTATACTCTGCCATTTTCTCATCCTCTTGTAACCTTTCCACTCTCCTTGCAACTACTCCTTCCTCTCGTCTTTCCCTTCTTCTATTCCTCCATCTTACTTGAATCCTAATTCTGGCCACCACCAAGTAGTGGTCAGAAAGTCCACTCCCCCGACCTCTAAAAGCTCTTGCATCCATTACACATCTTCGCATCCTTTCATCCACACACACATAATCAATCATTGCCTTCCTTTCATTCAGTTCACCACCCACCCTTCTCATCACTCGCCATGTATACCTGTGGATCATTTTATGCCTGAAGAGGGTATTGGCTATCACCAACCCCCTCCCAGCACAAATGTCCACTAACGCACTCCCATTCTCATCTATCTCAGCAGGCACACCCCACTCACCAACTATTCCATCCACCTTCACATTCCCTATTTTACCATTCATATCACCGATCAAAAACACTCTCTCATTCCTTCCAAACTTTTCCATGAACACTTCTACATTTTTCCAGAACTCTTCTCTCACTCTTCTAGCATGATCTTGAGTTGGCGCATACACACGCACAATTGCCCACATTTGTATTCCAACTTTCAACTTTACCCACACAATCCTTGACCCAACTGATCCATACTGTCTTATGCTCTTCTTCCATCTTTTACTCACAACTATACATACTCCTTCCTTTGCCCTCTCATTCTCACCTACTCCTGCACATATACCCCAACCATACTCCCATTCTCTCACACTTTCTCCTCTCCATTTTGTTTCAGTTATTCCACATACATCCACTTTCACACCCTCAAGCACCTGGACAATCTCTCTCTCTTTCACCTCATCATTCACTCCTCTTACATTCCATGTACCCATTACCAAGTCCTTTGTCCGGTCCTGGGTCGTCACCGTTTGGTCAGTCCTTGTCCGAGGCTTCTTGTTTGTTTTTTTAGTTAGTTGTTTTCCTGGGAGGGGCACTAACCCTCCGCCAACCCTTTTAGTCGCCTTTTACGACAAACAGGGATACTGGGGGAGTATTCTTGAAAAACCCCCCAACCCCCAGGGTTATGCAAATATTTAATAAGGAAGACTAACTGACCACCGGTATATTTAAGAACACAATTTAAAAGGATATTAAACAATGGGGTCAGACATTGGATTTATATGATAATGGAATGTTGTGGGTAACTGGGGAGTGATAAGGTAATCCTGTCAACACTGAGTAGGGCCACCCACCACCTTTGCTATCGGCCTGTTCCACTTGCCCTAAAATAACGTGCTATAGTGACAACAGTGAATGTTTTACAAGAGATCTGGTGTTTTAACCAGACTTACTCTGCATAGTTAAAGGCTACGTTCAAACTAATGTATTATAATCCACTATTGCACTGCATATCTGATTGAATAACATTTAGAAAATAAGGTCTTACTGTATACTGATCATTAAATGCTCATTTGCCATATCGTTACACTTAAATATCACTATTCTATAGCGGAGTGGGCAATATTGTAATGCACACTTCATGGTGATAATAAAGACGTGTTTATGAGCACTGGTGGAAAACACACACACACACACACACACACTATCCACCCCGGGAAGAGCCGTCAACCCCGGGCCCATCTCCCTCTCATGCCCCCACCACAACGTGTGACAGCCAGCTACCCCCCCTACTACACACACCACCGACCACTACAAACACCTACTTATAGCTTCCGACAGTTTAATGTTACACACTGACTGGATACAACTGTCAAAATGATAAATTATATGATTAAAGACCTCACTGTCAAACGAATATTTTACTATTTAATATTACCCTGCGTTCAGATCGTGGTGTATAAATAACTATACTATGGAGTAAAATACTGTGTAATGTGTTTTTATTCGTTATCATAACAAAACCATTATTTCCCAAGACAAATGGTTGATGGAAGAATGGTTGAGACAATGCGAGTAGGCCCTTGGGCATGGGGAGGGTTGAAGGTAGACGAATGAATGGGAACGAGGGAGAGGAAGGGGGACAGGCTGAAACTGGGGGTGCGGCGGTGCCACATATACCAACTTGCTCGTCGAGCCGGTCGCTCGACTTTTGCTGGAGACTGTACCTCAGTATGTATATTGAAAGGAAATTGATCCAAGGCAACAGATGTGTTAAAGTGTCCTGCCGAGTTTTTATGCCCTGTTCCTTTGTAAATGTTCTACTTCCGGTCTAGAAAGAGGACCCCGCTCAGTCGCAGGTGTCTTTGGCGCGAGAAGTCGATCCAAAGGCCACCAGCATAACATGATCATTAAATAAACACTTAAAAATTTATATGGGTTATTGTTTTACTCACCGGAAATGCATAGAAATGTAGCTGAATAGTTGCAGGCAGGTACATCCATGTCCAAGAGCAACTCCAAACCAGATAAATCCTTAGATAAAGCCCAGAAAAAAAAAAAAAAAAAATCACCTTAACAAATTTGGAGTACAGTAATCCCTCTAATATCCGAACGCCCAATATCCAAACATCCCCACTAACTGGACATAATCATCCTGGGATCCAATATTCCCAAAATGGGGCAAAAACCGCGAAAAATTCGAAAAAAAAAACTGACTTTTTTCCCACCAGTAATTTGAAATTTCTGCCTGGCGCTGAACAGCTGTTACACCATGGTCCCTTCACCCCTTCCTTCCTTCCCCCTCCCCCCTCCCCTGTCAGGGTTGCCATTTGGTATTTTTCATTACCAAGTGTGGGCCAATATGGTAATGAAAAATTCGTTTGGTAATGAATCAGAATAATGCATTACCAAATGGATTTTTCACATGTATTAGGATACACAGGATGGAGATGGTGGATTGTTTGCTCTCTCTGATTAATCTGCTACCCTACATAGCATGAAAATAATCAACATGGTGTTAATTATAAGGAGAGTGATTACATGTATTTCCACTTGTATATATAATTAGTGAAGAATAAATGCTAGCTTTATAAATTTGGTAATGAAAAGTTAAATTTGGTAATGAAAGTTGAGGAGATTGGTAATGTGGCCGTTGCGATCTGGCAACTCTGTTACCCCGCCATCATCAACAGTCACAGCTTAACTCAGTTCGAGAGCAGATGCTCATAGCAGTGCAAGCCACAGGTGCTTGTTTTTTGTTAATAAATAGTGAATAAACTGCAATACCTCACCACTAGAACACACAGGAATTTACAGTGTTGTGCAGTGTTAACAAATTAGAATTTAGAGTCAGAGGATTAACTGTGGACTGCAAACTGGCGGTTCAAACCAGTCCAGTAGTCAGGGACTTGTAAGTACCCAGAATGTTTAATATTGTATAAACTCACCTCTAAAACCTCATTTTATGGTTCTTTTGCATTTATTTCAGTCTTTTATGTCCCTTATTGGTGTGATTTGGGTCTTAAATAGGTGCTATGCATGTCCAGAGAGAGTTGTATAGATGTTTCTCTGAGTTAGGGTCCATAAGTACAAGTCCATAAGCTGGGGCCCACTATCCGGACAGGACCACTATCCGGACCTGCCTATGGTCCTATTACGTCGGATATTGGAGGGATTACTGTATTGGGATTTTCAGAT
Source organism: Coenobita brevimanus (assembly GCF_032717465.1). NCBI lineage: Eukaryota > Metazoa > Arthropoda > Malacostraca > Decapoda > Coenobitidae > Coenobita > Coenobita brevimanus. The sequence continues at coordinate 32,765,834 of NC_137056.1, read as the reverse complement.
AATTAGTGGCTGGATTGGAGGACTTTTACTGTATGATTTACTATGTAAAATACTGCAGAACAGTTACTGTACCAGAATGCATAAAACAAGTGGCCCATTAGCACTGATCACATGATATTAGAAGACTCGCTGCATGTTTAGTTTAAAACACTCTTAATTTAATTATCAAAAAGATTAATGTTTCATCTGGCAAATGCTGAAAAGGGAAACTGTTCCCTCGAGCTAGACCTTATTAGATCATATAGCCCTGCTAGATGACAGGAGGGCGCTACCCCTCCCAGCATGGCAGCTACTGGGCGTGGCTCAAACTAGCACCCCCCTCCCCCCCAGCAAATGCTGAAAAGAATGTACCAACTATTAGCTATAAAAAAAAGCATAATTTATGATGCCGAAATCATAAGAAGATGAAGCTGCCAACCAAAATTGCAAGTACTGATGTTTCCAAGACTAAAACAACATAATTTGATGCAGACTGTGCATGTAATCTTCATCTGATTCCTTTAAATATTTTGCAGCCAAACAACTTCATGGTAGTATTGTATTATATATAGGTATATATGTTTGAAAATTTCATTTGACTAAAACTATATCAAAGGACATGGCTGGGTATGTGTATAATCGCTTTTAAGCTACGAACAAAATTTGTCTTGAGATTTATACGAGCACTCACCATCCACTCACTCAATGTAGTGCTGCTTTGGGTGTCTGCCCTTTCCTCCCTTCTTTCTTTCCTCTTCTGTCTTTCTTTCCTTCACTCTTTCCTCTTTCTTCTGCCTACAGGTGACTTTACACTTCCTCTTCTGCCTTTCTTTCCTTCTATCTTTCCTCATCCTTCTGCCTATGGGTGACTCTACACTGAATGACAAGCCAAATGGCTTCCTGTACACCAGGAAACCATTTACTATGCTGGGTGGTAACCATATAACCAAATTATGGAGCCTGGTGGTTTAGTGGGTAATTAAGGTTCTTAGTTCAATTGGATTGAGCCTGTGTAGTTTTATATGCAAGGGGTGGTTGGAGTTTATTGCTCATGTAATGCCACTCAGGGATGAGTGAGGCTGGTCACTCTCATCTTAAATGTCAGAACCAACTTGCCTAGCCCAAAGTTCCTATGCTCCTCATGGGGCGACATAGGACTGGATGATGGATGGATGGATAGATGGATTAGGTTCAGTTTAGGGATTCCCTTCAACTTTATCATACTGAAGCCTCTTTTCCTAATTTTAATGAGTAAAATGTTCATAAAATTATACTTATGAACAAACTGATAAAGGAAATCGTTCCGAAATGGTAGTTTAGTTGACCAAGTTTTTATTTTTCAAGTCATCAGGTGAAGACTGGCAACTCTGGAACTGTCTCCCTGTCTGTATTTCCTATTGCCTATGATCTTCAGTCTTTCAAACGCAGTGTGTCCAGGCATCTCAAAATGAACGGATCTTTAATTTGGGTCTCATTATCTTGTTTTTGTTTTTTCTTGGAGGGAACAATCTGCAGGCTCCTGGCCTTTGGTCCCTTCTTCCTTGAATGGGGAAAAAAAAGGGGGGGGGTTATACTCCCATTTGGTGCAGAAAGTGAGAGGTGTGAACACCTGGGGCTCGGGCTGCAAGAGGCAGACCAAAAAAGACCTGGGATAGGACTAGAACCGGGAAGGTTTGGAGTCACCATATCCCAATGATTGGCCCTTTGCCTTTGACTGCTGCTGCTACTGTGAGCTAGACAATAGACAGGATGCACTTGGGGAAGTGCTGAAATGCTAAAGGCCTCAGTGGATACAGGAGTGGGTTTGGTTATTGACTTGATAAGTGCAATTATATGTGAGTGCATTGTCCCAGATGACTGCCTGAAGAATGTGACTGTAAATATGTACAAGGGGAAGAGTGACTCCCTGGAAAGAGGAAATTATAGAGGCATAAAACTATTGGACCCGATAATGAAGGGAGTCCTAAAAGGTATGATAAAAGAAAGAGTGAATAATGATGAGATCCAGTCTGGGTTTATGCCAGTCAAAGGAAGCCACTGATGCCATATTCATTGTCCAACAGCTTCAGAAAAAATATATAGGAAAGAAACTGAGGCTGATCTTCGTTACTCGTCCCGTACCTGCCCCGGAGGGGCTCGGGGAAGGGTATTGTTTTCACTCTGTTTGTCTATCTGTGTGTCTGTCTGTCTGTTAACAACTTTACGCGAAAATTATTGGTGCAATTTTGACTAAAATTAGAAAGATGATGGGCTATGTCCTTCCGATCACCTGATTAAATTTTGGGACAAATTGGGCCAAGGCCCAGGCTGTAGGTCCCCCAAAATGTAAAAAAAGGAAAAAACATGGATGGGTAAAAATCGTTCTTTCACCATAACTCCTTTCAAATTTGTCACTTCAACATGGAACTAAAACTGAAAGGTTCATCTTTCCAACCTGCATCCTATAACATGCCTCATTATCACGAGGGGATCACCGCCCAGTTAGCAGTAGGGGGGTCAATGTCAGGTGGGTCAGGCCTAAACGTTCAAATGGGCATAAAATTATCAACTTCACCCAATTTACTCCAAATTTGACATGTGACATCTTTGACTAGACACCCTATTGTGTTTATATGTCAGTACTAAAATGACTTCTGGGGATGAGTTTGCTGTGCTTTGGCACAGCTTCTTGTTTACCCATGTCTCAGACTCTAATATTCCCCTCAGCCATTCTCCTCTTCTCCCTCCTCCCGATTCTTTATTACCCGTCCCTGCCCTGGAGGGGTTCGGGGACAGGTACTGGTTTCACAGGGGTGTACCTAGAGATTTGGGGGCTCAGGGGGCTAGGTTCTTTGCAGGGCCCCCCTCCAACATTTATATATAGCGGGCCCCCAAAAAGCTAGGGCATGCCATAGGTATACTGTAAAAGAACTGTATGCAGGCTTTATAGTGTAACAGTTTAACATTCATAATCCTTGCCATAAGTGGTTTTTAATTACCAAAGTACATTTTTCTGGTGTGTTTTACAGTGTTATTAATGAAACTGGTAATTATTTTTGATGCTGATGTTACCATGTAGCAACCCTTCTAACCTTACCCTACCCAGCCTAACCTAATCTAAGGTAAACCTAACTCACCAGCACCAAAAACAATTATCAGATTCATTAAAGCATTAATGATACTGTAAAACACATCAGAGAAATGTATTTTGGTCATTAAAAACCAGTTATGGCAACTTCTAAATACTGTCCTGTAATCCTCATTACATCAGGGAGGTCATCTCTGAGTTAGTGGTAAGGGGGTCAGTGTCAGGTGGGTCGCACCTAAAATTTCAAATGGCAATAACATCATCAATTTTCACCTAATTTACTCCAAATCAGATATGTGACATCTCTGATTAGATATCCTGTTGTGTTTACATGTCAGCACTAAAATGACTGCCAGGGACAGGTTTGCTGTGCCTTGGCACTGCTTTACTTATTCATTTTTTTTTTCTTTAATGCAAGAAAGAAGGAACCAAAGGCCAGGAACCCACAAAGTTGTTCCCTCTAAAAAAAAACAAAAACAAGATAACACAGAGCCAAATTCAAGATCCATTCATTTTGAGATGCCTGGACACACTACGTCTGAAAGACTGGAGATTACAGACAGTAGGAAATACACAGGGAGACACTTCCAGAGTTGACCTGTTGCATACATGATGGACTGGGAGCAACTGTTAACTCTTGCATTAGAGAGCTAGAGAGAATAGGGATGAGAGTTTGTTGCCTGACAGGTGCTACATGCCTGCCGTAGTGGTGGAGGGATGTAAGCAGACAAATAAGAGGAGCAGTGACCACTGAAGCAGCGACAGAAAAGAGATACAGATGCAACAGTACGGCAAAGAGACAGAGGTTGAAGGCTGATGACTTGGTGTTGATTGCAGAGAATGAAAAGGTGGAGGAAAGATTTAGGAAATGGAGAGACAGAATGGGGCACAAAAGTTTGTGCGTAAATGCAGATAAAACGAGTGATGATGTCTTGGGCTGGTAGCAGTCTTGTCAATGCAATGGGAGTGACGCCATATACCACATGGGTGTGGGAAGTAACTCCATCTTGTGAAGATTTGTGATAAGTAGGTGCATAAGGGATGTAGTGATATTAGAGACAGACTGCAAAATAATGCTGATTTCGTGTGTGTGGTGTGTCGGGCAGAGCATGTAGAGATTGTCATGCATGAAAGGATTGATCTTACTGGAGAGTCTCTTGAGTGTGTAAAGGAGCTTTGTTCTTTAAGGGACAGGTTATGTGGTGGAGGTAGGGCTGGGGATATGAAATGGTTGGAGGAAGTTCAGGGAGCTGTTGCCTCTCCTGACACTGAAAGGGCCCTCAAGGAATTTTTGTACCAGTATGTGGCATGCACTGGGAATGTAATGCTGCACGGAAGTGAGACCTGGGTAATAAAGGAATAGGATACTTGTAGGCTCAAACATGCAGACATGACAATGACTAGATGTGTAGTGCATCCTTGAATGCAAGGCCTTGAGGGCTAGGATTACAACTGAAGAGTTGAGAGGAAGGATGGAACTGGAGGGTGTTGATGTTGTGATTAAGAGGGGCAGATTGAAAAGGTCTGACAGGATGGAGGATAACAACAGGGTGCAGAAGTTGAGAAGTGTGAATGTTGGAGGTACGGTTGTGAGAGGGAGCCTGAAATAAAACTGGGATGTGGTCATAAAATGTGACCTCAGGGAAAAAGGGACTGAACAGGGACGCTGCCAGCGTGACCTCAGGAAAAAGGGACTGAACAGGGACGCTGCCAGCAGAGTGGACAGCCGTCAATAGGTGACTAAAGCTGATGTTTTGCAAGCGTGTTGGAACCTTTATAAACAATATGATATGAAAAATTCACACACACACACACACACACACACACACACACCATTTTTAATATTACAGATATACATTATAAAACAATTTAATTTTTATTCCCTCACCTTGATATGGTTCTTTCAATGCTTAACCCCTTCACCATGATGACGTACCCTGTATGTCATTTCTAGGCAATATGCGGATATGAGGACGTACCCAGAACAATGAAAGTCAATGCTTTACTAAGGGAATAGCAGAGGGCTGTCTAAAGTTTCCTAGCTGCTCCTACTACCCAGACATGGTACTGATGAGAAGATAAGTTCCACCCAATTTTTTGATCCACCAATAAAAATAACCACCAATAAACACAAATAAAAATGCAGGGGTAGTACACTGCAGGGGAGGGAAGTTTCAGTGTCTGTCTTCCTGTGGTAAGAGATACATTATGCTGGTGGACTATCCCCTCTGTAGAGAACCATGGCCGAATCACAAATGAATATTAGTGATACAGGTGACTCATTGAGCGATGATGACTACCAACCATCAATGAATGGCTCTGAATGACAACATGTCAGATGAAAGTCTCAGTAGTGATGAAATTGGTGGGAATGAGGAGAGGGAAGTGGAGGGTGGGTGGCAGTTACTTAGCAACATTTTCAGTGAAAGAAGACAAAACACAGTGCATGAATTTATCAGTGAAAATTAGGGTCTTAACCCTGCAATTCATGGCTCTGCCAATGTGGCCCCCTCTGATGTTCTTTGTGAGCAATATGTAAAATTGCTAGCTATAACTTTGACACCTGTAGTTGCAAAAGTCTTTTCCAAAATCTTGTTGAACAGAATAGAGCCAGTAATTGATAAAATTTTAAGAGAAGAACAAGCGGGATTTAGAAAGGGTTGAGGTTGTAATGATCAGATTTTTATTGTAAGGCATCTAATGCAACACGCTAATGAGATGAAAATGCCACTTGGTATGTGTTTTGTGGATTTTGAAAAGGCGTTTGATAGTGTTTCACGTGGAACTATGTTGAAATATGAGATTCTATGGTATACCAGAAAAGTTTGGAAAAATTATTAGAAGCCTGCATGAAGGTACTTTTTGTAAGGTAATGGTGGGTGGTTCTTTGAGTGATCCATTTCAAGTTAGGTCAGGAGTGATTCAAGGAGGAGTTCTTTCGCCATTGTTGTTTGTTTTGGTTATGGATTATGTTATGAAAAATGTTGTAAGGAGAACAGGTGCAGGAATTAACTGGAAAGAAAGTAAGAAGCTGATGGATTTGGACTATGCTGATGATATTGTACTGATTTGCGGAAGTATTTACGAGATGCAGAGGGTGCTAGACTGTCTGGTGGAGGAAGGAGAAAAAGTGGGATTGGTAATAAATTGTGGAAAGACTGAAATTATTAATATGAACGTGGAGAACCAAATCGATTGTGTAACTGGGAATAATGTGGTGAAGAATGTAGAAAACTTTAAATATCTGGGAACGATTGTATCATCTAATGGATCATTAAACAATGAAATTGAGGAGAGGATTAGACAAGCTTGGCGAGCTGTTGGAATGTTGAAATCTGTTTGGAATAATATGCTTTCGGTACATACTAAAGTGGAAATTTACAAGTCCATGGTTAGACCAATATTAATTTACGGGCATGAGTCATGGTACAGTACAATTGCAACAGATCAGAAAGTATTAGGATTTGAGAATAAAATACTGAGAAGGATTCTTGGGGTAAAGTGGCAAGACAGAGTTACAAATGCAAGAGTAAGGAATATTACGAGAGTGGAACCAGTTAATGAATATGTGAGATTGTCTCACTGGAAGTGGCTGGGGCACATATACAGAAAAGAAGGTAGTTTAATACAGGATGTGCCAGAGTGGACTGCTAGAGGAAGAGGTAGAGGTAGACCGAGGGAAACTTGGTTGAGGACAATGAAAAAAGAAGCAGGAGAGGAGTGTTGGTGGGTCCTGAAGGAGATGGCAAGAGACAAATATTGGTGGAGAGAGTTCATTGAGGCCCTATGGATCCCGTGGGGTGCCACAGGAAATGATTAATTGATTGATCTATTTTCTTTAAATTGTTTGACTATCATTAAGTCACTGCCAGTCAAAGTCAATTTGGTCTCTCTCTCTCTCTCTCTCGCTCTTGTTTTCCCTCTCATATGCACACTTTTTCTCACACGCTGCTATATATTTATCAATAATTCCTTTGTATTATTAACGATCCCTCATTACTTTTATGTACTGTTTTACCAATCTTACTGCAAAAATATATATGTTGTACCGGAAGAGATATATTTTACATTGTTGAGAAGCAGGATTTACTGGAAGTTTCTCAGTGTTCCTTGTAATTTTACCATTGTGTGTCAGAGTTGCCAGTTAGCCTGACATTTGTAAGCAGAGGTATTTTGTAAGTTATGCATTAAGTTTTATGCTCCTTTTCTCTATAATGTTTTACTTATGTGACTGTTAAATTACGTAATTTTACTACAGTTTCTATGGTAAATAATTTAGAGTGTTAAGCAGTGTAAAAAAAAAAACTCTGGATATTTTGGATGTCTCCGAGCTGGTAAATGTTGTAACTGTTGCTCCCTTGAGAATGCATGAGAACTTTGGAGAAGTAGTAGATCACTCTAGAATATAGGAAGCTTACATAGAGATGGGGAAGAGACTAGAGCACAGTCATTTCAGTTAAGTCAGAGTTTATTTCAGTGTTAGTGCTGTTTGTGAAGACTGTATGGTTCCAGTACTTGTGAAAACAGTGAAGCATAGTTGGCAAGCATTACGTGTAATTATTTGATGAATAAAGACACCGAACTTAAGAAGCCAGTGTTTATTTACAACGCCTGAGATGATCTTGTGTGCTGTACACTGAAAGGCTGACCATAGGAAAAACAACTTACTAGGCAATGTCCTTCCTATACTGCACTGCTGCTGTTGGAGCCTGTGGCAGTGTGGGATGGGGAAGTACCAATATGTTTATACTGTACATTCTATCTCATATTCACAGGTCAGTATAGCATTATGTGACACAAATAATGATCATTTATTGTTTATATCCAAGGGGTGGCTGGGGTTTATTGCTCACATAATGCCACTCAGGGATGAGTGAGGCTGTTCACTCTCATCTTAAATGTCAGGACCAACTTGCCTACCTTGGGTTAATACGCTCCTCATGGGGCGACATGGGGATGGATGATGGATGGATGGATATTCTGAAAATAGCAACAATGAAGCACCAATTCAGGAAAACGGTCACTTGGCAAAGAGATCGTACTGGGGTATTGAAGACAGGGCGCATTGTTTGTGGTGAAGGGGTTAAGTGTATTGCAAGGAACACTTTCACACAGTGGCACTGATATACCTAAACAGCTCCCATGTCTGGTTAAACAAACATCCCTCAACTTGTTCCTTATCCCACAAAAGGAGGATGGTGGACTACAGAACAGCAGCTACAACCTGCAGATCACTGGGTTCACAGTCATATGAACTAAGGGCAAAAACAACAACAACAACACACCACAAATATACATAGCTTCCCATGCAGACAACATGACCCTTACACGTACACACCAAAACGCAAACACAGCCGCACACATCCTCCAACCTTACCTCAACACGCTACACGAATGGTTCACTACGAACAGGCTCCAAATAGCCCCAGCCAAATCTACAGTGATCCTTCTCACAAACTGGACAGCAGACCACACCCACATTCCACACCTCACCATAAACAACACCCCCCTACCACACACACATACATCCAAAATCCTTGGTGTAACATAAAATACATCAATGTCATTTAAACAACACATCACAAACATTAAAGATAAATTTACACCAAGACTCAACACCTTGAGGTAATTTGCCCATACAACATTTGGACACAATAAAGAAACCACCATCAGAGTATATAAACAATACATATGTTCAGTGATGAATTATGCAAGCCCTGTTTGGGTATCTAACCTCACTAAAACACACTATAATACCCTACAGACCATACGGAACAAAGCCATAAAAATAATTACTGGCTGCACAGCTATTACACCCACAGACCACCTACACCAAGAAACCAAAGTCCTCAAAGTCAAGGATCATCTAGACATAAAAGGCATTCAAATTCTTGCCGCAGCCTCCACAAACCAACGCCATCCACTACACTACATGGCAGCACATCCACACACACACACACCAAGAAACATCAAAACAACACCCAGCACACGATATCATACACAAGTACTGTCATCTCTCCCGCACGTCTCAGACCAGCTTCCAGTAGCACATCCATACTCAAATCACTCATTGCTCCATTCAGTCACTTAAAGACAACGCATAGCTGCATGCAACAGCCTCCTGATATCAACCCATCTGAATCCTATCTCCCTCGTGAGGACAGGGTACACATGGCCAGGCTGAGATGTGGGCATCATCCAACCCTCTTGAGTTATCAGAAGAGGTTGGATGACTCCGTTGCTGATGCACGTCCAGGATGCAACACAGCACCCCATACTATTAAGCACATTATGGAAGACTGCATTGCACACAATCACAAGTGCCAACAACACAACATACACTCCTTGAGAGCTCTGTGGGAAAGTCCAGTCTCTGCTGTGGCTTTCCTTCGGAGCTCAGGGCTGTTAGGCCAGACTGCCTAGGGAACAACTACTACTACTACTACTACTACAACAAACTCAATCTGGTGATGCACTATCTAAACATTTAATTCAGCTCACAACAGACTTTCTGAAGTGTTGAGATTACATACAGTCTATATTAGCTAATCCCTTCAGTGCCACGTAGCTTTCCTTTGCAGAATAAATAATCTGGTAGCAGCAAAATTAAAAACAAAAATACATCACAATATTGAAGGAGACTGCCTGTACTGTACTAATATACAAACATCCCTCCTGTGGGAAAAATACTGTACTGAAGTCATTCCCCATCTTCCAGGCCAATTTTTTCCACACCATGATGGTGTAAGGCTGGGTTAAAAGAGCAAGGAATAAGGTAGTACAATCAAGGGAGACCTATGAACAGCCAATGAAATGGGCCTGACAGTCATTCACTCATCATTTAAGTTCCCCCCCCCCATCTTTTTTTCAAAATCAAAGATATGGAGCAAAGGAGTCTGTGCACATCATACTGAAAGTGTATGCAATTATATGGTATGAGTATATGAAGAGAATGGGTACAAATGGGATGGTCATTGCCAATGAGTAGCCCCAGTCTCTCTGGCAAAGCAGTCCCATCAACCAGAGGCAAGCAACTGCTCCTGCAGGGTTGTCTCATGCAGTGAACCAATCTTCCATTGTGGCAAACAGTACCTTGCCAAAGCAAGGGGACAGTGTCAAAGTTTGGTTCCTGGATGATACCGTAATTGCATCTCTCCACCCAGTTAACAGGGGCATCACAGTATGCTCCATATCACCCCATTATATGGTTATCACCATCATTGTAAATGGTTTTCTGGATTACAGGACACCAGCAGGCTTCTCACTCAATGTAGAGCCACCTGGCGTGGAAAGAAGAGTAATAAAATGTGACAGAAAGAATGGGAGAAATAGGAAAAGAGAAGTGCAGATACAGAACAAGAATGACAAAGGTGAAGGAAGAAGTAGGCATTAATGTACAAGTACAGTGAGTGGATGTTGACCACCACCACATACCACAAGGGCACATGTAAAAAGAGTCTAAAACTGGGAGATGATAAGCTAGGCCAAAAGTGTGAGAATGCACAGTATGGAGGTTGAGGAGGCTAGGGAACTATCAAGAGGTTCAGCAGTTGGATGAATTTTGTATGGAGTACTATATTAAATAACAAGGGTTTGGGCCTCATTTTTTTTATTTTTTTTATTTGACAGTCATCAGACTGACTCTAGTTGACAGGCAGTGAGAAATGCATAATGCCTGGATGCTTATGCCTCTGAGATGAGGTCAGAATTCCAGAGGCTTGATTAATGACTGAGTGTGTAGGTCATTTCATTATGCATGCTGCTGATTAGTTCTCTCTCTGTTATGCTTTTCTTTTTTCTTGCTTTCTGGACCTTACCTCATATCATCTTTGGATGGGAGACAAAGAGGCAGGAATATAATGATGATATAATCATTTCTCTATGTCTGTATGCACCTATACAATAGATGCCAGAAAGAGTAAATCTGTTGGCCATTAAGTTAAAAAGGGGGTACCAAATACCAGTCATGTGCCCTCTACATATCTAGTACCAGTTATTCATCCAACCAACTCTGTCTCCTATCAGATCTCTACCCTAAACAATTCCCACCGTCACTAACTCAAGAGTTGCCATTGATTGCCAGCTAGATCAATATGGAAGTCGGGCTACTCATGCACAGACCACAGAAATCGCATATCTTCAAAAATCTCTCCCGTGATATTTAATGATATACCGTACGTAAGATCTTCATGATATTATTCTTTAGTAGTTATACTAATTTCCTAGATATGATTTAATGCGGTAAATGCAGGAAAACGTTACTATAGAAGCAGTGAAAGAACAGCAGGTGTGACAGCATTCATCACATATTTACAAGTCTCTAGCTGCACATTTTGTTTGAAACCCATATAATCTAGCTTTCTAGAAGTACAATGCTTCATCTCCAAAATGCTGAAGAAAATCTACAAAGTTTTTCAAATGAAAATTGTACAATGTCTGAAGCTGAAATCGTGCAGAGACGAGACCGCCGGCCGAAATCCGACGATGCCGAGGGCTCCAAAACACCGTACAAAAAGTCAAAACAACACGCCAGTGGTGTACCCTGAACAGGGTATTCCTCTAGACTTCAGGAAATACTTCAGTCCAGGTCCTGTCCATTTTTCTCTGCAACGGTTTTCCATGATCTTTGTACAGCAGGTCCAATGGGGCAGTAGACACACCTGAGTTTGTTAGTGTTTATAATCCTAACGTACGATCTTCAGCCGCATCCTGCTAATATTACTTAAAGAAGAATCATTACATGTTTCTCATAACACTGTTTATTTTGTTTTGATTGACAAATACATGAAATGGATGTAAAATAAAGCTTATCGATATTTAAGGAAGGAAAGAATAATAACCGTCCCCAAACCGAGATGGTAGACTCAGGCCACCATTTCATTATTTTCTTTGACTATAATACAGCCTCTCTTCCTTGTAGCAGTGACTAAAATAATGTTGTTGTAATTTCTCCCTTCCTTTTAGTGACACAGAGGGCACATAAAATGAACGTAGTAGACTGACTTTGATGTCGAAAATTAAATAATCTGGTGAAGAGTGGCAGTTTTTCCTTGGTTTGTGACATCGGGAATTCCTAACCTCACTTTTTACACACATTTACCGATTTTCATGTAATACAGAAAGACCTCACTACAACGGACTAATTGGGGCCCAAACCATCCCGAAAAATGCAAAAATCCGATAAAAATGACATCCGGACTCCCCACTGCTAATCCGGATTTTTTCCAATATATCAGACATTAGTCTGCGTCGCATTAACGGTTTTTAAACAGTTTTGACTATCACTGAGGTACTGTATTGTGTTATAACTTCACTACATTAATCAAATGGTATACTATATATAATAATACTGTACTGTACACTGATAAACATGTCATTTATTTACCTTATTTTGGTGAACATAGCTGAAGTGGTCAGGCAGTCCAGACTGCTTCTGGCTTTATCGGACTTTTTCCGAAATACTGTACAGGAATTTAGTCCGGTAGCTCCTTGAATCCGATAAAAGCGAATTCCGGTTTATTGAAGTCTGTTGTATTGAGGTTTTACTGTAGTACAATTACTGGGGTTACGAGCAGTAACAGTATAAACTGTATCTTGGGAGGGGGGTAGTCTTTTCAATAGGGCTGCAGAGTTGGTATACCAAACTTCTACTCTCACTCCAACTCCTCTTTTTTTTCTACTGTCCAACTCCTTCATAAAAAGCATTTTTATATTAAGTAGTACCAGTAATAACAACTTTACTATAGTCAAATGGTAAAACAAGGCATTTCATCACGTTAAATATGTTTACCAAACATGAGTTACAGTAGGAAATACTTTATGTGGCCACGGGAGATACTGTAAGTGGTGCATACTGTTCCACTTTACTATTTTATACTTGGCATACATGTGGAATCATGATTTTGGAGTTTTTTTTTTTTTTCCGACATACCTGTATAAGCCGTAAATACAGGAAGCCTTTATTAATCCCGCTCACCATGAATATTCATAAGATTCACTGCAAAGACATTAACCTCTACAAGCCGGGGGTTTTCAGACGATGCCCACTCCTCCCTACGGGGGATTTCCGCGACTTGGGAAAAAATACCCTTCCTCCAAACCCTAATATCTATCTATCTATCTATTGCCAGACGCCTTAATCCTGTAAGGGGTGGCCACAAACAAATCACCTCCACGTCACCCTGTCCCCCGAAATTCCATTGCCCTGCTCCCAGCTCACACACCCCTCTCTCATATACCACTCCACTCCATCCCTCCTTCTCATCCTTGGCCTCCTCCTCCCTCTCCCCCCCTCCACCTCACTCACATACACTCTCCTCATCAGTTTCTCACTCTCCATCCTCTCCACATGGCCAAATCACAATGTATTTCTCCTAATGCTTCCCATCACATCCCTAATATCCTTAATATCTGCCAAACAATAATAGCTATAGAAAAAATTAAGGATACACAACACTTATCAACTCTTCCTCTTTCAAATGAAAGGATCCCCAGGTGTCCAGGTGGTTCCATCAATGAGTAAGGATAAATTAAAGATGACTGGTTTTCTGTGTTTTGGCGGGCTGTTTCCGAGCGTGTGTCACAGCCAGTGACCTTGGACTTGCTGGCTAGCGCTGGCAGCAATGACCGGAGTGGTGATTGTAACACTGCCTGGCCTTCTTTCGAGAAACCCAGAATTTTCCACTCAATCTTCGACATTCCCTTACTCACTGTCGCAAGGATGAGTCATCACCCTGTTCATGTGGCTCCCCATAGGGTTTTCCGCCTGTTTCATAGTGCCACTATGTCCCGTATGTGTATGGGACAAGAATACCCTTTGATTTTCTGTACTCACTTCTTGCATCAATCTTAATAATTTCCCTCTACTACAGCACTTATGTTTGCACTTGACATCACGATTACAGGAAATTGCCCTTTGAGAAGTAAATGCTCTGGCTCTTTCACGCAGTATGGTATGAGGTAATTACTTTTACTAAAATTGTGACTAATGTGTATTAATCTCGGGCATCATGAAAATATTACTAATGTTATACACAACTTATATACAACTTATATACATTTTTTGCGCTTCACATCACAAATACACTTATTCTCACATATTCACCATTATTTTCTGAGTAATGAAGGGAAAAACTTAGTTACAGCCAACCAGGTCATTTTCTTTCTCATCCATGCACTCCTGGTTTTGTTTCATATAGCAGGTTGGGTTACTCAAGGCATTTCCAATCACTGTTTCACAAATAACCATAAACAGTAACACTTATTACATTGCATTTGTAAAACCTATTATAAAACACTTGTAACACTTACTAGATATCATTAAAAAAAAAAAAAAAAATGTGCATATGTGCTTACTAATTACAATTTCCCATACACCTGTTCAGTCACTGAGTCCTTTCCCCTGCAATATGGGCAAAAATTTCATGGGGGTCAATGATGCAACTGGCTCCGTGCGCGGGGGAGCGGAATCGGACAAGGAAGTTGAGGAAGACGTCACTCTAAACTCTACCAGTGCCATGTATCGACCGAGCCACACATCAGTGGGGTACCTTGTGGATCTACCTACACTGTGGTTGTCATTGTCGTGGGTTGAAAGGGTGGCAGGAAGATGCTTGCGGCTGTGCACTTCAACTTGCACTGCTCCGAGTCCAAAATTGTGACGGAAAGATGCTAGTGGCTGTACACATAAACCGGCATTGCTCCGAGCCCAAAATCGTGACGGCTACACACGTCAACTGGCACATAGGGGGTTAATGCACTGGCTTATAGGGTGCTGTCCCAGACCCCCGCTAGGGTGTTACTGCAACATATGGTACATGCACTGTATTATCATTCCAAAATCTGAAAAATTTCAAATTCCAAAACACGTCTGGTCCCAAGGGTTTCAGATGTGGGATTCTGCACCCGTATAAAAATTGAGATTTAAATAAGAGGCCTTAAATTTCTTGTCCTGGATCTAAAATACTGTACAGGTAATAAATAAGTATAAAATGATATACCATATTTATAGTTCCCATTTTCTTTTCTAATTATAAGTTTTTATTTTGAAGCCAGAGTCAGAGTTGGTACATTTTTACTGACTTCAACTCTGACACCGGCTCCATCCAAAACTGCTTCCAACTTCGACTCCATGACTCCACCCCTGGCTCCACAGCCCTGCTTTCCAGTTCAATTATATATTTTGTATTTCTTGTTGTTACCATCAGACAGTTATAAGATTGGGAAACAATGTCTGGCAGTGAAGGAATTATAAATTACATTAAAACCCTTGTAATACAAAAAAATCACCCATGAGCTGAATAAAATCATCTGGTGATAACAAGAATATAACAAAAAATGCATCCTCAAAGTGAAGGGATCATTATTCGCTGCTTTACGGTACGTTACCTGAACACTACTATCCATGCTAAGGTTTGCCAGGCTGTCCTCCAGGTCCTGAATCTGCTGTTTCAGTTTCATTCCTTTATCGGGTAACTGGGAAAGGTTTGCAGATCGCAGCCCCAACTGCCAAAACACAACAGGTTGTTCTCATTTAAAGCTGTTCCATTTAAACTGTGGATGAATTAATATCTTATCTTCACTTAAAGTTGCTCATGATTCATAATAAATTTGCTCTGAAATCAAAAATGAGAATTTCTGTTTTTAAACCTTTTACCATGAACTTTAAGTGTGTGACTTAACACAGCATTTGGCATGAACCCAAGCTAAACTTAATGTGAAGGGTATTTGTATACTACTGTATCAGTCTACTAAATTTTACAAGGAGGCTTCCACTCTTTGAATCCTAGAATTAAGACTTATCATTTTACATTCTTACTATGATTAGTCTTCTTTGTGTGTTCCCTTCTTTTTTTACATACTTTTTCTATTAAGCTCACATTAATTTACAGAAAAACTGCCTACTGGTACCAAAGTTGCAGTGTTACTGATTTGCCAGTTTCAGCCCATTTACAGTAAATGCTGTATGGAATAAACTGTGATACTTTGGAACACATCACCAACAAACAACTAGGGCTTGCTGGGGAAAAAAAAAAAATCAACAAACCTTTTTCTGTTTCAGCATATGCTTCATCTCGGCAGCTGTCAAGTCTGTTACTGAATGGGGTGAAGCTGAGCTGCTTCCACTGACATTCCCAGCAGATGAGCCAGACACCTCCAAAATACTGCATGACTGGTTGGCTGAGGTATCACAGTTAGACTTGCCTGTTACTTCTTTAACCTCGGGTGAAGTGTCTTGAGGTGCTGATGTTCTTTTTTTAATTTTGAATTTGTAACCATACTTCTCCTGAGGTGAAAGAGCCTTGGTGACATCTGGTGAGGACAAAATTAATGAGTTATCACTGATTTCCTTTTTATCTTTCTTTATACTCTCTGGCTGGCAATGAAGGTTAAGGTCTGGCAGACCATCTTGTTCTTCACTTCCTTCACCATCAGTATCTTCAGTACCGTGGTCATTAATAATTTTTTGCTTCTGATATGCCTTCCTAGACTGTAGATATACTTCTTCCTCACTATCACTATTTCCATGAGCTGGAGAGGCCATACTTCTCACCTTTGAACTGAGTGTCTTGTTTCTCTGTGGCTGCCTCCAGCTCTCAAACACTTTCTTATGGCTATCAGTTTCAGGGCTATATACTTCTTCTTCACTATCACCATCTCTATGAGTTGGAGAGGCCATACTTCTTGCCTCTGAACTAGGTGCCTTTTTTCTCTGTCGCTGCCTCCTGCTCTCAAACATGTTCTTATGGCTATCAAGTTCAGGACTAGACTCTGACTCTGTTTCAACAGCATTGACTCTTCTGTACCTTGAGGTAACAATTGGGCTCTCATCATCTGTGTCATTATCAGAAGCCAGAGCAGCAGTAGGCTCCCTCCATGAACTTGCAGGGACATTAGTTTCTTCAGATGGAGTACTTGATATTATGGCTTTGGTGGGCTTCTTACTGACTGGTGTGACATGTCCTGAGTGTGCTCTCTCATATATCTTGCTTCTCACAGCAAAGTCTTTTCTGAATTCACTGAAGGAACCTGTAGATTCAATCTTATACGATTTAATGGTATCTGAGGATGAAAATGACGCTGATACTTGATCCTCTTCATCAGATTCCACAACTACACCATCACCTTCACATTTTTTATCGCCTTCATCATCTTCATCTGAGTCTGGTATGCTGAAAACTTTAGAAACCACCCTGAAACAGTGAAAAATACATTAACCTCTGTTAACATTGTAATACTTTTTTCTTCTTTTTAAATGCAAGAAAGAAGGAACCAACAGCCAGAATCCTGCAAGATTGTTCCCTCCAAGAAAAAAACAAAAACAAGATAACAGAGGGCCAAATTCAAGATCCATTAATTTCAAGAAGCCTGGACACACTGCATTTGAAAGACTGGATATCATAGGCAGAAGGAAATACAGACAGATGGAGACAGTTCTAGAGGTGATTTATACTTACTTAACTCCATGATGTCTTTTCTTTTAATTCTTCCTATATCAAGATGATTTTCTTTACCTTTGGAAAGAGCTTTACAAATTGGAGAGAGACTGAATTGACTTTCATTCATCCCTTCACCACATGGTTTCCTAAAAGCTGAATAACATCAGCTTGAAGCAGCAAGAATTAAAAATATCACTGCATTGAAAGGTTAAATTACTTAGTATAACTGCAAGATTATAATAATTTAACAATATATGTACATGTAAAAAATGACATGTTTACTCCCTCTTCTGTCTTTCTTTCCTTCAATCTTTCCTCTTCCTTCTGCCTGTGGGTGACTCTACACTCGGTGACAAGCCAAAAGGTTTCCTGTACATTAGGAAACCATTTACTACACTGGGTGGCAACCATATAACCAAATTTTGGTGCCTGGTGGTTTAGTGGGTAATTACGGAGCTCCAATCAGATTGAGCCAGTGAAGGTTTATATCCAAGGGGAGGATGGGGTTCATTGCTCATTTAATGCCACTCAGGGATGAGTGAGGCTAGTCACTCTCATCATAAATGTCAGGACCAACTTGCCTAGCCCCGAGCTCCTACGCTCCTCATGGGGTAACGTAGGATTGGATGATGAATGAATGAACAAATTATAAAAATTTAACATTACACTATATGTACATGCATAAAAATGACATGTTTCCTCTTAAGGAATGACTGGTACATTCAATGATTTCTATGGATTAGAAGCCAAATCAAGTGACAAAACCTGCTAATTACTTCCAAACAGTTGCTTGAAGCTGATGGGAAAAATTAATTTTTAAATATGTATTTAGCCTTGCAACAACATGAACTATGAATACAGTCATCCGGAGAAAAATTCACTGGGAATTCACTGGGTGATTGTACTTGTGGCTGAATGTTTCCTGACCAAGACTGTGTGGCTAGTTACCAACCTTGTAGCTACATTTCACTCTCATGGTACTACTGTACCTCACAGGGTAGATGGTAGGCACATACAGTATCTATACACAATATAAGCTTCACTTTAACTCCTTAAGACTAAGGCTGATTTTTAATTTCATTCTTGCCAACCCTTGATCTTATTCAGCTTATGGTAAACTCTTCAAACTGAAGCCTTAATAAACCTCTTCTATATGTGAGGTATTTCTCAAGACGAATAAATTAATCTGACAGCAGCAGGAATAATCTAAAGAGGATCGTTATCCTAATGTCAGAGGTTAATTTCCCATACAGTTCTTTTAGAATCCTGACCTTTCACTCATTCTTCAAGGCTGAAGTTAATCCCTTGAATATAATGACATTTCTTATTTACATTCTTATTACCTTTGTTTTGTTTTGTTTTTCTGTTTAGGCAGAGAAATCAGGTTGTGAAGAGAATGATGGAGCCGATTTTTTACATCACTACAAATGACTTCTCTAGTTAGCAAACTGTCTAGAGGATGAAGAACTTCAAAGGGTTAACACTTTCATTCTCATGCAAAATCAAAATACAGTATACTTTTCTTTAAAACTAGGATGAGTTGTTGAAAAGAAAAAAATAATAACAGCTGGGAAAAAATACAGTGAATCTTTAAAATCCTCACCTCGCTGACTTGAGGATAAGATAAGGCTGGGTCCAAGAGGCAAAGTAAGAGAAAGCATTACACAGGGAGAAATACCTGCAGAATGATCAATGAAACATACCAAACACATTCACTCACCACTGAAGACCACATACAAGACGTAAAGAGGTGATGCACCCCCAAAGTAAATGCACTTAGGTGACTTAATTGCAGGGTTGGTGATTTTTTTTTTTTACTTTTTTTTTTACTCAAAAAAAATAAAAAATCAATGATATTTATTTATTTATTTATTTGATTTTTTTGTTTATTAACCCGCAGCGTCCCGTCGACGTTCTTTAACGTCCACATGTTTTGTCACTGCCAATGCCGTCGACGTACATAAACGCGAAAAAATTGCCAGGTCCCTAATTTGCACAATTTTCAATTTTCGTGAGTGATTTTTGGTACATATACACGTGACACCTTCCTCTACAAGATGCCAGGCAGGGACAATGCTTTACCCAGCATGACCTCCTCCTCCCCCCTGCATGCCATTGTCTCAGCAATTCACCTGTTATCAGTGACCTGGCCAGTATAGCCATGTCATGCCACGGTACGAAATTCAGGGCCAGAGTGATTCCCCAATCAATGACAATGTGGAGGACAAACTTTACATAGCATTAGAGGAAGAAACAGTTAGAAATGATGATCAGGTAATGTGGCAAAAAAAGGTCAGGTATTAGTGAGTGAAACAATGCTTATAATGCCTATATTACAGCTTGAAAATCAATATACTCTCGTACTACATATAAATTCGTACCAAATAAATAAATAAATACCGTTTATGAGTGGTGTGAAATAGTTATCCTCCCACAGAACTCGTTTTCTTTGGTGCCAGCCTGATAGAAAACCCAGTAAGGTAAGGAGGTACTCCTACCTGTATCGAGTATTTTAAACCTCAGGTGAGCGATTTCTCTATGAATTTTCGATGTTTCTCACCAAAAGCGAAGGTTTGAGCCAAAAAAATTTTTTTCCTAAAATAGTCGGGATTGGGGGGAGTCAGTGGTGGAAAAGTGGTTGGGATGGGGAGGGTCAAACAGCTAATATTTCAAAAGCTGTATACTGAATACTGCTAACTTCATGTCCTATCTATCCACTGATGGATAGATAGGATGATCATGGAGACAGAGGGGGGATGGATAGAATACTGTCAGGAGCTGGTTGTGACTTGTTGGTTGTAAGAGGTATTGTTTGTTTTCTATCTTGATAATGTAGAATCAACTGTGAAAATGAAGCTGATCTTGGTTACAGTCTCGCCTGCTTTTGTAGAAATTCACTGTAGAAAGTTAAATCGGGGAAAGCCCCAGGAATTGATGGAGTGTGTGGTGAAATACTGAAGCATGGGGGAGAGATAGTAGTAGAATGGATGTGGAGGATGTGCAGATTGGCCTGGAAGGAAGGTAGAGTCCCAGAGGATTGGAAGTCAGGTATAATTATTCCCTTGTACAAAGGAAAAGGGGAAAAAGAAGTGTGTGGTAATCATAGGGGCATTTGTCTTCTTAGTATAATAGGAAAAGTGTATGGTAGGATACTTATAGACAGAGTTAGAGAAAGAACAGAGAAATTAGTTGGAGAAGAACAGGGAGGCTTTAGGAAGGGAAGAGGTTGTGTAGATCAGATATTCATTCTTAGATCTTTAGTGGAAAAGCTTCTAGAGAAGGGAAAGAAGTTGTATGAGGCTTTCATGGATTTGGAGAAAGCATATGACGGTGGATAGACAAGGATTGTGGAAAGTGTTAAGAATATATGGAGTAGATGGGAAGTTGCTGAATGCTGTGAAGAGTATGTACGATGGTGCGAAGGCTGCAGTGCGTGTGGATGGTGAACTAAGTGAATTTTTCTCTTTGAAAGTTGGTTTGAAACAGGGATGTGTCATGTGTCCATGGTTGTTCAATCTGTACATGGATGGGGTAATAAAAGAGGTACAAGGGGTAGTGGATGTTGGAGTGGCCCTGGTGAGAGAGGATAGTGTTTGGAAACTCCCTGTACTGTTGTTTGCAGATGATACTGTGTTGTTGAGTGAAGACGAAGGGGAGCTGCAAGGCTTGGTGGATGAGTTTGAGAGAGTGTGTAAGAAACGGAATCTAAAGGTGAATGTAGGGAAGAGTAAAGCGATGGTCTTTGAGAGAGGTGAAGTCAGTGAATGTACAGCAAGGTTGGGTGGTGAGGAATTGGAAAATGTGAGTACGTTTCAGTACTTGGGTAGTGTGATGAGTAAGGATGGAGGTTTGGAGGGTGAAGTGCTTGAAAGGGTACAGCAGGGAAGAAAGGTTGCTGGTTCTTTGAAAGCAGTCATAAGAAACAGGGAAGTGAGCATGGAAGTGAAAAAGTTACTACATGACAGTATTGTGATACCAACTCTAACGTATGGAAGTGAAGCTTGGACATTGTTGGAAGGACACAAGTCAAGAGTGAGAGCAGTGGAAATGAGTTATTTGAGAGGAGCCTGTGGAGTCACGTGGAGAGACAGGCTGACGAATGAGGATATAATGGAGCGTTGTGGTGTGGATGTGGATGTGATAGGAAGCATTAGGAGGAATACACTGAGGTGGTTTGGCCATGTGGAGAGGATGGAGGTTGAAAGATTGACGAAGAGTGTATGTGAGTGAGGTGGAGGGGGGAAGAGGGAGGGGGAGGCCGAGGATGAGATGGAGGGATGGGGTGGAGAGATATATGAGAGGGGGGGGGGGTGAGTTGGGAGCAGGGCAGTGAAATGGCGGGGGACAGGGCGACTTGGAGGCGATTTGTTTGTGGCCACCCCAAACGGGATTGAGGCGTCTGGCAATAGATAGATAGATAGACACTGTAGAACTGCAGCTAATCTTGGTTAGTCTAGCCAGCTTTTGTAGAAATTCACTGTAGATTCGTAGACGAGGTTCGTACTTTCGCTGCCACCATATCTTGTAGAAACTTCGTAACTTCTTGTAGTGTGTTTTGTAGATCAGTTATACATATACTGGACTCGTGGACAAGCGGTTGTTATACGTGAGTAGTTTTGTAAGCAGATAATCTTGGTTCACTTTGTCATGCACTGACAGGAGAGGTAAAGATTAGTATGGGACTATTTTTATTGGTCTTGGAAATATTAACAAAGTCTCTCACACAAGAGTGAAGTATAGAGTCCCGCTGTTACCTCCCGCTGTCTCGTTCTATCTCTCTCTGCCACCCTCTCGCTCCTGTTGGTAGCCTCCTTCTGACTTCTGTTTCTTTTTGTATATAAGAACTTCCATCACGTGGGCCACACTGTCGTCCAAATGTTCTAGAAACCTGTGTGTGTGTGTGTGTGTGTGTGTGTGTGTGTGTGTGTGTGGTCATGAGGTACTATTTGTGGGCTATTGTGCTGGTGTGAGACATTCTGGAAAGGTGCTAACGTCATTTCCTTTGGCCCCTAAGTTTGACATTGACCTAACCTCTAGATTATATTATGTATGTTGCTAGTTATTATGTATTAAGATATTTTACAGTCCTGACACTCTCTCTTGGTTCTGTTGGATCTGTCTGTTGCTTCTGACACAACAAATCATGAGCTACTGCTACATGATCTGCATTTTTATGGTGTCCATGATGAAGCTCATTCACTTTTTATGTGGTATCTATCCAAAAGATCTTAGACAGCAGTTGCGGAAAACTTATTCATGCTCAGTTCCCTTTCTGTATGAAGTTCCTCAAGGATCTGTTTTAGGTCCAGTTCTAGCCACAGTTTATATGTGCAGTTATCATCTCTACTTGATGCACACAATGTGTCCTATAATTTTTATGCTGATGACACTTGGCTTTATGTTAAGATGACAGATGTTAATGACACCATGAGTAAAGTGGAATGAATCCCTAATGACTGATATAAAAAATTTGGATGGCAAAGAGGAAACTCAAGTTGAAATATGGTAAAACAGAAATCATTACTCGCGAAAATCACAGGGGTAGTGATGCTCATAATGCCCAGGCTCTAAAGTCTGCCAAGTCACAATCTTCATCCAGCCTGTTGTCCAAAACATGGGCATACTGTTTAATTTAAAACTAAATAATCAAGTTAAAGGTTGTACTCTGCACGTGCTCTGTTGACCGTTGCTGAACAGACACTGCCTCTTAACACTGTGCCATGCTATGATATTGTTACAAGTCCATTACTGTAAATCATTACGGAGTGGTCTCCCGAAAAATCTATTAAAGGTTCAGTCTACGTTGAATAGAACAGCAAGGCTTATCTTTGGCCTACCCCCCCAACAAACCTGACCACATCATTTCTAAATGGGTTACACTGGTTTGGCTAACCAAAGTAACTTCCTGAAATGTTAAAATTTCAGTCGGCATGCCCAGGAGTGATGTTAACCCGCCCCGTCCCGTCGACGTATGGGTACGTTGCAACAATTTGCATTTGCCAGTCCCGGCGACGTACCGGTATGTCGTGCAATTGCAATGTGCATAATTTCGACAATTTTCAAAATTCGCGCTTGATTTGCGGTACGTACCCTCGCATGACCTTCCCCTACCTGCCACCAGGCGGGGACACTCGGCGACCCCGCGCGACCCGCGCTAGCCCACCACTCGTCCACTCACCTGGTAGCCACGGTCCTGCTCAGACATGGCTAAGAGAGGTCTCTCAGACAGCGAAATTCAAGTCGCCCTGGACACCTTTACCAGCGACAGTGATTCCCCACTGGACGACGAGGATATGGACAAGGATTATGTGCAGCCAGAGGAGGAAGAAACCATCAGCAGTGACGAGGAAGTTCCGTCTCCCAGGAAGCGGCAGTCCGTGATTTACCGTGCTGCTAGAGAGGGGCAGGACGCAAAGAAGGCACGTGCAATATTCTATCCCTATCCCCAGCGTGATTTGGAACCTGAATTCGAGGACGAGGACGAGGATGAGGACGATGACGGAGCCATGGGATGTGCTGCCACGTGGTATGGACGTGAGGTAATAACACATCGTGGCCCAGAGCGCACACCACGTCGTATGAGCAGTATGGGCCTAGCATTTTGTTTGGGGAGCTAGGAAGTCAAGTGGAGGGAGTGGGGAGTGAAAGGGAAAGTCCAGGGAGGATTAGGGAAAGTGAGAGTGACGTGAGTGAGTCATTGCTCTCCCTACGTAGTGTGAGGCGGCATAGTGGATCACGTGGGCCAGTGCGGGTGCGTTCCTTATCACGTGGGGTTGTGAGGGAGGGGGAAGGTGGGGAGGAACCACTCCAAAGCATGTCTTATGCTCCCCAATATCCCCTAACACGTGGTCGAGCTAGGGTGCGTGAGAGAGCACGTGGTGTTGTAATGGAGGGGGAAGGTGGGGGAAGAACCACTCCCCAGCACGTCTTATGCTCCCCAATATCCCCTAACACGTGGTCGAGCTAGGGTGCGTGAGAAAGCACGTGGTGTTGTCATGGAGGGGGAAGGTGGGGAGGAACCACTCCCCAGCACGTCTTCTGCTCCCCAATATTCCCCTATTTCATCCCCACAGCCCCCTAATGTTCCTCAAGGCCGTAAGGGTAAGGGAAAGGGAAAGGGTAAAGGCAGAGGGAAGAGGAGTGACAGTGGGGAAGCCCTCCGCACTCCTTCTCCCCCACCTCCCCAACCAGGATCTCCTCCCCACCCAGACGAAGGCGGTGATGGGGATGATGGGGACGAGGGAGTTGTGTCGTGGGATTGGGAGGATGGGAGTGATTTTTCTCCCCTCATTCACCCCTTCACTGAGCAGGGGCGATCTGGCTGCATTGCTCCAGGAATTCACCGTAATTCCACCAGGTTGGATTTTTTCCACCTGTTTTTCAGTGAGGCATTTGTTGATCGGATTGTATACCAAACAAACCTGTTTGCAAGCGCCCAGCGCCTAGAGAGTGAAAGATTGGGAACAAGGAGTAGGCATTCTATCATCTATGATTACCCTGTCTCCCTTCCAGAAATGTTCTTATTTTTTGCCCTGGTCCTTTTGATGGGTATTATAAAAAAGAATAGAATTCCTGCTTACTGGACTAGGGACCCTGTTATGTTTAACCCAATATTTGGTCAAGTGATGAGCCGTAATCGGTTTCAACAAATTCTAAGTCGCCTCCATTTCTATGATGCTTATGACCCTGCAAATGCAAACAACACTGATAGAATTAGGCGAATTAGGTTGGTCTTTGATCACCTCAGGCAAACCTTTCGTTCCTCATTCTATCCCTATAGAGACCTCGTCATAGACGAGAGTCTCGTGTTGTGGAGAGGCAATATTTCATTCAGACAGTATATACCCAGCAAAAGGCACCGTTTTGGGTTCAAGATCTTTGTTATGTGCGACTGTAGGACTGGATACGTGCAAGACATAGTCTTGTACACCAGTGCACAGACAGACATAATAGAAGATCGAAGTATTGGACTGTCGGGAGCAGTGGTAAAGACGATGACAGAGGACTACCTTCATCGTGGTCACGTTCTCTACCTCGACAATTGGTACACTAGCCCTCTTCTCGCTTGTTATCTTCATACGCATGAAACGGGAGTCTGTGGAACCGTAAAGGTGAACTGGCGTCACATGGCCAAGGTAGGGCGGAAACTTGCAAGGAATGAGGTTGTCTTATTCAAAGCCAACAACATCCTTGCAACAATGTGGAACCACAACAGAGAAGTAAGCCTCTTGTCCACGGTTCACCGCCCCTTGATGCACCGTACAGATTCCGTAGATTACCGTAGCGAGAACAGGCGTCGTGTTTGGAAACCTGAGTGTGTTATGGATTACAATATAAACAAGCGCCTCGTGGACCAGTCAGACTCCATGATATCGACGGTAGAGTGTGCCAGGACCACGATGAAGTGGTATAAAAAACTGTTCTTTCACTTGCTAGATATCACTGCTCTGAATTGCCACCACCTTCACGCCATGACAACAGGAGTTCAGGAAACATTTGAAGGGTTTGTGAGGGAGCTCACAAGAGAAATCTTTGCAAAGTATGCTGTTGAAAGGCCCCAACATCGCACCCGCACTGCCCATATTGCCCAAACTCCCCAGAGAATATCCGGCCGCCCTTTCCCCACTCCTATCCCTCCCCAGCCAAACAGACCTAGGCCCCAACGCAGGTGTCACGTGTGCAGTAATTCCCAGGTGAGACTCACGACACAGAGGAAGGACACCCGCTATGAGTGCATGCAGTGTGACGTGGGGCTTGTATTCACCCATGTTTTAGTGAATATCAAACGTTGATGCAATTTTAGTACGGTGTGAATGCGAAAGGACGCAGAAATTATGAGGTAAATGCGACAGACAGACACTCAGTGAAATTATCAGTCATGTTGATCTCCAAATATTAGTATAAAGTGCATACGGGTAGAACATAAGTGAAAACATTGTATGTAAGTATATAAATCTGCCCTAAGTTGAAACTTACATAGCGAGCGTTTTATGATGCGATATTCTGTCGCTCAGTGCAATAAATACGGCCCGTAATT
Organism: Coenobita brevimanus; assembly: GCF_032717465.1. NCBI lineage: Eukaryota > Metazoa > Arthropoda > Malacostraca > Decapoda > Coenobitidae > Coenobita > Coenobita brevimanus. The sequence goes on along the minus strand of NC_137056.1, from coordinate 32,739,313 downwards.
ATATAATTATTTTTATTGGAAATTCTTACGGGTATAAGTTCAAATTATTATAAGTGCTGATATATATTCTAAGTCAAATATTCATAGCGTGTGTATAGAGATGCAATTTCCTGACGCTCAGTTGAATGAATAAGGCATGTATTAGTCAAAATAAAAGTCAGCAAGTGATAAAGTGAATAATTAGTATATAAGTGTGTGAGTGAATTAGTATATAAGTGTGTGAGTATTATGTTTGTCGAAACATTCCTTGCGAGGGTATTTTCATGCGATATTCTCACGCTCACTTGAATAAATAATGGCAGTAAGTATGTACAGTGCATTATAGGGGTGTAAACGTGTGTAATGTAAGTGGGAAATTATAAGTGGAGTGAATAAATAAAGTAGATGATGAAACACGAGTGTCTGAGATCGTGGTTGCTACGTGAATATGCGCTAGCATATCGCTAAATGCCCTCGTAATGAATGAAAATAATTGAAAACCTTTACAGTGGTGGAGGAAAGGTTCTATGTAAAGGGGAAAATAATTGGAAAGTGATAAAACAACTTGGTATGTTGAAATACAAGTCATAGCGAGTGCGCTTACTAAGCTGATGTGCGCTATACTTATCCTGCATGTCATCATCATGAATGAAAACATCTGAAAACACTTACAAACAGTTGTAATTGGTAAAATGTCATTGAAACAGAAGTATACAAGTAGAAAAAATGATAGGTTGACTCATACCAGACACTTAGGATATAGCATGTTACGACTCGGACCAAACTCGCTATGCTCGCGCAATGGTACAATGCTTATTTTTCATATATATGTGTCTGAAATCCATTATATTGTTACTGTTATTGTTTATTAGTTCAAATTCAATAAATATAGACGTGTTGTGTGTTGTTTCTCCCATTATTCCTTACCACAGAAAACGTAAACGCATATCCAGCCCATTACAGAACACCATACCTGCCGTGGGGAACCGCACCTGTACGGACCACTTATAGACCGAGGGAACCACTTTCTTTGTGATTTTCCTTCGTTTCTCGACCTAAGCGGAAGTTTTAGCAAAAAAAAATTTTTTCCAAAAAGGCTCGGGACTGGGGGATGTCATAGGTGCGGAAAACCTCGGGACGTGACGGGTTAAGATGTGAAGATGGTTCCCTGTGCCTCAATGAACCTTCAGCTGTTCATTGGTCGTCTTTCTCCTATACAGCCTCTGGATTATATAATAAATTGCCATTAATCATAAGGAAACTGAATTTTGGTGAATCTTTTAAAGCTCAAAGCTTTCTCTTTTCAGGATGCTATCATGTGGGAAGAAGTGATGACAGACAATTATGGGATTTTCTTTTCTTTTCTTTTCTTTTGCTGCTTTGTACTGTTTATGAGCGATGTCACAATTCTTGTAACTGTAAATGTAAATGAGTATCAGGCACTTGTGAATTCATTATGAAGAACTGGTACTTTCTGAGAAACAGAAGATCTGATTATTTTTTTTTCTTCATCTGGTATGTACAAAAATTTTAAAGACAAGGATTGCCTGTATTTTTTTTTGGATCACCACCTACCTTTAAAGGTAGATGAAGAGCCTACATCTGACTGGAGGCATTATATGACTGAAAACCTTCAGTCACCTCTTTAGGATTAAACCTATGTAAGCCTTCACTCAAACCAGCATATTCTAACCACTAGATCACCAAGTACCTATTAACCCCTTCAGTCTGATGACAATTATTTTATTCTAGCCACATCCTGATCATTTTGTTGTTAAGGAGAGATTTGCTGAACTGGTGGGGTTAACCAGCCAATCAAACCCTTCAATATGAGAGTTTTTTCCAAATGCTTGGAGGTTTCAAGAAGAAAGTCAAAAAAAATGCCTGAAGGTTTCAAGAAGAAATCAGATAAGTGAACTGACTCAAGAAAGAAGAACATGGAACAGAAGAAAAGGAAAAAAGAAAACTGGACTTGCCTGGATGAGGTGTGGTGCCGTGGCTTAAGATGTAAGCTGTGGTGGCTGCCTCTGGATTTAGGAGTGTCACTGGCAGTTGACTCTGGGCTTCCTGGGATGATCTCAGGGGAACTTTCCACTAGACTTCTGGAACTATCCATTTTGAAGGTCTCTCTATCTCACTCACACTCCCCTGAAAGCAGTCTATAGTCAATACATACCAGTATCACCCAAGTACAGACTAGATTCTCCGACACATAACAGTACAGTAATGGAGTTTGAGAGTAATCTGTTTATGGTCAAGGACACAGGGTGAAGTCAAATATTTGGTCATTAGACCAGTTGGTGGGCATGAGTGTTACATTCTCTGAGTGCTCCTTGTTTAAATACTGTATTAGTTTTCATAGATTTAAATTAATTTACATCACAAGATTTAAAGCAAAATAACATTGGTGCTGGTTTTATGCATATGATTAGTATGGGTTCAAGAGGTTCATTCTCAGCATGCCAAAAGATGGAGTTGTTGCATGTAACCTCTCCCACACTAATAAAAATGTACCTCTGTCACCTTCACCCACACACACACACACTCTCCACTAAGATTCTTGGAGTGAAATATGATACTGATTCACCTTTACGGACCACATACTGTACAAGACATCGAGAGACAGGGTATCCCCAGACTCAACACTAGCAATCTATTTTTTTTTTTTTTTTAATGCAAGAAAGAAGGAACCAAAGGCCAGGAGCCCACAAACCATTCTTTCCTAGAAAAAAACAAAAACAATACAAAAGAGAGCTAAATTCAAGATCCATTCATTTCAAGATGCCTGGACACACTGCGTTTGAAAGACTGGAGATCATAAGAAGCAGAAAATGCAGACAGAGGGAGACAGATGCAAAGCTGACCTGTTGCATGAATGAAGGACTGGGAATAACAGTTAATACTTGCATTAGGGAGTTGGACAGAAAAGGGATGAGAGTTTGTTGCTGGACAGGTGCTATGCGTCCATCGTAGAGGTGAAGGGATGCAAGCAGACAGTTCAGAGGAGCAGCGACCATTGAAGTAGCGACAGAAAAGAGATAAAGATGCAACAGTGCGGTGAAGAGACAGAGGTTGAAGGGAGCCAGTAAGAGAAGCAGAGTTGATGAGACAAAAAGCCTTTGACTCAACTCTACTGAGAAGAGCTGTATGTGGGAAGCCTCCCCACATGAGAGTTGTACTCTACACAGGAGCGAATAAAATCCATGTATAAAGTCAACAAATGTGCAGGGGTAAAGAAGGTACGGAGTCGGCTTAGCACACCTAATCTCTTAGAAGCAGATTTTACAAGATATGCTATATGATCTTTCCAAGATAAGTCCAGAGTGAATGAAACCCCATGCATGTTCAGGGATGATGTAGGATTGAGCTGGATATTATTAAACATTTATGGGTACTCCTGTGGAAGATTTCCACGAGTTAATAGGTGTAAAAACTGAGTTTTTGATGCATTAAAATCAACAAGATTATTTTTACCCCAGTCAGAGATACGAGCCAAGTCAGATATTAGGTTTGCTATTGCCTCATCCCTTGTTTGTTGAAGTAAATGCTGATATGGACATTGCGGGAACTGAATGGAAAGATGAAGGGTGGAATCATCAGCGTACGAGAGGATAGGGTTAGATGTACAGCTTAGAAGGTCATTGATGAATAAAAGGATGAGAGTCGGTGACAGGACAGAACCCTGAGGAACACCACTGTTGTCAGATCTAGGAGAAGAATGATGGCCGTCTACAACAGCGGCTATGGAACGACCAGAAAGCAAGCTACAGATGAAGGCTGGAAAACGTAAGAGGGCAGTTTAGAAAGTAAAGATATATGCCAAACTTGATCGAAAGCCTTTGAGATGTCAAGTGCAATGGCAAAACTTTCGCCAAAGTCCCGAAAGGAGGAGGACCAGGAGTCTAAAAGGTAAGTGAGAAGACTGCCAGTGGAACGTCCCTGATGGAACCCATACTGACGATCAGAAAGAAGGTTGTGATAGGAAAGATGCTTTAAAATTTTTCTGTTAAGAATTGACTCAAAAACTATTGAGACACAGGATGTTACAGCAACTGGACAAGAGTTAGAGGGTTGGGAATGGTCACCCTTCGTTGGGACTGGCTGAATGAGAGCAAACTTCCAGCAAGAAGGAAAGGTACAAGTTGACAGACAAAGGAGAAAGAGTTTACCTCGGATGGGTGTAAGCACAGAAGCAAAGTTCTTGAGGACAATGGGAAGGAACCCATCAGGCCCATATGCCTTGTTAGTATTAAGGCCAGAGATAGCAGAAAATACATCAGCTAAAGAAATTTTAATGTTACCCATGAGGAAGTCAGAGGGGGAAGTGATGGAGGAACAGCAATGGAATCATCTAAGGTGGAACTGGAGGAGAAAGTCTGAGTGAAGAGATCTGCTTTATCAGTAGAAGAAATAGCTACAGAAATATCAGAACAGAAAAGAGGAGGGAAGGATGATGAGGTAAAGTTGTTAGAAAGGTTTTTGGCAAAGTGCCAGAAGAAGCGGGAAGAATTCGAGTTGGAGAGTTGAGAGCATTTAGTACGGATGAAATTATTTTTTGCAAAGCAAAGAACAGACTTAGCACGATTCCGGGCAGAAACATAAAAAAGATGTGATTCAGGGGTGGGTTCGTTCTAGTACCTTTTATAGGCCCTCTCCTTGTTGTGGACAGCATTAGAACAAGTGTGAATAAACCAAGGCTTTCTTGCATTAGTCAAAGGATATGAGAAGGGAATGTATGCTTCCATGCCCGAGAGAATAACCTCCGTGATGTGCAATGCACACTCAGATGGCTCCCGGCCATGGAAGCAATAATCATTCCAGGGAAAATCAAAGAAGTACTGCCTGTGGGCCTCCCAATCCGCAGCTCCAAAGTGCCACAGTCAACATTTCTTTGGAGGGTCCGCAGGCCGTACCAGAGCAACAGGACAGGTCAAGGTAATTAACTTGTGATCGGAGGAGCCCAACGGAGAAGAAAGATTAACAATGTAACCAGAAGGATTAGTTGTAAGAAAGAGGTCAAGTACATGTTGGAGCTCTCTCCAAGGCAGTCAGGGATTCGGGTAGGATGCTGAGCAAGCTGCCCTAGGTCATTAAGGATAGAAAAGATGTAGGCTTGTTCACCAGGTGGATCAGTGCATGGAGAGGAGAGCCAAAGGTGGTGGTGAACATTGAAATCTCCTAGAATGGAGATTTCAGAGAAAGGAGAAATGGATAGAATGTGTTCCATCGTAGAGGTAAGACAGTCAAAGAATTTTTCATAGTCAGTAGAATCAGGAGATTAGTAAACAGCGCAGATATATTTAGTCAGAGAATGACAAGAAAGCCAAAGCCAGACAGTAGAGAATTCAGATGAATCAAGTTCAGGAACACGAGAGCATGATAAGTCGTTGCGTACATAAACACAACCACCACCTTTGGCTTTGAAATTAGTATAGAGAAAGTAGGAGGACACAGAAAAGAGTTTGCTGTCAGTTGCCTCAGACAGCTGAGTTTCAGATAGGAAGAGAAGGTGAAGTTTAGAGGAGGAGAGGTGATGTTCGACAGAGAGAAAGTTAGAGGAAAGGCCGTGAATGTTGCAGAAATGAAGAAGAAGTGAGTCAGACAGTGGTTCCAGGCATCTCTCTGTTTCATCACTGGGACAGGGGCGATGGTGGGGGAATTTATGGTCCTCCCCCCTCGGGACTCCGAGGCCAGATTTGATTGCGCCATTTTTGTTTCTAATTTTGAAAAGGAATTGTAGTGTGTACTGTGCATGTAGTTTGGTGTTGACAGTTAGAGAAACTTATACTGGAGAGTATGCTGGCCTACTCTTTGTGTTACTGAAACAATGAAAAAGTTAAGCAAAGGGGAAGGTCAGGAACTAGTCCTGAGGGCTGATGAAACGGGAGCTCCAGCCCTCCATGACATCAGCTTCCCATCCACCTTGGGAGTACTGCCCTGCTCGACTGGCGCTACAGTCTACTCCTCTACTGTATTTGCCTGTGTATAGGGCGACTCTTGAACCTCATAAAAAAATGCCCAAAATTAGGGGTCGTCCTAAACACCTGGTATAAAATCCTAACCTCTACATCCTGTGGTTATGGGACCCATAGGCGTGATAGGGAACATTGCCAAATGCTTACCTTAACCCTCGTTTCCCTGAATATAGTACATATACTGTCAAAAACTGCTGAAATTACTCACACCATCATCAAACACAACTTGTTTTCTATGTGAAAGCAAATTTTTATTTAAAAATATCTCCATGGATATGGCCATGAGGAGGTAAGAAAGATGAGTAACCTGCTGAGCCCACACCACGAACACCATCGTGTGTCTCAGCAGTAACTGGCTGGGTTGTTTACAAATTACCACCAAGTGCAGGGTTGCTAGATCTGATGCTGGGCTCATTACCAACAGTGGTAAACAACAGTGACACTGCTGTTATTCCTCATGGATTAACTTCAATCCTACAACAACTTGATGTCTGTCTGAACAAACCGTTCAAAGACCGCATCCTGGAGCAATGGAACGAGTGGATGATCAGCAGTAAAGAGTCATATACAAGTGGTGGGAATATGTGTGCTCCAGGTCTGGATGTGCTGTGTGATTTTATTATCGAGGCATGGAATGACATTTCTGTGGAAACAATCATCAACTCTTTCAAGAAATGCGGAATATCCAATTCAGTAGATGACAAAGAAGATGACATTTAGTGGGCGGAAGACGAAGAGGAAGCTGATGCCGAGGCTACACCTTTGAATTCAGAGTTCGATCCTTATGACGAAGAACTGCAAACTTTAACCCAGGATGAAGTTGATGAACTGATGATGTCAGATGTGGATGATACTGATTTTGAAGTTTTTAATATCCGACTGCTAATGTGATGACTTTAATAAAATGTAACTTTCCTTTAACCTATTGTATACAATTCACAGTAACATGATTTTAAGTTTCTAATACAGTATGAATTTATACCTGAATATTAAATGTATAACCCATTTTGATACTGGCGGTGACACATGCAGCTTAGACAGCCTGTAAAACCCATAGAAGAAGCTAGTTTAAAGTAAAACCTAACCAAAGGCTGTGCTGCTTAGGATTGCATTATTAGTATCACTTCACTGGTCTGTGAGAAGAGTGATAAAAGGACTGAGGTTACTTGGGCAGCAAGCTCCCAGTGTCTAAGGAGCTGAGGCTTGCCTTATGCAATGAGTATACCTCTAAACCCACATTTTGTATGGAAATATTGGGAGTAGTCTTAAGCACAGGTCAGCCTTATTCACCGGCAAATACGGTATCTATCTACTGTATCTATAGCCAGACACCTTAACCCCTCCTGTCCAGGCGGCATGTATACATACGACCTGGGGACATCCGGGTGACGTATACATGATTTAGTGTTTTGTAGTATTTTTGTTATTGTATTATTATTATGATTATTGCATCATGTTACAATAGCATATTATACTATAATTTTATATTATGGGTTCAGCTGAGGAATTATGGTATAAATAATGGTGATTTAAAAAAAAAAAACACCTGCTGGTGGTTTCAGTGGTGAAAACAACCCCCCGGACATGATGGGTTAATTCCATGACAGGTGGCCTCAAACAAATCTCCATGTTGCCCTGCCATTTCGCTCTCTTCCCCCCCAACTTACATTCCTCTCTCTCATATACTTCTCCACTCCGTCCCTCCATCTCATCCTTGGTCTCCCCCCCCCCATCCACCTAACTCACATACACGCTCCTAGATAGTCTCCCACTCGCCATTTTCACCACGTGGTCAAACCACCTCAATGTATTTCTTCTCAAGCAGCGGTTGGGGAACAGGGGTAAATCTAAAAATCTGGGGGTAATGTGTGCGGTATATTACTGATTTATCACATAAATGATGTATTGTAAGTTTTGGTGAACAAGATGTAAAATCATGTATCATTCTATCTATCTACAGTATATCAATTGCCAGATGCCTCAATCCTGTAAGGGGTGGCTACAAACAAATTGCCTCCATGTCGTCCTGTCCAACACCATTTTGTTGCCCTGTTCCCAGCTCACATCCCCCTCTCTCATATACCTCTCCACTCCATCCCTCCTTCTCATTCTCAGCCTCCCCCTCCCCCCTCCTCCACTTCACTCCCATATACTCTCCTCATTAGTCTCTCGCTCTCCATCGTCTCCACATGGCCAACCATCTCAATGTATTTCTCCCAATGCTTTCTATCACATCCACATCCACACCACCACAACTCTTTCACTTCCTCATTTGCCAGTTTGCCTCTCCATTTAACTCCACATGCTCCTCTCATATACTGTAGTTCATTTTCACTGCTTTCAATCCAAGTTTTGCTTTTATACGTTATGAGTGGGGATCACAATATTGTACTGTCATGCAGCTACTTTTTTACTTCCACGCTCACTTCCCTATTTCTTATCATTGTTTTCAATGTAACAGCAACCTTTCTTGTCTGGTTCTGTTGTACCCATTCAAGCACTTCATCCTGCAAACCTCCATCTTTACTCATCAAACTACCCAAGTACTTAAATGCACTCATACTTTCCATTTCCTCACTATCCAGCTTCACTGTGCCCTCAGTGACTTCAGTTCTCTTGAAGACCACAACTTTACTCTTCCCTACATTTGCCTTTAGATTCCATTTCTTACATATTCTCCCAAACTCATTCAACAAGCCTTGCAGTTCCCCTCTGTCTTCACTTAATACAGTATCATCTGCAAACAACAATATGGGAAGTTTCCAAACGCTGCCCTCTCTCACTAGGGCCACTCCAACATCCCCTGCCCTACCGTGTATCTCTAACTTCATCCATACGTAAATGTGCCAGCCATAGAGACATGACACATCCTGTTTCAATCCAACATTCACACAGAAAAATGTATTCGGTTCACCATCCACAAACGCTGCAGCCCTAGTAGCCTACCCTCATACACATTATCCTTGGTATTTAACAGCTTCCCATTTACTCCATATATTTTTAATATTTTCCACATTCCTTGTCTATCCACTTCTGTCATATGCTTTCCCCAAATCCATGAAGGCAGCATACAACTTCTTTCCTTTCTCTAGAAACTTTTCCACTAAATATCTAAGGAAGAATACCTGATCTACACAACCTCTTCCCTTCCAGAAACCTTCCTGTTCTTCTCCTAATTCCTCTGTTATTTTCCTGTCAATAAGTATCCTACCATATACTTTTCCCATTACACTAAGAAGACAATTGCCCCTATGATTACCACACTTCTTTTCCCCCTTTTCCTCTGTCTATCTATCTATCTATTGCCAGATGCCTCAATCCCATAAGGGGTGGCCACAAACAAATCACCTCCATGATGCCCTGTCCCCCGTGACATGGAGGCAATTTGTTTGTGGTTACCCCTTATGAGATGGGATTTGGAGCAGATGGGGGAGGTGGAAGGTGCATGCAATGTATTCAAAGAAGCAATTTTTTCCTTTGACGAGGGGATTAATTATACCTGACTTCCAATCCTCCTGGACTCTACCTTCCTCCCAGGTCAATCTGCACATCTTCCATATCCATTCAACAGTACTGTACTACTATCTCTCCCCTGTGCCTCTGCATTTTTTGACTTTTCATTGCTTGAATTACTTCCATCCTACTTATCTCTTCCTCCCTTCCCATCTCCCTCCTCCTTCCAGCCATTTATACTAGCATTACAGTAATCCCTGTGATAACCGGACGCCCTATTCCCGGACACCCCAATTTCCGGACATTTTGGGCCTGGGCCTTCAGAACCCCAAAATGCCCAAAAAACAAAAAAGATTAAAAAAATCTGAATTTTTCCCACTCATAGTTTGAAATTGGCACACGGCGCCAAACAGCTGTGTTTAAGCACAGCCACCAGCCTCCTGCTGTTCCTCCCTGCTCCCCAGTTACCGCCTAACTACCATTGTGAGTAGACGCTCATTGCAATGGATGCCGCACGTGCTTGTTTTTGTGAATAAACAGTGAATAAACTGCAATATCTCGCCACTAGACCACATGGGAATTTGCACTTGTGCAGTGTTAAGAAATTAGAATTTAGAGTGCAAAGGATTAAGTGTGGAGTGCAAACTGGCTGTTGAAACTGGCACAGCACAATTAAGAACAGAATGTGCAGTGTTAAACTATTATAACTCACAGTGCAAAAAATTAAGTGCAACACAACACTGGATTACTATATGTGCTTCAAGAGCATTTTCATCACTGCCACAGCCTTAGAGGAGGCGGCCACAGATGTGCTGCAAGTACCCTGTACACCGCTAAATATTTTCCATACTCACTTCTTATTCCTCATTCTCTGGTTCCTTTTCATTTATTTCATGCTTTATGTCCATTATCAGTGTGAACAGGGTCTTAAATAGGTGCTATAAATGTCCAGTAGGGAGTTATTTAGATGGCTTTCAAAGTTAGGCTGGGTTAGGGTCCATAAGTACCAGTCCAGGAGGCAGGGGCCCAATATCCGGACAAAACCAATTCCCGGACATGCCTTTGGCTGTATTACATCGGATATTGGAGATATTACTGTACTTTCATTCTCAATGTTTAACGATTCCTAGTGTTCTCTCCACCTGCTTATTTCTTCTTCCATCTCCACCAGCAATCTGTCATTTTTATCTTTCACTCCCCTACTACCTTTTCTATCACCCAGTCTGACTCTCTTAATCTCCTTCCAGAACATTTTCTTACATTCCCTCCAATTTACACTCAAATTCCTTCCTATCTCCTCCTCCACCCTCTTCTTACTATCTCTCCCACTAAACTTTTCACCTCTCTCCTCTTCTCTACATTTAACTCTCTTTTTCCATCTCTCAACTCTCTCCATGACTCTGCTTCCCATACACTCACTATATGCTTCCTTCTTTTGCACCACAGATTGTCTCACTTCTTCATTCCACTTTACTATTCCTTGCACTACCTTTCATCTTCTCTTCACCCCACAAACCACTTCACAGACTGCTGCTTTGAATACACTGCACACACCTTCCACCTTTCCCATCTGCTCCAAATCGTATCTCCCCAATCACTCCTCCATTCCTCTCTTATAATCTTCCTTTTTTTCATCCTCCTGCAACCTTTCTACCCTATTTGTATGTACTGTTTCCTCCTGCCCTTTTCTTCTTCTATTCATCCAGTGCAAGTGTACCTTGACCCTCACCACTACTAAGTGATGGTCAGAGCCCACATCCCCAATCTCTGTCTGCTTTCACATCCAGCACATATTTTCCCATTCTGTCATCCATACACATATTGTATAATCACTGCCTTCCATTCGTCCAGCTCACCATCCACCCTCCTCGTTGCTCGTCATGTATACATGTGAATCATAAAATACCTAAAGAGGATACTGGCTACCACCAATCCCCTCCCCGAACAAATCCCTAGTTTTCCATACACATCTCCAATCAAAAACACTCTCACTCCAATCAGATTTTTCCATGCATGCTTCCACACTTACCCTGAACTCATCTTTCACTCTGCTTGCACAGTTTTCTGTCGGTGCATAAACATGCCCAAGCATGTATTCCTACTTTCAATCTTACCCACATACAGCAATCCGTGAACCAACTGATCCATACTCCCGTATGTTCTCCTTCCATCTCCTGAACATAATACACTAAATACAGACCATCTTTTCCCCTCTCATTCTCAACTTGTGGAATCTCCAACATCGTGGTTTTATGGTATTGAGCTGCAATTTGAGAATTCCGCGAGTTAGGAATAACTAATCTTATGGGGAAAATTACTTATGGGTCCGTCATCTCAGAGAAGTTGTTTCCCTGACCCCCTAACCTAGATCAAACTGGTCACCACTGAAAATTAACAACCTGGAAAAGAAATTGGTAAAACCTATTTAATGGGAATGAACAATATTTTAACATTCTTACCTGAATCAGACTGACAGCACTGTTTGAATGGACGAGGGAGGGAGGAGGGGTTCTGAGGCTTGAGGCAGACTAAAGCTTCTCAGCACAAGGCGAATGTGCTGCAGCCTCTATGCTACTTCCTCCTCATCAACCTCCCTCAGGATCCCCTCAAAGTTTAGTGTGGAGACAACGGAAGCAGTGTCATTGTCCTCCTCAGCTGCCTCCATGTTATCATAAGAGTCATCGATTCACTGAGATTTATTCTTTAACGAATGGAAGCACCCTTTCCATGTTTCCCATTGAATTGCATCTTTCATAGGTTACTTATTATTATTCCTGGATTACCACATTCCTAACGTGCATTTTTAAATTCGAAAGCTGGCTGTCAAATGCAAGTGAGGTTAGGATGGATTAGGTCTGGTTACACTTATTCATTAAGTTTCCCACAGCTTTGACACGGGATACACTGACACATCCAGTCAGAGCTGTGGATGGTAAACAACATGGCCAGTTGAAGGGCCCAAAACAGGTATACAATAAGCCCTATATCAGATCCCCATAACTCAGATATCGGATAAATCGGATCTTTTCAGATGCCAGATAAATAATTTTGATACGGTTAAAAATTCAATTTAACCCCTATCCGCCAGCTGACGTGTATGCATGACAGGATTCAGGGCGTGGAGGTACACCGGTTGACTTGATATACCGCACTAACCTTCCCGTCACTGTTTAAGTGCGGGCCCATTTTTTGTGATACCTACGAGGTAGGTAGGACCCCCAGGTACCCTGTGGTTGCGCGGTTCAGTTTGTACTCGGCAGTGGTAGCAAGAGGAGCCATGTCATCTTCCTTGACATCGTCCGATTCTGTCCCACCACATGAAGGGCTGACTGCCTCATCAATCCACACGAAAGTTCAGCCCTTCTTGCCAGGTAAAGGGCTTAGTGATAGTGCCATAGGATGTGCCCTTGACGATACTGTCTCCTCTCGTATATTCAGCATGAGTACATCCTCTGAGGAGAAAAAAAAGCTACCACATGGAGAGTGAGCTCTATCACCATCCAACCCATACTCGCTCTCCGATGCCAGAGAGGGCTCCCCAACTTCTCCTGGAGGAAGGGACAGTCTACGAGAGTGATGATTTCGGCGATGAGGAGGTGCAAGATGACCCAGGACATCGGGAAAGTGACCCCGGACCTGGCGGTCATCTGAGGAAAAAAACGCCACAGAACCGTTTCCCCCACACTCTCGCCGCCTGCTTGCGCACCCCCACACCTCAGCCTACCACTTCAAGGGCAGAATCTCCACAACCAGGCCCTTCGGGAGTGGTATGAGTACTGAGCAGGTGTGTGGGGAAGTGTAGATAGTGTACAGCAGTGCAGAAGTTTGTGTATTTTCATAAATGAGTGAAATGTGTGATATTGTAAGTGAATTATAGAAAGTGCTAAGATATAAGTCTTTTATAAGTTCTACAAGTGCATATAAGTGATTTATAGTAAGTGCAATACAGGAGTTGATACTGTTTATTGGATATTGGTTAGAAAATTATTGGATATACCTTGAGTTTGCCTACCTGTTACCTGAAAGAATACCACTTGTGAGCGAGCAACAATGAACAATACCTGCTTCGGTATACCTAAATTATTTCACTCAATACTCAGGGGAATTGTGCCAAATATGAGCATCAGTGTATCTGTGATGTGAAGTACAAATAATGTTAGTTGTGTCAAACATTTATATGATTTTCATTATAACCCTGATTAGTACAAAGCAGTCTGATTTACAGTACAAATAATTACCTCACACTCTACAAGAATGAGTGAAAGAGCAACAGCATTTACTTGTCAAAGTCCAATTACCCGTAATCGTGATGTAAAACGCAGTTCTGTCTTAGTAAAGGAGAAATATGATTATTTGCGGAAGAAGTGAGTACAGAACAATGACGAGATATTTCTTTTCCCACACACCTACAGGGCTTAACGGCATGGTGGTGTGGGCAGTAAATCCTTGGGTGAGCCACATGAACCAGGTGATGACTCATTTTCACGGTGGTAAGTAAGAAGGAGCAGAAAAAACGAGTGGAATATTCCGCATTCCAAGGATGCACGGGCAGTGTTACTACCACTCCAATCAGTGCTGCCAACGCTAGCCGGCTGGGCCAATGCCATGGCCAGTGGCCTGCGCTCGGAGCCGTGCGCCAAAATGTGAAAAACCACTCATCTTCAACTCATCCTTACTCATCGACGGGACCACCTAGAGACCTCGGGATACCTTCATTGGAAAGAGGAAGAGTTGATGAGTCTTATGAACTTTCATTGAATTATCTAGCTATTATAGTTTGGCAGATATAAGGGTCTGAAATAAGGGTATTTTTTCCAAAATCTCGGAAATCGCCCTTAGGGAGAAGTGTGCTGCGGCCGGGACTCCCCAGCGGCTAAGGGTTAAGTGACACGAGTACAGTACAGTCTTAATACAACATGAGATAGATTGTGCAGAACCTTGTGCAAAATCAATTTCACACTAAAATGTGTCATATATTTACATGTTAAATTGGGGGTTAGGTTCTAGATGCCCCATATTTTTTGTTAAAAATATATTTAAAGATGGGTTATTACAAATATGTCTGCCGTAAGACACCCAAGACAGTGTGTTTATATACGATCTTGCTGACTGGACACATCAGTGCATTCTACCTAATCAACTAGTTTTGCCCCCTAATACTCCCCATACAAATTTTAACCACCAAGGATTGCCACTAAGTCTCTCGAAAGTCCTCATTACCAATCAAGCAAAAACTTGTGACCTAACCAACACGTCAATAATGGCCGCCCAGCATCACACATATTTTACCAAGAGTCACTTTCGACGCACTTAAAAAAAAAAAAAAAAAAAAAAAAAAAAAAAAAAAAGCAATGTGAAACTGTTTTTGAAAAATCATTAGTCTTAAAAAAAAAAAAAAAAAAAACTATACTGAAGTCATCAGCCTGGAGTGACTGCGTACTTCTCACTTCTCAGATACACATGAATGCAGTAACTGTGAATAATACACAAGTCAGCCAAGCAGTATAATATGCATGACAGTATAATTCACAAGAACTGAACTCACATAATTATCTTACCTAGCTATTTACATCAACATGTAGTGTCTCACATACCATAAGAGCTGAATTTTCTCAACCAAAAACCCTCAGTTCATAACAAAGGTCAGGCACAAAGCCTTTTTTTTCACTCCTATTCTTCTTCACACTCGCTGCATTAAAGGTGAAAACATGAATTTACTGCTCCTTCATCATTAACTTTTATTTTTCCAACAAAGAAACTATCCACATCATAAACACATCCGACTCACTGTATCTGTCTGATCGTTTTGCATTTAAACTCCTACACCACATGTCATTTCATCCAACAATTTTACATTTTCCTTTGGAATAAATGCATATCTTGTGTTCATAGCACTTTCAGAGTGTTTTGGCCTAACTAAAGTTAGTTTGGAACCACGTGCTCAGAGTTCTGAGAGGAAATGAGGAGCAACGAAATAAGCAAATACTGTAAATGCTTCTCATCACAGTGACCATCCACACAACACTGAGGCAGGCAGTGGCAGATGGTTGGGACATGGGTCACGTGGGTTGGGTTGGGTCGTGGAAGCCAATCAACGACCGACAAAAGCATAAAACAAGAGTTGTAAACAAACGCAGTCATCTGGAAATCCAATACCTAAACGCACCCACTTCCTACACAGATAGTTGTTTCATTTTGTCTTAAATTGCAACTCTACTGTACTACTGTGTTTCAAGACTTCAGTTTCAAGGATTGACACTATTTTATTTAGCACTATTTTAGTATAAAGTAATAATATACGGTACTGTTCAATGTTTTTGTGAAAAAGCCATGTTTTAGTGAGCGTGGGTGTGCTTTGGCGACAGGGGCCGGCATAGCTCTGATATTTCAGATTTTCGGATATTTCGACATGGGTTTCCTCCCAATTAATCAGAATTAGAGAGAGTTTACTGTATTTTGTTTTTTTCCACTCACTTCTTGCAGTCACAGTTCTGTGCTGCATATGTAGCAAAATTACATAACTTGAGATTGTGAGTTTATTATAACATTGGTGGAATTGTCGTGCCCATTTGGTGAGGAATAACCCCATTGAGTCCATAATGGTGGACAACTTTGGCCTTCTTCTCACTGATGTCAATCCTCCTTATCACATCTAACTTTTGGGTGTAGGTTAACGTCATCGTCGTCTTCCCCTTCCTCGAAGAAGTTGTAGGCTTAGGAGGGTTATGATTGGCCATGGTAACACTGGGCAGGCAGAGGAAGCACGGGGGGAGGAAGGGGGATCCTCTCATAAACCATAAAACCAAATGAGAACCACACGCTATCAACGGAGTGGAGAAAATGCACTGAGCCTGGCACCAGGGTGTCAAGCACGCATGTTCTTCATGCTTGGTGTGGGAGGGAAGCACTCTAATTGGCTTACAGCAAGTGCAATGTTTGAAAATGATCGGTTTAGTAATTGCCATGCTTGACTATGATTGGTTTGCTCTTGACTACATACACGGACTTGAGGTAAAGGTGGTGCGCATTACGCAGGGCATCGGAAATGCATCACTTTTGAGGTTGCGTCTGTGAAATCTGTGTAATTTCCAGAAGTTACTGATGTTACAAACTGTTGCATGACATTACTGCATATGGTGAATCCACTATTTAGGATCACATGATTTAGGAGATTCCACTCTACTCCCACACATATACCCAATCCATACTCCCACTCTCACTTCTCCATTTGGTCTCAGTCAATCCATATATGTCCACTTTTGCATCTTCAAGTACCTGAACAATCTTCCTCTTTATCACCTCATCATTTGCACCCCTCGCATTCCCAACTGCCATCCTCATCATGTCCCTTGTCTATTCCTTGGCCATCAGCTGTAGGCCCGTTGGTCTTGGTCAATCCACATATATCCACTTTTGCTTCCTCAAGCACCTGAACAATCTCTCTCTCTTTTGCCTCATCATTTGCACCCCACACATTCCATGCTGCCATCCTCGTTGTGTCCCTTGTCCAGTCCCTGATCATCTCCTGCACATCCATCCAGGTCTAATGCATTTTGTCTTTTTTGTTAGTTGTTTTACAGGGAGTGTTACTAACCTACCGCCAACCCACCTGTTGACACAGACGGAACAAGTATGGGTTGGTTATATGGTTACCACCCAGCATTTTAAATGATTTCCTGGCTTACTGGAGATTATTTGGCTTGTCACTCAATGTAGAGTCATCCTGGAGCAGTCCTACAATGAATGCGTGAATGATAGGTGCTGCATCTGCCACACAACAAATACATAACCAAATTTTAAAAACAAGTAACTAAACTTGCCTCTATACTCCCTGAGGCTCTCATCATTTAAGCAATTAACACAGACACACCCATCACCTTCACCAGCTGCATCCTGCCCCTTGCCCTGCTCACACTAGCAGCATCAATCAAAGGCCAAGGGTTAAACACTGGATCCACTAACTCCAAACCTTCCCTGTTCCAAACTCATCATTCAGTAGCTGGTTATAAAGCTCTTTCTCTAAGCATCTTTAATATCCTCACTGTCCACCACTACCTTTCCTTCATCATTCTTCACACACTGCTCACTTATGATATCCATGTCTCCCCCTCTTCATCTGATTTGCCACCACAAATACCAGATTCTTCCTTTCAGCAGTGTTTAGGTAAACCAGTAATTGTCTGAGACTCATATTTTGCCCTGTATACCTCCTTTCTGGCCCAATGCTTAGCTGTTAAATATTCCTCTCTTTACAATCCTTTTCCATCCCCGGAAAAGGCTTCTTTTCTCCTTAACCCCTTCTTTACCAAGCTGTATGTCCTGAGTCGGCGGGTGCCACCCCTCACACACCAAGTTATCATGCAACGTTTCTGGTGCAGCAGGGGGGGTTGAGGGCTCAATTCCCTAGGCCACAAACTCCCAAAAGTTGCCAATGCTCACCTGATAACTCAATTGAAGTCAGTCACCTCTTCCTGCCTCACACAATCACATACTTTATAAAATCCCTTCCATGATAATTATTAGTGTCTATCTATCTATTGCCAGATCCCTCAATCCCGTTTGGGGTGGCCACAAACAAATCGTCTCCACGTCGTCCTGTCCCCCGCCATTTCACTGCCCTGCTCCCAACTCACACCCCCCTCTCTCATATACCTCTCCACCCCATCCCTCCATCTCATCCTCGGCCTCCCCCTCCCTCTTCCCCCCTCCACCTCACTCACATACACTCTCTTCGTCAATCTTTCACCCTCCGTCCTCTCCACATGGCCAAACCACCTCAGTGTGTTCCTCATAACACTTCTATCACATCCACATCCACACCACAATACTCCTTTATATCATCATTCGTCAGCCTGTCTCTCCATGTGACTCCACAGACTCCTCTTAAATAACTCGTTTCCACTGCTCTCACTCTTGACTTGTGTCCTTCCAACATCTAAGCTTCACTTCCATATGTTAGAGTTGGTATCACAATACTGTCATGTAGTAACTTTTTCACTTCCATGCTCACTTCCCTGTTTCTTATCACTGCTTTCAAAGAACCAGCAACCTTTCTTCCCTGCTGTACCCTTTCAAGCACTTCACCCTCCAAACCTCCATCCTCACTCATCACACTATCCAAGTACTTAAACGTACTCACATTTTCCAATTCCTCACCATCCAACCTCGCTGTACATTCACTGACTTCACCTCTCTCAAAGACCATCACTTTACTCTTCCCTACATTCACCTTTAGATTCTGTTTCTTACACACTCTCTCAAACTCATCCACCAAGCCTTGCAGCTCCCTTTCGTCTTCACTCAACAACACAGTATCATCTGCAAACAACAGTACAGGGAGTTTCCAAACACTATCCTCTCTCACCAGGGCCACTCCAACATCCACTACCCTACTTTGTACCTCTTTTATTACCCCATCCATGAACAGTGAACAGTACATAAATTCTGCAACAATGTAATCATCAGTACCAGCTTTCTTGACATGATTTACTAAGAAAAATATTGCACAACAGTTATTAAAATACAAAAAATTACAAGTGGTGTGGTAGCACTCATTTCATAATATTAAAAGTCTCACAGCATGTTTATTTTAAAACCCTTATCATGTAGTTTTAAAACAGATTAATGCTTCATCTGGCAAATGCTAAAGAGTATGTACCGAATGATATTTATGAAAAAAGTGTAATTATCAAAACCAAATATAGGATTGAGTTGGTGAAGGTTTATATCCAAGGGATGGTTGGGGTTGATTGCTCATGTAATGCCACTCAGGGATTAGTGAGGCTGGTCACTCTCATCTTAAATGTCAGGACCAACTGCCTAGCCTCGGGCTCCTACAACCCTCATGGGGCAATGTAGGATTGGATGATGGATGGATGGATCAAAACAAAAAACATCGGAAGATGAAACCGCCGGTCAAAATCGCAGGTACCGAATAAGCCTAAAACATAGTACAGTAAAAGTCCAATTCTTCGGCATCCAATTCCCCGGCAAATCTGACATTTCGGCAGTTTTGAGAAATAGTCCCATTTACGAAAATCTCTGATCGTTTGGCAGATTTTCCGATTTTTTTGGTCAGTCTTGAAATTCTCCATGAGGCTCGCCAGCTAGCTACCCGCCTTTACCCACCTTAATGAGTGAGATAGTGGAAGTGATGGAACGAGTCTACCACTGCCATGAAGCTCAGAGGCTAGCTCTTTCTCCCATAGCATAAAGAGAGGACAATCATGTAGTGAGTCTAGCATGGGAAAGAGACTCCAATCAACCCCTTCTATTGTACCTATGTAAATAAGGAACCTACTATAAGTTTAGGTAAGTGCATGTGAACTTGTAGGCCTACTGTACCATTACATTTATATACAGTATGTTCACTAATTTCTTTATTTTTCATATTCATGTATAGTACTGTATTCATTACAGTATTGTACAGTATCAAACAGTATACAGTACTCTCTCCAAACACATTTGTAATGATATGAGTAGTGATGATAGTGTTCACCGAAACATATAAGGTACTGAGTGGGTAGGGTTTTTGATAATTCAGCAATTTTGATTTTTCGGCACTTGCCTGGTCCCATAGATGCCGAAAAATCGGACTTCTACTGTATGTGAGGTCGGTGCAGATGATCTTAAATTGATCTGCATTAACATTTTGGGTTCAAAAAGATTTATAGTACTTTCTTATATAGAAACATGGACGTAAATTTTTCACACACTGAAATAGTAAGGAAAGATTATGAACCAGGGTGATTAATTGGTATGATATTTGAACAAGGAAAAATATTCGTCCCAGAAATAAGACAGCATGCTTATGTTTCCAGAGCAACCTTGCCAGCTGGGTAGCAGATGACACTCTGAAAGTCCTTCAAATTGCAGGATGAATGCATCATTACATACAGTCTCCACCTGAGGTCTACTAACATCTTGCAATCAAATTACTTTATATTAGTTTCGTATATACTGAAGCTATATGGATATGAATTTTTCATTTCATCCAAATAATGAGAAAACACGAACATTGATGGATTTAGCTAAGAACAAGGTTGGTCCCGGAAATGAGAGGGTATGCTAACTTACTATGGTGGTTTCCTTTTACTTCTCATTGTGAAGAGCCCTTTCTTCACAGCAGTGAGTAAATATGTTAATAATATTTTACTTGTGACTACAGTGATACTTGAAGCACATAAAGGAGAGTAGTTTCGTTGACTGATTTTTAATTCAATTAAGTTATCAAGCGAGAACTGGCAACTTTTTGGTGTTTGTGGTCAAGGCAATTATCATGGCATCCAAACAGCTGTAATTACTGTGTTAATTTTTATCTACATCAGTGATCAGATAAACCTCAAAAGATTGTGCCGACACAAAAAATCTATCTATCTACCTACTGCCAGACGCCATAATCCCGTAAGGGGTGGCCATTTGACTTTGAGGTATTTTGTTTTACGGGGAGGGGCACTAACCCTCCACCAACCCACTTGTTGACACGTAGGGAGCACATATGGTTTGGTTATATGGTTACCACCCAGCGTTGTAAATGGTTTCTTGGCTTACAGGAAACCATTTGGATTGTCACTCAATGCAAAGCAACTGTAAAGGAAAGAAAAGCAATAAGAAGTGACAGGAAAGATGAGAGAAATAGGAAGAGAGGAGGGAAGACACAGAAAAAGAATGATAAAGGCTAAGGAAGAAGTAGGCAGCACTACATCGAGTGGATGATGGTCGCCACCACCTGTAAAGGAAAGAAAAGCAACAAGAAGTGACAGGAAAGTTGGGAGAAATATAAAAATAATATAATTTTTTTGTTTATTAATGAGCTTTGTTAAAATATACATACAGTGCGCTCCTAAATCTCGCGTCCAATAGGTACTACGACGTTGGCGTGAAACCTGAATTTCGCGAACCGAAAAGTATTATTTCAATGGTAGAAAATCTAATTGGTTCTACAGCCCCTCCCAAAGTCACACTTTTTCTCACTTTTGAGATATAATTCTCATAAAATAGGATACCAAAATAACTGATAACCATATGAATATGATAAAAATGTTAAGAAGCATTAAATAAATGGATCACCAGCCTGAAAAATCAACGTCTTATCCTCTACCGAAAACTTTTTCTTCTTCACACCAACTCGATACTCACAACGTTTTTTCTCTTCTTGTCTCTATCCTTTAAACTTACCGGTATTTCACCATCACCACTATTACCTGGTCCTCCAATGAATGAAAAGGAACCCATAATACAGTACAGGTAGACCACACAAGAACAACAGCTTAAAGAAGGAAATGGCAAAAAAAAAGTGACCGGTTGCGATCAGTACCAGAGTACCACATAGGCACACACAGTCTCACACCTTGCAGGAACTATGAAAATGTTTTTCTTATTTTAAATAACAGAACAGAGGTAGAAAAAACAAATGAATAAAAAAAAAAAAAAATCCATACACCAGATTATTGGTGTCCTCCATTCATAAAATATCTGTAACAGTTGGACTTGAACAGCTGTGGGTCGAAGCTTGGAGGGAAACAACTCTGGGGAAGCGAGTTTCAGAGAGATGCAGTTTGGGGAATGAAAGAATTCTGATAGGCAGATGTGCTGCAATATGGCTGAGTGACGTTCCAGTCATAAGCGCTACCTGACAACAGCTGACAATCACCTTGCCCACCGGTGCCTCATATACTGACGTGAGAGGAGAAGTCTTTATCGTGAAAAATAAGTTCTTGGAAAGCTTGGGCTTTTCTGGGATTAAATTCACAAACCAAAATCATGTGAAACATAAGGGTTCGCTGTACATACACCAAATAATTAATAAATACTGTACTTATGCTTGTTAACAATAGCATGCACAGTTTATACTGTAGGTGTATTTATTTACCTTCCAATTTATGTTGCTTTCATACAGTAAATATAGTAATCCCTCATTTATCCGGACCTGTTCATTACCTCGATACTGGACCTTGGCTCTATTAAATCATTATCTCAATTTATTTGCTATTATCCGTACATAAAAGTCCCCAAGAACTTCAGCCGGCCAACAGACATGTTCAAACATTTGGTATTGTGGCCATGGGGCTCAAGCCGTGAATGGGAAATAGGTTGTAACCCACAACCAGAGCTAAAATGTCTGTCCACTCCTGTAAAGAATGGCTAAAGTTGCGCGCTGGTCAAATTGTTCGCAACGAACCTCCAGCACACGAGTAATATGACTAACCCACAAACGGTATCAAAACGTCTGTACACATCCCCACCGAATGTCCAAAGTCACATGCCCACCAGGATAAGTCTTCTCTAACTGCCACCAAGCATGTAACACAGACCGCAAGCCATGAGTATATGTTTGGTGACAGCGGCCATCTGCCTCTCTGCCAAACGCCCAAAGTCGTCCAGTCACTGGGAGTTGTGTTTCTGCACGGCCACCACATATGTAACATTAACCACAAGCTACAAGTAAATGTAAGGTAAAAGTGCTCATCAGCCTCATGACGGAAGTGTGAAAATCCTGCCCGTAGCTTTGCTTCAGCCTCCCTCCCGTCCCTCATCCATACCCTCCTGGCTCCCCCCTCACTCTCTCCCCTCCTTCACACTGACAGCACTGACTTGTGAGTTTTTAAATTTTTTTGTGATTCATTCGAATACTATTGGTTGTATTGAAATTCCAAAGTGACCACAAGAAAGCTCATGAAATTCTGCATCCAGATATGTGCTTAACTCTTGGAAGATCTAACAAAATTCTGAACTACGATGGTGGGGAGTTATACAAAGGGAAGTTTTACACCAACATTATTTATTCTCACTGCATTTCTGTACTTTTACTCATCAGTTTTCTGTGTTTTTATTCACTAATCTTATAGTATAAACACTAGCAAAGATGATGGTATATATTTATACCATTCTAACCAATTTCTGGTGGCATATTTGGCCATGGAATTTATTTATAGCCTGGGAGCAGCTATCACTGGTGTCAGATAACTGATTTTCCAACCATCCTGAGGTTTTTTGTGGATGTTTGTTGTTTATGCATTGTTTCCTTGGTGTTTAGCATTAATATGGATAATGCTATGTGTGTTTTGATTTCTAATTATAGCAGATTGACCAGAAAACAGTGCCAAAATTAAGAGGGGTACAACACATACTGTAGTGTATAGGAAGGGTGTTTTTGTTTTCATTTTTTTTTTTCATGATTTTCTCAGTGTATAGCATTACTTTGGATGTTCCTGTGTGTGTTTTTATGTCTGAATATGGCAGAATGGCCTGAAAACAGTACCAAAATTAGGAGAAGTACTGTACATACAGTAATGTATAGATAGGGTGTTTTTTGGTTTTCAGTTTTCTATTTTCTTCACATTTTTCTTGGTGTTTAGCATTACTTTGGATATTCCTGTGTGTGTGTTTTGATGTCGAAATATGGCAGACTGACCAGATAACACCGCTAAAATCAGGAGGGGTACTGTACATAAGGTAGTGTAAAGGTAGGGTGTTTTTTGGTTTTCAATTTTTTTTTTCTTTTTATGGTTTTCTGGGTGTTTAGCATTACTTTGGATGTTCCTATGTACATTTTGATGTCTAAATATGCCTGAATGACCAGGGAACACTGCCAAAGTAAGCTGAGGTACTGTGCAAATAGGTTAGGTATAGGTTAGAGTTTGGGTGTGGGTAGGGTCTGGGTATAGTATGGGGGATACTGTTCATTAACCTGACATTGCCACTACCTGGACATGCCTTTGGCTCTATTACGTCGGATAATTGAGAAACTACTGTTATAGGCTTTTTGTGGATGAGAAGGTGACCTGTGTACAGGCATGCTCCAAGGCAGACACAACCAGGCAAGGCCAGGCCACACATGATAAAGAATGAAAGAAATGAAAAAAAATGGCTCATACAATAGATCATTATCACTTTCCTCACACGTCCACTCATTATCAGAAACTTCTAAATCACTGGCTAAATGGAGGGTAAAATTCTCCTCCTCATCACTGTCATTCATGACATGTTTCTGTATACTGTATATGGGGTCTGTCGGGGTTTTGTACTCATGTTCCTTTCAAGGCCGCAGGCACACTAATTTACCTGAAAAACAGTCGCAAGGGTGGCGTGGGTGATGGGGATGCTGATAATCTGATTGATGCTCGAGAAACTATGTCAAACGCAGACTACACCTGGTCTAAACTAGTGAGGTTTCGTGGCATACTTATGAAATAATAATGTTACCATTGGTCAAAAACAAAAGAGGTTGCCATACAGTCAAGCTTTTTCTACAGCTGAGGACCACATGAAAGGACTGAAAGAACCATACTGAGGCAGCGAAACCATGCAGGCAACCATGATGTTTGGAAGTACAGTCATGGACATTGAAAGCTGGACACTATGGGGCTGAGCTGATAGTTTGTTTTTCCTTTTCGATTTTTCCACTAAACCTTCGTCCATGTGAGCCAGACCCCCCATCCTCATCCTTCCCTCACCTGCTGTCGGTCCTAACCATATGAACGGGAAAGGCTGGTTATTCCCAGGGGACAAGTTGTCACTCCTCACCTCTCTCTCTCTCTCTCTCTCTCCTCATATCCCAGCATTCCTCCTTTCTTGTCTCCCTCCTCCCTCCCCCATCTATCCTCTCTCTCTCTCTATCTCTCTCTGAACCCCTACTTCCCTCCTTCCTTCTCTCCCTCCTCCCTCCCCCATCTAGCATCTCTCTCTCTCTCTCATATATATATATATATATATATATATATATATATATATATATACAGTAGGCTCACACAGTGCACAAGAGATTGGGCGGTCCACGACCTCGCGCACTGTGAATACATAATCTTATGGGAAAAATTACATACGGACGGTACCCCCTCATACCTGGACATTTTTTGGCCCTTAGAGACCTAATAAAGGTCATATTTTTCAGACATTGAACTACAGACATAGCTACAATAACAAAAATATGAGTAGTCACCTTAACAACAGTAGACAACAGGTCTGATGGACTTAAATAACAGGGGTTCTGAGTTGCGGCAACACTTACTGCGCCGCAACTCCCCCTGCACCTCCTGCCGCACCAACACTTCCCTCCACAGACTCCTCTTGAGCACCTTCCCCAGTAGCCTCAAAGTCACGCTCTTCGGCCATAAACCCCTCGAAGTCCAATGCTGGCACTTCTAACATTGCATCCTCTTCATCCTCAACAGGAACAGGAGCAGACGATGTACCTGGTTTCTCAACTTCACTAACTTGAGCCCGCTGTGTGTAACTTGTTAGGAGCGTCTGTCTTCTTCTGTTTATTTATTGCCTGTGCCTGTCTGTGTAGAAACGGAAGAGTTTGTTGATACCAACCAGAACTTCCTCGGTTCTTAGGCTGCTCACTTCCTGTTCCTTCACCTCTTCCTTGAGCTTATCCACGGCAGCAAGGATCTTGCTTATTCTTGACATACACAGCTCAGACCTGCCCTTCATCACACTAGGCTGCTCAACTTGACTCTGTCTGGTGTTGGGCTCTGCGTCAGCCTCGTCTATCCGTTGCAACACTTCCTCGGGAGGCTGTTCCTCATTAGCAGCGTGCACTTTTCGTATGTTCGCTAATGTAACGTCCTCGAAACCTGGTACAGCTTGTGCTGCTGTCAGTGTTGCTGCCACTGCCTCGGCCAGTGGTTGAATGGCCATCTCCTGGGTCGTGCATAAGTGAGGCACGAGCATTCGCCACGCATGGTTCATCGTTGCAGGTGTAATCTGGTGCCAGGCTTGTACAAATTCAACTGCGTCCTTCACTGCAAAATGACATCAAAATACCTCAACAGTCATGGCACCTGTGGCAGGTCGGGATACAGCTGCTAGCGGAGATGGAACGGGAACAGGTGCCTCGTTGAGGTCTTCGTCGTGATCTTGTAAGGCATGAAGCTCCTCTTGTGTGTCAGTCTTCCTGCATAGGTAGTCATACACTTGCTTACGGTAGAAATGCTTCACAGTGGCGATCAGTTCTTGATCCAGTGGCTGCACTAGTGACATCGTGTGGGGTGGCAGAAACACAACACGACAATCCTTATGCAGACCCTCTAGGTTTGGAGGGTTACTTGGTGCATTGTCAAGCACAAGGAGCATCTTAAATGGAATGCCCAGTTCCCAAAACTTGGCACTGGCATTGGGGACGCAGCGCCTCATTAACCAGTCTGCCATAATGTTCCCGGTCATCCAACCATTTGCAGACTTGTACCAGTACATCCCACTTGCATCCATGTTCGTGAGGTTTTTGTAGCACCTTGGGTGTGAAGCTGTGTGTATAACAACTGGACTTATCTTGTGGCTCCCAGACAGGTTTACAGGAACATTACCATCATCTTACACTTCTGGAGCTTGCGACCAGGGGCTTGTTTCTGTCTTTTAGCGATGTAAGTTGATTTGGGCATGGCCTTGTAGTATAACGACATTTCATCGATGTTGTAGAGCTGGTCCTTGGTGTACTGTTCCTCTTCAAGAAGCGCTTTAAATATCGCAGGATAGTCTCTTGCGGCCAGCTCGTCGACAGAGGCACGTTCACCAGACACTTTGACGTGACGGAGTTCCTAGCACTTGAGAAAACGGTCCAGCCATCCAACCGATGCCTTGAAAGGTTTGTCCACATTTAACTTGCGAGATGCTGCCTTGTAAAAGAGCTGGGCTTGATTCCGAATAAATCTTCCATTCAGTGGAACATCTTCCTTCTCCTCGCTCATTATGAAGGTGGCAAGATACCACTCCATTAGTATCATCGCACGATTTCCCACTCAGGAACGGCCATCTAGGTCAGAGGCACCATATGTCTTCAATACAGCCCTTAAGGTGTCACGGTTCTTCCACACTGTTCTCACTGTTGATTTAGCCAGTCCCAGGGCTTTCCTGATGGCGGTGATTCCTTGACCCTCCTCCTTCATCTTGATGATCTCTAACTTGGTGCCATGCATCAGAAGTTTCTTAACTCTTGGGGTTGGAGCCATGGTGCAGCGAAGTACAGACCAGGACAGAGTAGCAAAAAAACACCACATGCTGTACATGACAGGTTAGCTGTAGAGAGCGGATCTGCACTGTGCATGAGCCAGGACTGTTATGGCGTGCCCGCTGCCTTGTACCCCAAGCTGCACAGTAGAATGTCCGGAAATTTCTGCGCATCAACATGATGACAAGTGATGCGCTGTGTGAGGGGTGGTCGCGTACTAATAGAAAATGGCATTTTTGAGCCACTCCTTGCCTCTACCTCGCGTTCTGTGAGGTAAACTCGTCCATTCAAGGTTTTTGGTTATGATTTTTGTCACACGCACAATGTGAGACTACCGTATATATATATATATATATATATATACAGTAATCCCTCTAATATCTGAATGCCCAATATCCGAACATCCCCACTAACCGGATATAATCGTCCCGGGATCCAATATTCCCAAAATGGTCCGAGAACCGCAAAAAATTCATAATTTGAACTTGGCGCGTGCGGCGCGGGACAGCTTTGTTGTGGCGCGTCATTCCTCCTATGTCCAATAGAGCGCCCCAGGATCCTCTCCACTTTCCGCCTGTCTCTCGCCCGAGTGCACGCTCGTCGTCATGGCTGCCCACGTGCTCGCTTTTGTGGTGGTTCCTTACCTGCTGCAGGCACTCCTGCTGCTCTCATGCCTCTTATTGGTGTGTGTGATGATGGCCCCGTCGCCTGCGAAGAGGAAGAGAGTGGTGTTGACTCTGGAGGAGAAACGGGAGATATTGGAGAAAGTAGATGCAGGGTGATCTTCTTACCGCATCCTCCGCGAGTTCAACCTGGCCCGATCTACTTTGTTCGATATCAAGAGATCCCGAGACAAACTCATGCAGTACACGGCTGACTTCTCGTTGAGAAGCAAACGCAACGTGGAGAGGAAGGTGATGTTTACTCCCAAGTCTGCTTAAGTCGACCGCTCCACGTTGATTTGGTATCGACAGCAACGTGCTGCTGGTGTGATGGTATGTGGTACAGAGCTGAAGGCTGCTGCTGAGAAGTTCGCCAGGCTTCACGACGCCCTAGACTTCAAGGCATCCGAGGGTTGGCTCTTCGCGTTCAAGTTACGGCATGGCCTTACCAACCATAAAGCTCATGGCGAAGCTTTGGACGCTAACAAGGATGGAGTTGACGAGTTTCGGCACAAGGTGAAGGGCTTGATCGACAGGGAGGGCCTCACTCTCGGTCAAGTCTACAATGCTGACGAAACTGGTTTATTCTATCGCTCTTTGCCAACGAACACTCTAGCCGAGGAGACAGAGAAGCGTGTACCTGGCCGCAAGCTCTCCAAGCAACGGATATCTGCTTTGTGTTGTGCCAATGCTAACGGCATGCACCGACTTAAGCCCGTTATTGTTGGCCGTGCAAAGCAGCCTCGGTGTCTTCGTGGGGTGATGGATGTCCTTCCTGTCATCTGGTACCATTCTTTGAAGGCATGGTTTACAGCCCAGATTTTCAAAGACTGGTTCCACCGTCACTTCATCAAGGAGGTCATACATTACCAGACGAAGACACTGGGAATCCCGCGCGACAAGGTAAAGGCCCTCCTCCTCCTCGACAATGCACCTGCCCACCCATGCGACAAGGACTTGGTGGCTGAGAATGGCTGGATTAGGTGCATGTTTCTGCCACCTAATACGACTGCTCTCATCCAACTAATGGACCAAGGAGTGATCGTGGCAACAAAGCGCCTATACCGAGGGAAGTTCCTGGACGAGGTGATGGTTGTTCTCGAGGACGAGGACGAGCGCAGGGAGGGACTGGACACGCAAGGCCAGCGGACTTTGGAAAACCTTCGCCACTACAACATCAAGTCTGCCATCTACAACTTCCAGTGCATGGAAGGAAGTCCCTGTCAAGACTCTACAAAATGGTTGGTCTCGTCTGCTTCTTGGAACGGATGTGGAGTACAATTTCCTAGGTTTTGACGTGGATGACTTCCATGCACGTCTACGTACGCATGGCAACGATGTTGATGTGGACGATGTGCGTGAGTGGTTGGATGACGACGAGGGTGATCCTGGGTATCAGACATTGTCTGATATCGAGATCGCAACTTCAATTGCAGGTGTCAGTACCCAGATTGAAGATCCGATGAGGACGGTGACGATGATGCGGACTCCTCTCAGCATGACACTACTCCAGCCATCCCCAAGCTGAGCGCACTCCGGGAACACCTAGAGTTCATTCTCGACTACCTGGAACACCCAGACTGCGACAAGGAGATGGGGCCCTTGGGACTTGTGGAGGAAGTGCGTGCTTTCAGGCAGCGCATCATCAATCGTCAGAATCATCGTTCCTTGCGTCAATCAACCATTGACAGTTTTTTCAGGCCCGTGACTCCTGCTGTGCCCAGCCCTGGCTCCACTCCATTGCCTCCCCAAGACAGGCCCTCATGCTCCAAGCCACAGCCCAGCACATCAGCCATGGTGGAGTCACCGCTCGACGTGAGTTTGCGTCTATCTTCAGAGTCGTCTGCAGTGGGTACGCCATCACCATGACCCAGCGACGCACCCCTAGGTCACCTGCCAGTGATACTCTCGGACTCTGACAGTGATTAAACAGCAAGAACTTCTCCACTAGACCACACGGGAATTTACAGTGTTGTGCAGTGAAAAAAACAGTGCGTTGTGTTAAGGATTTACAGTTGTGAGTGAAAAGACAATCTTTGAACTAAATTTAACGTAAATAGACTTGCTTGTTTTTGCTTTAGAAAATGGTTAGAAGAGTGGGAAAAGTTAAAGTGCAGAGTGCAACACTTGGTAGGTTACGATGGAGCATAAGTTAGACAAGAGTCCGAACTGTGAAGAGAACGGACTTCTGAGTGCGATTGACTAAGTTCAGTGCAAGACTTCATGAACAGTGTCCTGCAAGTGCTTCAGGAAATCCTTCTTACTGTCAGAGTCCGAGAGGAGGCGATTATTCATCGAGATGGCCATGGACTTGCTGTCAGTAGGCAGAATGTTTCATACTGTACTCTACTGTAATTTCCATACTATACTTACCTCAAACACCTCATTTCACTCTTTAATGTCCTTTATTGGTGTGAATAGGGTGTTAGGAGCTACGCATGTGCAGTAGGAAGGTGTTTTTCTGAGTTAGGCTAGGTTAGGGTCCATAAGTACCAGTCCAGGAGCCACGGACTTGTAAGTAACCAGAATGTTGAATATTGTATGAACCTACCTCAAAAACCTCATTTTATGCTTCTTTTGCATTTATTTCAGTCTTTTATGTGCCTTATTGGTGTGATTTGGGTCTTAAATAGGTGCTATGCATGTCCAGAGGGAGTTATATAGGTGTTTCTCTGAGTTAGGGTCCATAAGTACAAGTCCATAAGCTGGGGTCCAATATCCGGACAGGACCACTACGGTATCCAGACCTGCCTATGGCTCTATTACGTCGGATATTGGAGGGATTACTATATATATATATATATATACATATATATATATATATATATACTGTATTTGGAAATTACGATAAACGATAGCAAACACAGTTTCAAGGTACAGAAAGAACAAATGATAGAGAAGGCAATAAGATTAGCAAATATGACATACTCAGTAGCGGCAAGAAGTTGTTCAAGATACTAATAGGAAAAACATACCGGTACTGGAAAAGTATTGCTCTCCCAGCGATTCTATATTGTGCTAACATCATAGATTTCACAAAGCAAGAGAGAGCGACTGCAAAGGACGGAGAACAGCATTAGTAGGCAAACAGTGGGAGAACCAAGGCTTACACAGGTGGCAGCTCTTAGAGGGGAGATAGGCAAGGCAAGCATGAAGGCGAGAATAATGGAAGGACAACTGAAGTATCTGCAGTATATTTTGAGAAGAGAAAGGAATGAATTACTTGAAAGCATAGTAGAAGAGATGAAAGATATATAGGTGAACAGGGAGTTTAACAGACAATAGGAGAATGGTTGGGATAAAAGGAGAGAAAGTGACAAATGAGGAAGCAGGGAAAAAAGTGAGGGAGTGGGATACAAATGAGTGGGGAAAAGAAGTGGAAGAAAAATCAAGTTTGAAGTTGTATAAAGGATGGCGAAAAGAACTGGGAGGACAGGAATAAATGAATGATAACAGGGAGGCTTCCATGATTCTGTCCATGTGTAGATGCAGTAATTTGAACTTGGGGAAGAGAAAGAGATTTTGTAATCAATCAACAGATTGCCTGATGTGTGGAGATGCCATGGAAGACTTGAACCACTTCGTACTACACTGCCCAGCATACAGCGAGGAGTGAAGAAGAAGCACAGTACAGTACTGCAGCATCCCTACCATCTCAATACTGTAGTTGGAAATCTGCTCTTTAACAGAAGTACGGTACAATAGAAGAAAGTAAATCAGTATTATATTAATTTTGGCAAATAAGAACCAAGAAATTGAAAGAACTAGACAAGTTTAAATAAGACTCAGACTGTACGAAGACACATCAGGAGGTGCCGTTGTGAAGGCATTACCTCAGACATTCAACTGAACTGAACTGAACTAGTGTTCGGGGTTTAGACTACCAACCCCACTCCAGAAACTTGTGTTTACAACCTAGCTGCTTTTCTTTAATGGTGAAAATAAAGAAATGAGTGAATTACCATACTAGCCATTTTAGGCAGTAACCTGCCTGTAAGCCACTTAACCTAACCTAGACCTGTGTAATTCAAGCCTAACTGAGACCATGTTCCCATCATTAGCCGTGGGTGTAACGTACCTACCACAGAGGGAGTCTAACTTGACTGTTATAAAATCTGAAAACATGAGATAGGCCCACTTTCAATCCTCTGACTGCCTGAAATCAAGTTCATAATACACCAGTGATAACAAATGCATATTAGTATGACCACAATGCACCACCAAAAAACAAAAATGCATCGCCTTTCATGGATGAATCATAACCAAATCACCATCATAGACACATATTAGTGTCACCAAATGATTAGAAATCACCATCATAGACACATATTAGTGTCACCAAATGATTAGGTTTCCAAATTACACGAACTTTTCTGTATTAGAAAAGTAAGATGTCACCATTAGTGGTAGGTGGTGGCGACTGTCATCCACTCACTTGATGTAGTGCTGCCTACTTCTTCCTTAGCTTTTATCATTCTTTTTCTGTGCCTGCCCTCCTCTCTTCCTAATTTTCCCATCTTTCCTGTCACTTCTTATTGCTTTTCTTTCCTTTATAGGTGGCTCTACATTGAGTGACAAGCCAAATCCTGTAAGCCAAGAAACCATTTTCAACGCTGGGTGGTAACCATATAACCAAACTATATGTGCTCCCTACGTGTCAGCAAGTGGGTTGGTGGAGGGTTAGTGCCCCTACCCGTAAAACAAATAACTCAAAGTCAAATGGCCACCCCATACAGGATTATAGCATCTGACAATAGATAGATAGAGAGAATGTTGTGCACAGTTTTATATCAACTTTCTTCTGTGATTTTCTTCCGAAAATAAAAATTGTGAAATATTGTTGGGTCTCTAATGTAAGTCTGTGCTGGCAGTCTGTTTATGATTGGTCCAATAAATGCAACGCATTTTAGTTTCTTGAAGGTACCTTATGGTCATAGGTGGTATGCTTTTTTCAGTTGAATTTTGGTTCTGATTCAGCCAATCAGACAGCTGGAAGTAGGTGTTTCATGTTTTCAAATTTCAAATCAGAATCATGATAAGACTAGAAACTGGCCTTGGGTTATGTTTGAATGATACAGACCTAGGTTAGGTTAAGTGGCATTTGGGTAGGTTAATGCCAACAAAAGCTTAAAATTCAAGTTTCTTTATTTATTCATGTGGGATGTTTACAAAACCATTTCAGCACATTAGAGACCCATCAGTACCTTGCTTGTTTTTCTTATGTGTGGAAGACCTGTCACAGAAGAAAGTTGACTTAGAACAATGCAATGTACAGTACTGATTCCCATTATTATTCCACAGGAATCTGGCATTATGGTTTTGTACATATTTACCATTACTTCTGAGAGACTGACAAGGAGAGTGTATGTGAGCGAGGTGGAGGGGGAGGACAAGGATGAGATGGAGGGATGGAGTGGAGAGGTATATGAGAGAGGGGGATGTGAGCTGGGAGCAGGACAGTGAAATGGCATTGAACAAGGTGACATGAAGGCGATTAGTTTGTGGCCACCCCTTACAGGATTGAGGCATCTGGCAATAGATAGGTAGACAG
Organism: Coenobita brevimanus; assembly: GCF_032717465.1. Taxonomy (NCBI): domain Eukaryota; kingdom Metazoa; phylum Arthropoda; class Malacostraca; order Decapoda; family Coenobitidae; genus Coenobita; species Coenobita brevimanus. The sequence goes on along the minus strand of NC_137056.1, from coordinate 32,705,743 downwards.
ACTTCTTAGAAATCCTATGGTATGGCTTTCTAAACATTGTCCTTCCTGAGTGGGTAATAAATGTTGATACAGTTCAAAATTTTAAATAAAATTAGATATGCTCTGGAGGCATCAGAGTGATCAGTTACAAGGCACAAATATCCATCATGCACAGCTATCACCTGAGGCTAATGAACTGGACTATTTGGTATAAGCCTCTTCTGGGAGGCCATCTGTGTGATCATATAATCCCTATAAGCTACTTAGCTATAAGGGTTTGTGCATCTTGGTACAGTACTTTTAATCATACCGGTACATGTACAGGAACTTGCGTATGTGACACGGATGTCAACCGTTCAACTCTTGGACACCACAAAAATATAATCCAAACGGGGTACCTAATGTGTTAGTACGATCAGTTTTATGCATGCCATATTTACTACCTTGGTGAAACATTACTACTTATTAACCTATGACTTCATGAGAGTGAAGAGCTGTACCATTAATTTACCGTACACTGATAATCATCTCAGTAAAACTACAGCTGTATAAAATATTGCATTTTGCTTTTCTTGAACCCGCCCATATTCACCACAAATATAAGAAGATATAATTCTCCAAAAGTGATGTGTTCCCACTAACCTCATTACTTTGTTTTGATTCCGGGTTGAATGGAGAACATGACCCGCCTCCACCAATCACAGGCGGTGCTGAGGTGTGTAAACAAGTGAGAAATGTGAAGCGAATCTCTCTCGCTTACAGTAAACTTACTGTATCCAGCACGGAACATTACACAACCTGCTCTTCATATACACTGCTTATAGAGTAATACCTCGGTACAAATACGACAAACAAAAATAACGATCCGTAAATATTACACACACACACACACACAAAGAATCTTATGGAAAAAGAGTTCAAAAATGAATGGATAAAAAGATGTCTAACACAAGAGGAACTGGAATTACTGAAAGAGAAAAGGGAGGAAGCAAAAACAAAAAATGAGGGAAGATCAGAAGAGGAGAAGAAGAAATTTTTTTACAAAGTAATAGGATTGCAGGTACGAAAGTGGTACACAAACAGGATGGAAGAAAAAGGAGGAAGTTAGTAGAACCATGTCATGACAAGTAAACAAGATGATAAAGTTGATGTACTCAAATGTGGAAGGGAATGGTATCTAAATTACTAGAGATGAATGATTATGTCTGAGAAAATGAACCACAAATAATATGCCTAACTGAGACAAAATTAACACCAAGGATATCCAATGACATACTAAACTTAGAGGAATACAATATATGGAGAAGAGACAGAAATTTAAAAAAAGGAGGAGGAATTATAATATTAACTAAGAAAAATCTAAAAGTCAAGGAAATGAACCTAGATATACCATCACAAGTAGAACTGATTGCAGTAGAGATCGACACATCTGAAGGTAAAGTAATTGTAGCCAATTTGTATATGCCACCCAAATCAAACACATGGGAAAGAGACGAATATGAGGACCTGGCAGAGAGTATAATTCAGAGTATAAGATCCTTGCTACATAAAATGGAAGAGAAATCGGAAAGAATTATACTAACTGGGGATTTCAATACAAATATAAATTGGAATACTCTAGATATAAATAGCCAAGAAAGCTGTTGGGACCAAAAGCTCCTGGATCTCGTACAAGAGTTTTTCTTAACGCAACATGTGAGGGAAACCACTAGAAAAAGAGGACTTGATGTACCTTCAGTGCTAGATCTAATATTTATTAGGCAAGAAAATGACATTGACAGTTTAATATATCACCCTCCACTCGGCAAAAGCGATCATGCAGTACTAAATTATAACTTCAGGATAGCATATGAGATAGTAAACAGCAATGACAGTTACAAAAAGAGACTAAACTATAAAAAGGGAAATTATCAAGACCTAAAGAAGTATTTTTTAGAAGTTGATTGGGAAAATGAGCTTAGAGGACAAGATTTAAATGCTGTATATAAAAAATTTTGTGAATTTTATGAAATAGGAGTCCAGAAGTACATCCCACAGCACAAAGAAGCAGATAAGAAAATACAGAAATGGTTCAATACAGAATGTAAAAAATCTAAAGAAAGAAGAGATTTGTTGTGGAATAGATACAGAAGACACAATAGTGAAAGGGCGTATAATGCAAGAAACGACTATACAAGAATAAGGAGGGAAGCCCAAAAACAGTTTGAGGAGGATATAATAAATAAAAGTAGTGATCAACCAGAGCTGTTTTACAGCTATATCAGAAGCAAAACCAAAGTAAAAGATATAATACAATCCATCACGGACGAGGGAATCACTTATACACAAGAGAAAGATATTTGTGAAGCACTAAATAAGAATTTCCAATTAGTTTTTACAGAAGAAAAAAATTTTGAGAGGGACTATGTGGAACACGCATGTCCACACATACTACCAGATATACAAATAGCAGAAAAAGTAATACAAGAGGAGTTAAGTAGATTAGACAGAGGAAAAGCAAGTGGTCCTGATGAAATTTCATGTTGGGTGTTACGAGAATGTGCAAAGGAGTTAAGTAAACCATTATTTTTAATTTTCAAGAAATCCTTGAGTCAAGGGAAACTACCTGATATTTGGAAAAAAGCAAATATCGTCCCTTATTCAAGAAAGGAAATAGACAAAATCCTCTCAACTACCGACCAGTGTTGTAAGCAAGGTATTAGAAAAACTTATCAGAAAAGCTTGGGTAAATCATCTAGAAGAAAACAGTATGATAACAGAAAGACAGTTTGGTTTCAGAAAAGGAAAATCATGTGTTACTAATCTGTTGAGCTACTATGACAGAGTAACAAACACAATACAGGAAAGGGAAGGATGGGTGGACAGTATCTATTTAGAGTTTAAGAAAGCGTTTGACACAGTACCACACCAAAGACTTTTATGGAAGCTGTACCATCAAGGAGGAATTCGAGGCAAACTGTTTTGTTGGATGCAAGACTTTCTCATAAAAAGAGAAATGAGGACAGTGCTAAGAGGAAACTACTCATCATGGAAAGAAGTGACTAGTGGAGTACCACAGGGTTCGGTGCTGGCACCAATCATGTTTCTAGTGTACATAAATGATATAAACAGTAACACCGGAAATGAGAGCTATCTGAATATGTTTGCAGATGATGCAAAAATACAAAGGAGAATTACTAGCACAGACTCTTGTAGGGAGCTACAAGAAGAATTAAATAAACTTCATGAATGGAGTAGTACATGGCAAATGGAATTCAATGTGGACAAGTGTCATGTAATCAAGTTTGGTTAAAGTGGAAAAAGACCTGATTGGGATTATAAGTTAGGAAATAAAACCCTATACACATCAGAAAGAAAGACCTAGGTGTGATTATCAATAACAGACTATCTCCGGCTGACCACATCAGCGAGAAGGTACGGAACATGTATACACTGCTTGCAAATATGAGAATAGCATTCACATACATAAATGAAGACATGCTAAGAAGGATAATAACATCATTCATTAGACCAACCCTGGAATATGCATCAATAGTCTGGAGTCCTCATCTCAAAAAACATATAGACAAGATTGAAAAAGTTCAAAGGACCGCTACAAGATGGATACCAAGCTTAAGGGACCTAAGCTACGAAGAAAGACTAAATAAACTGAATCTACCAACACTACAGGAGAGAAGGAAAAGAAGTGACATGATAATGCTATATAAGTGCATATCAGGAAAGGAGAAAATAGACATAAATGATTACTTAACATATGGAGAAGCATCAGCAAGAGGACCCTGCAAAAAACTGCATAAGAAGAGAGGTGATAAAGACGTAAGGAAATTCAGTTTCCCAAACAGAGCAATTGATCAATGGAATGCACTACCGAATGAAATAGTGTGTGCCAAAACAATTCACAAATTTAAGGATATGTACGATAAATATGGTCTAAGACACTGGACAATACGAGCTTGACTCATTCCTGTAAAGATACAATTAGGTAAGGTAGGTAAGCACACACACACAAAAAGAGGATACCTGCAATAGGCCCACAAGTTGGCCCATGCTAGGCACCTCCTAGAAGAGAAACCGAACCACTAGAATGAGATAAGGATAGCAAAGAAGAAGGCTCTCCCTCGCCTCCAAACCCTCCAGTTGGAGCCGGCAGGAAAAAGTCAGAAAGAACACAACATAGGATACAAAAACTTGCGTGGACATTTTATAGGAAAGTGTGAAAGGAGAAAAAGAGACTATTATAGTATAACCTTGTTATGCTAGGCGAAATGCACTCGCGGCGGGGTGAACCCGACACCACCACCCCAGGAGGAGAGAGTGAGGAGGTGATACCCACCCCACTAGGAGATGACGGAGGGGCTAATTTACCCGACCAGACGTCCCGGCATGAACGACATATGTCCCTCGTGATTCGGCACCCCTCTTCCGCGCAGCCAGACCACCCGGCAGTGTACAGGGAAAATACACTACTCTCCAACAGAGACAACGCTCACCAGAATCGGGGTGGGACTTGTATTGACAAGCTCCCAAGCACACCCTCGGACGCCGAGTCCTTTGGATCGGCCTCCTATTTGTATGAGGACTCAGGAGGAGCCTGTAGGGTTGCTGTCTCCCTACCTCGACCAACGGAGGACATGCTCAACCGGAGCTGTGGTGTGAGCCGCGAGAGTAAGCCCGACCTCTTCCTCCCAGCGTCTCAGGGGCAGGAGACCCTAGCCCTATGGCAGGAGTGCAGACTTCGCCGGAGCCGCAACTACCACCGGGACGGCCCCACGAGTGCCCGTTCCCAGTTGCCAGGACCGGCGGTGTCAGGGAGAGGCTCCCCCGACCTCCCCCACACCCCTGACCCTCGTAGGAGCACAGGCAGAGCCCAACAGGGCTGCCTGATGGAGGGAGTCACCTCTGGCTCGCCCTGCCTCCCCTGTGGTGGGGCGAGGCACCCCTCCCCTCTCTGCTGTCCTCGAGAGGTGAGAATCTATTCCCCTACAGGCTCCCCACCTGAGTCCAGACCAGGCGAGGCATCCCTGAGGCCCGGTGTCCAGTCCCTCCAGCTCCGCCCTCCCCAGACATTTACAGGCTCCACCAGGACCAGAGGCCGCAGCCCAACCCTGACGGCCTCTCTCTGCAGTCAAGGCTGCAGCCCCCGGGATCAGCGAGTCTCTCCAGGTGTTCACTGCAGCAGTAGGACGTTCCCCAGGGATAACACAGGGCCTTGCTACTAGTCCATTAGCAGGGAACTCTCCATCTGGGGACTGCCACATTTGACTCTGCTGCAGCTGGAAGGGGAAGGGCGTTGCGAGGTCACAGGGGGCGAAGGGCTTTGGTAGCTTCCCTCCCTGGCATGGCTGAGGGCTGTTGCCGAGGTCCTTTGGGCAACAGGAGCAGGGCAGCTGGAGGCCATCCCTACCCTGTCAGCACAGCAGGAGGCCATTGCCGGGGCCCAACTTCCTGAAGGGATCGCAGACGGGGCACGGCCGGTGTCGTGCCCTCCTTGACTACTGCAGGTGGAAAGGGAACATACCCTTCTTTCCCCATGTGCGGCTGGAGGCCATCACAGGGTCTGCAGGTCGAGTGGGTGGTCCAGGTGGAGCGGCTGCAGGCCGTCTCCTGGTACGAGCAGCTGGAGGCAGTCTCTAAGGGGGAGCGGCTGGAGGCCGTCTCCTGATATGAGCAGCTGGAGGCCGTCTCTGGGGCACTGTATGGAGTGTAAGGTTCAGTTCCACCCCGATCCTGATGCAGGCCGGGCTGTCGAGATGGTAATGCACCTGGGCTGAGGTGTTCAGGTCAGGCCGGTTCAGGGGAGTAGGGGCGCACGGCTACTAGGGACTTGCGCCCATATGGCAAGGATGTCCCAATTGCTCCGATTAACCCTGCGTTGTCGCCTCCTGGGGATGTCGTGCTGCTGCTGGATGTCGTTATTTCAGAATTAGCACTGGTTATAAGATTTTTTTTTGTTCTATTTCCACCCCTAGCCTATGCTTGAAACTCTCAATGGAAGGGGCAGCAACTACACCACTATGTAGCTTATCCCATTCGTCCACTACTCTTTTGCCAAACCAGTTTCTACCTATTTCCTTACTAAAATGGATTTTTTTTAGTTTGAAACTATTACTTCTTTCTATGCAGCATAGTCTGGACTCCAACTTCTCGGGACCAGCTATGGTGTGGGCCCTGGGTTCTTTGTTCATGACCAGGTCAGCATACACAGACAAGGAGGGGGAAGTCCAAACACTGGCTGAACAAGGGCACACGTATATTAGTAATAAGTGGGGTTACAGTCTATCATACACTGCAGTCCGTGACCAAACCTGATAAATACAGATTATCAGCTAACACGGAACAATATGCCTTACATTAATTATTTCCACCTTGTTTATACATAATATTGACCAACACGAGAAGTATATATCCACTTACAAAGAGTAGTCTCGCTTTACCATGCACGCATAATTTAAACAATAGTTCAGTTATCTTCTGCTCCTGTATACGTATAACACTCTAATGCCATTTACTTTAATATACACAGCGTGTAACAGAGATGGACGCACATTCCCTTTTCACAACCATTCGCGTGACATAGACGGAACCTTACACTATCAATGACTCATCCGCATGACATAGACGGAGAATGGGCTAACTTATGTTACACACGTGTGACATAGGACGAGGATATATACCACTTACAATCTACTCACATGACAGAGACGGAGGATGCTATGTGAAATAGCAGCCGTGACAACAGAGGGTATCACCACACCCCCAGGAGGTGACAATGGAGGAATAGGTAGGGCGCGCGCAACGTCCGTGTGATGTGGGCATATGTCCCATACGGCCACGTGCCCCCATTCCACGGAGTTCACCTGGTGCAAACACCTCAGTCCAGGTGTATTACTCCCCAACCAATCCAACCCTCACCAGGATTGGGGTGGAGCTAATAAACCAGCTCCGGACAGCACCTCAGCAATGCCCTGTAGCATTGCACAAGCAGCGGCCCATAGCAGTGCACAAGCAATGGCCTGTAGCCGTGCACAAGCAACGTCCTATAGCCGTGCACAAGCAATGGCCTGTAGTCATGCACAAGCAGTGGCCCATAGCCACGCACAAGCAACGGCCTGTAGCCGTGTGCAAGCAGTGGCCTGTAGTTATGCAATTGCGATGGCCAGTAGCAGCGCATCTAAGAGTCAGCCTATAGCCGCTCACAGTGCTCTCCACCCCCCCTGCAGAACCCGTGACGGCCGATTTCCGCTTGTGGGAAGAGAAAGGCACGCCCTCTCTCCTTCTGCAGTTGTCACGAGGGGCATGACACCAGCGACAGCCCATAGCCACCTCTCGCCTACACATCACCCCTCATATGGGACATCAGTGATGGCCTGTAGCTGCACCCGGTCACCCTTCGTCTGCGGTCCCGTCAGGGAGTCGGGCCCCAGTAGTGGCCGGTTGCCGAACCGACGGGAAAGGGGCGGCTGGTAGCCGCCCTCCTGTTGCCCAAGGGACGCCCCAAAAGTCCCTCGCCCCCTGTGATTCCACAACCAGAGGGAAAACCCTACTCGACCCACCCTATCAGTGGTAAGGCAGGCCCCACCCCTATCTCCCCAGCCTGAAGCAGCCTTCAGGAGGAGGACCTCCCATTCACGGACTGCTGGAGAGGACGTGTATTGACCCCAGGATTGCACTCCATCTAGCCAGCACCAGTGGGCAACCAGCAACTGTCGGACTCCTGTCGCCAGCAATGCCGCAGCCCTACCATGACGGCAAAGCAATGGCAGTGAGACAGCAGCAGACGGGCTCTCCATGCTGTCCCAGGCCATGACCTCTCCAGTCCTGATGAGGAGCAACGCTCTCTCCGCATCGGGCACCTGGAGGAGCACCTACAAGAGCTTTTTGGCCTCAGTCCCGAAGGCCAAACCTCTATACCCAGCCCCTCTAGTGCGAGGCCCTTCACCACATGCAATCAAACCCCATTCCGGAGGACGACGCCCCTGTGAGTAGTCCTGCATCCCCTAGACGAGAAGGCATCTGAGGGGACTCAGCCGACCCTGGGCTGACACCTGTGAGCCGCCGAGCGGCCACTTCCTTGCCCCACACCCCTGCCATGACTGCGACTTCCATGCCCCTGAGGTGAAAGTGAATGTGACAATTGGAGCATATTGACAGAGGTTAACTATTCCAACTCCACCAAGTGTAAGCTGACACAGTAATAATACGCTGCTATCCTGCTCCACTCATGAACACAGGACATGTGTATAATCATTACAAAGTATATGCAGCCCAATAATTAAGTGTACCCCCAACTTCACTTAAGTGCAGTGTCTGTCTGCTTATTCTCGAGATGGCAGGTATCCTGCATGATACCTACAATAACTCGGCCAGTCTGAGTTTTGCCTTTGTATAGAGTTTTGTGGAACATCTAGCTTTCCGGTATTGATAATTTGGTAATATACATGTAAGGTTGTTGCCCTGTGTTTTTATGCCCTGTTCTTCTTACACTGTGTCTTGACTCCGGTCTAGGAAGGGAACCCAGGTATCCTCTAAGTGTTGCTAGGACGGGAAGCAGGCCTAAAAATACCTAGCATATAACTGGTGGACAGAGGTGGTTCTTGACCCGGGCAGATACAGCAAGGTGCAAACAGGGAAATCATCAAAATGACAACCAAACCGCATGTACAATTGCCCAAATTTGACCAGGAGCAGTACAATATGCACACGTACCTATCCATAGTCAAGCCGCTGTTAGACATTGGCTTTGAAGGTGGCAGACAGAAGATTGCAGTCACCCTACCAATTCTGGTCAAAGTAGTAGCCAGTATCGCGCCCAAAGTCGTCCCTGAACTAACATGGGCGAATTTCACCAAAATAGTGGTGGAAGCAATCACATGCTCTCTAGGAAGAGTGGTGGCGTTGTCCCAACTGGGCAGCCTAATGTACAATGGAAGCCTGGATGATACTCTCATCCAGGCCAGGCAACTCGTCACGCTGCGTACCCAGAAGCTGACGCAGAAACCCGGGAGCAGCATACTTTTAATACCCTTCTTCCCAGTATGGTCAAGGAACACTTTATGATATATGACCCTACGGGAGACCTGGACAGGGATGTCCAGCTGATACGGCGACTCCTGACCTCCCGCTCCACCCCTCAACAAATTAACGTAGTGAGCAAATTCCCTATGAACAAACCAGCCCCACCCAGCAAGCCTCGGCCACTATCAACTCACACCAACCCTACACCAACCCCACCTAGGGCACACTCCACTAACAAGTGCCCTGTATACAAGGAGAACCAGAACCTAATTACAATCAGTCCCCGGGAGTTCTCTGCTTGTAGCCACCGGTGTCCACTCCACGACATCCGGGAGCAGCTTAAAGAAGCCTGGTGCAAATCAAACACTCCAGGCCAACGCAAGGTATCATCGTTAGAGGATGAGGGCCCCACGGACAACACCGCACCAGCCAGAGATACCGATCCTGGGGAAATGAAGCTGGAGGAAGATGAAAGCCCTCAACAGCTGGATTTTTAGGCCTGCCCCCGTACCTCCCCATGGTGATGGGGGCCACTTCTCAGAAATATCGCCCCCCAGTCTATGATAAGATGAGACTGAACAGGGTTAAAGCGAGGCTTCTGGTCAATACGGGAGCAGCCAGATTGTCTTCACAGTCACTTTTACTCAAGTCATAAATCGGCTTTTGGCCTGCTTTTCCTTACGTCAACTCATCTCGTGGACGCAGGGGATGGCCCCCTACCTATCCATGGGGAAATCCTAGCCTTATGCACCGATACTCACCAAAACGTCCCAACCCAACACAAATTCATCGTTTTCGACTCAGCCTGTTGCACCTACGATGGATATTTGGGATTGGACCTCCTTCAGAAACTGCGAACAACCATCAACTGCCACAAGCAGCAACTCCAGTTTCAGGAGCCACCAGTCCCGTCCCCCAATCCTTCACAACCCCTGTGCATCTGCAGACCCTTCCCCGCCCCCCTCAGCACTGCACCCCAAGCACCTGCCCCCCCTCCCCCAGCTCCTTCTCCAGCCTCCCCTCCCACACCACCTTTCCCGCTATCACCACCTCCATCATCACCATTCCCCCTTATCACAAAGCATGGCTGCCATTAAACAGGCCCACTGGAACATCCATCTTATTCTCCCCAGATCTGCCGACCAGAACCCTCTCGGCCTGTCTTTTATCCCCCCACCTTCCTCCCCTCCCATATTGTGGCGGTCCGAATTGCCAACATCACCACCACCCCCCTCATGCTATCCAAGGGGATTGTGGTAGGAGAAATGGAAGAGGCAGAACCATGCACCCCGACCCCCTCCTCCTCCCGTGCCCCACTATCCCTTATACCTCAGCATCTCTCACCCCACCAAGCTGACACTCTCTGCCATCTACTCCTGGACTTTCAGGACCTTTTCGCATCAGGACCTACCAATATTGGCCACACTGCCTACCTGGCGCACGAGATACACACCATAGGACTGCCTATCCACCAACCATCCCGATGGAAAAACCCGAAACAACGAGCAGAGGAAGACCAGCAGGTCCAGGAAATGCTTGATCCCGGCGTTGTTTCACCTTCCACCAGCCCCTGGTCCTCCCCTGTCGTCCTTATCAAAAAGAAAGATGGCACCATGCGATTCTGTGTGGATTTCCGCCGCCTCAACGACATTACCATCAAGGATGCCACCCCTCTGCCCAGAATCAACGATTCCCTCGACTCACTGCACGGCACCTCCTGGTTCTCTACCCTAGTCCTTCAATCTGGGTATTGGCAGGTCCTTGTACACCCTGAGGATAGAGGGAAGACCGCGTTTTCCACTAGTAATGGAAAGCATTATGAATTTAACGTCTTGCCATTCGGACTCTGCAGTGTACCTGCCATCTTCTCCCGTTTGATGGAGTCTATCCTGGGTGGCCTCACCTGGGAAATACAGTATGTCTGGCATACCTGGACGACGTTATCATTTTTAGTAAGACATGGGCCGATCACCTTCAACACCTCAGGAATGTTTTTCAACATATCCGCCATGCAGGCCTCAAGCTCCAGCCTTCCAAGTGCATCCTGGCCACGAGAACTGTTGCTTTCCTGGGGCATATAGTCTCGAAAGATGGAATTTCACCCGACCCTGACAAGCTGCGTGCCATTGCGAGCTCCCCCCTACTGCAAGATGTCCATGAGGCCCAAGCCTTCCTGGGCCTACCCTCATACTACTCGTATTGTCGGTTCGTGAAGGGATTCGCCAATATCACCAAACCTCTCCACAACGTGACCCGGAAGGGAGAACCCTTTTCCTGGACCAATGAATGACGGGCTGCCTTTCAGGAACTGAAAGACAAGCTCATAACTGCCCTCCCCAGTTACACCCTACCCTTCCAATTATACACAGACATCTCCACGATAGTGATCGATGCCGTCCTCGCCCAAGTCCAGGCCGAAAAGAATTGTGCTGCCACCAAGCGAGAGTGCCTGGGCATGGGCCTTGGAGCATTTTCGGGCCTACCTTCCGCAACAAATGTCACCATCATCACGGACCACCAGTTGCTCCAGTGGCTACAACAGTCCGACACCCACAATGCCCAGCTCATCAGATGGAGGGAGACGGTGGAGGAATTTAATTACGAAAACTCCTACCACCCTGGCAAGCTCCATATTAACTCCAGTGCACTCTTGTGCCTGCCACTCCTCGCTATTCGATGTGAGCCGGACCTCCTCCAACAGTGGCATGGCAAGGACTGCCCCCCCCTGGATTCCACCCCACTTATTCATCAAACTCCACCAGCAGGGCGACAATTTATTCACCCCATTGGGCCACATTGTCCTCAACCCAGATGCTGCCCTAGACACCATGAGGCATCTCCACGCTGATAACAGAATCCACTTAGGTATTAAGAAGCTCCTCCAGGTGTTCAATGACATCTGTTGGAGCCCCAATCCCAGCAACCTGGCCAAGCAAGCCACCCAGTCCTGCCGAGCCTGTGCCTTAGGCAAGGATGTCACCCACACCGCCAGCCCATCAGGCAGTATAACTGCCCACAAGCCTTGGCAGTTGCTATCAGCAGATGTAGTGGGACCCCTACCACCTAAGTTCGGATACAGTTACTGCATGGATATGTATTCCAAGTTCCTCAATGTGTGTCCGGCCAAAGAACATCACGCCGTTGCTGTGGCCGACGCCCTAGTCCACCACGTCTTCCCCTACTTTGGAATACCTCAGGCCCTACACTCGGACAATGCCCCTGAGTTCACCAGCAACATCTGGCAGGAACTAGCCAACATATTCGGCTACCACATCTCCCACTCCTCTCCATACTGGCGACAGGGGAACGAAATTTGCGAGAGGAGCCATTGCACTCTCATGAACCAGGTGCGCACTAGGATTGAGGAAAATTAAAAATGAAGATTGGCCAGCCCACATAAAAACTGTCCAGTAGGGAATCAACTCCTGCCCCCGGGAGGACGGCATATCCCCTCATGAGCACATTTGGGGAAGCCCCTCTACTCCTGCCACTCTGCCAACACCTACAATCTCCCACCACACCCCCCATGTCCGGCCCTCTCAGTTACCTCAAGAGGCGTCTTCAACTACAGAATGGGCTGGACCTCCAACCCGACGCTGCCTCCTCAAACTCTTACAAACCAGGAGATTCCGTGATGGTTGCAAAACTACCAATTCCCCATAAACTCTCCTTCTGCATTATGGGCCCCTACACCGTCACCCACGTCCCTCACCCCTACCAAGTCACAATAGACTATCATAACACTCCACGGACGCACAGGAATCGCCACATGCACCCATTCTGCACCACCACCTCTCACTGACCCACCCTGCCCACCTCCCGCACCACCTCACCTCCACTCATCACCCCAGACCCCCTTCCGACTCCTACAATTGCTACCTCACTCCCTCCTCCTCCCTTCCCTCGTCACCCACTTCCTCACCATCAGCTCCTTCACATCCTAGCCCCCACGCCACCTCACCTCCTGCCTCACCGCCGCCTCAAATCCTTTCTCCCAGCCAACCCCCCACCCCCTCACCACCGTCTTTCCTGACACCTGCACCTCACACCATCTCACCTACCACCTCACCAACACCACGCCGCCCGATCACGCCAAGACCACCCCCAACTGACACACATCCACACCACCCTCTACTGCCCCGTCACCTCCACCCGGCATCACCACCTCTCCCTCCGCCGCCCCCAAACCTCCACCCCAAACTCTACCACCCAACACCGCCCATCACAGCACCACACCACAGGTAGCCAGAGCACCATGTGGCAGCACTAGTACCTCACCACCCACACCCACCCTAAGAACCACCATCACCCGATCCAGCCGCCTCCCATGCCCTCCTACCAGATACACCACCACCTCCTACCCCACTCCCCCCACCTCACCTCCCCTACTAGACTCAACCACCCCCAGCCCCACACCCCCAACACTGCCCCCATCACCCTCCTAATACACCAAGCCCAGCTGAAATCTCTATCCACCCCAATCCCCGGGGAAAACACCTGCGTTACTCCCCAGCCTAAAACCGCCACCCTCGCCAGCATTCAGCTGACATCACCAGAGGAACAACCACTGACCGCCATGAGAATCAGGCACGCCACCTTGGGCACCTACCTGCAGCAGGAAGTGCCGAATCCGTGGGCCTCATCATCTTCTCCAGACCCTCTCACCTCTTCCCAAGCCTCCAATCTCTACCTAACCTGTGACCCTCACCATGCCAAAAACCAAGCAACCACACAGTGGACCACCCTCCTCCAACATCTGACCCCAACCCACAACACTGGCATCACCAAGACCTACTACATCCAGTCGCGGGGACATGACTTTTCCCACCAAGTCAGTGGTGAAATAGCAGCCGTGACAACAGAGGGCATCACGACACCCTCAGGAGGAGACAATGGAGGGTTAGGTAGGGCATGTGCGATGTCCATGTGATATGGCAGTGCGCCCCTATTCCACGGAGTGTACCCAGCGCAAACATCTCAGTCCGGGTGCGTTACTCTTCAACCAATCCAACCCTCGCCAGGATTGGGGTGGAGCTAATAAACCAGCTCCAGACAGCACTCCAGCAACGGCCTGTAGCCGTGCACAAGCAGCGGCCCATAGCCGTGCACAAGCAGCGGCCCATAGCCGTGCACAAGCAGCGGCCCATAGCCGTGCACAAGCAGCGGCTCATAGCCGTGCACAAGCAGCGGCCCATAGCCGTGCACAAGCAACGGCCTGTAGCCATGCACAAGCAGTGGCCTATAGCTGTGCACAAGCAACGGTCTGTAGCTGTGCTCAAGCAGCAGCCTGTAGCCATGCCTTAACAACGGCCGGTAGCCGTGCGCCAGAGGCGGCCTGCAGTCTTGCAATTGCGATGGCTAATAGATGCGCATCTAAGAGTTGGCCTATAGCCGCTCGCAGTGCTGTCCACCCCTCCTGCAGAACCCGTGACGGCCGATTTCCACACGTGGGAAGAGAATGGCACACCCTCTCTCCTTATGCAGTTGCCTCGAGGGGCACGACACTGGTGAGGGCTTGAAGCCGCCTCTCGCCTACACGTCACCCCTCATATGGGACATCAGCAATGGCCTGTAGCCGCACCTGCAGTCACTCTTCGTCTGCAGTCCCATCAGGGAGTCGGGCCTCGATAACGACTGGTTGCTGTACCAACGGGAAAGGGACAGCCGGTAGCCGCCCTCCTCCCGTTGCCCAAGGGACCTCGGCGACAGCTGGTAGCCACGCCAGGGAAGGACGCCCTAAAAGTCCCTCGCCCCCTGTGACTCCACAACCAGAGGGAGAACCCTGCTCGAGCTGCCCTATTGGTGGTAAAGCAGGTGCCACCCCTATCTCTCCAGCCTGAGACAGCCTCCAGGAGGAGGACCTCCCATTCACGGACTGCTGAAGAGGACCTGTATTGACCCCGGGGCTGCACTCCATCCAGCCAGCACCAGTGGGAAACCAGCAACTGTTGGACTCCTGTTGCCAGCAACGCCACAGCCATACCCTGACGGCGCAGCAGTGAGAGTGAGCCCGCAGCAGACGGGCTCTTCAAGCCACCCCTAGTACCCTGGGGTGCGACCTCTCCAGTCCTGAAGAGGAACAATGCCCTCTCCGCACCAGTCGCCTGCAGGAGTGCCTCCAAGAGCTTTTCAGCCTTACTCCCGAGGACTGAACCCCTATACCCAGCCCCTCTAGTGTGGGGCCCTTCACCACACCCAAATGAAGCCCACTCCGAAGGACGACGCCCCTACGGGTAGTCCCATGTCTCCTAGACGAGAAGGCATCTGAGGGGACTCAGCCGACCCTGGGCTGACACCTGCATGCCGTCGAGTGGCCACTTCCTTGCCCCACACCCCTGCCGTGACTGTGACTTCCATGTCCGTGAGGTGAAAGTAAAAGTAACAATTGGAGCATAGTGGCAGAAGTTAACTATTCCAACTCCACCAAATGTAAGCCGAGACAGTAATAATACAATGCTATCCTGCTCCACTCAGTGAACATGGAACATGTGTATGACCATTACAAAGTATATGCAGCCCAATAATTAAGTGTACTCCCAACTTCACTCAAGTGCAATGTCTGTCTGCTTATTCTCGAGACGGCCGGTATCCTGTGTGATACCAACAACATCTCTGCTAGTATGAGCTTTGCCTTTGTATAGAGTCTTGTGGAACATCTAGCTGTCCGGTATTAATAATTTGGTAATATACATGTAAAGTTGTTGCCCTGTGTTTTTATGCCCTGTTCCTCTCACACCGTGTCTTTTTTCCGGTCTAGAAAGGGAACCCAGCTATCCTCTAGGTGTTGCTAGGACGGGAAGCCGGCCTAAAAACACCTAGCATAACAGGGAATTTATTCTATTATTTTCGGATGTGCAGACTCCAATGGATATACAATTCAAGTGATTTTTGGCTTAAAATGCGTGACTTACAGAACAGTGCCCCCGACAACGGGGCAAGCAAGATACAGCCCAGTATGCCCGGGAATGTGCCGACACCCCCACACGGACCCCACGGGGTAGCCGCCACCAGTCGGAACAACTCCCGGCAACAGCGACATATGTCAGCCCGGGCCATGCGCCCCTATGTCACGCAGCCACCACGCCATCGCCGTCGTAGGAGAAGGACACTACCTTCACGGAGTGGGATTGTTGAACCAGCTAGGGGTGGAGTTGTTATAGACACTCCAGACGGCGCCCCTCCTCGTGAGACGGCCTATTGTCGCTCCGAAAGTGCTCCGGTAGAGATGGCCTATTGTCGCTCCCGCCCTTGTGAGACGGCCTATTGTCGCTCCGAAAGTGTTTCGGTAGAGACGGCCTATTGTCGCTCCTCTCCTCGTGAGACGCCCTATTGTCGCTCCTCTCCTCGTGAGATGGCCTATTGTCGCTCCGAAAGTGTTCCGGTAGAGACGGCCTATTGTCGCTCCCCTCCTCGTGAGATGGCCTATTGTCACTCCGAAAGTGTTTCGGTAGAGACGGCCTATTGTCGCTCCCCTCCTCGTGAGATGACCTATTGTCGCTCCGAGGGTGCACAGAAGGAGGCAAGGAGCGAGACGTCACTCCGGCAGGAGACAAGAGCCCAGGCCTCCCATCCCAGAGTGGCCCAGACAGGCCTCACAGCCTCCCCTGGCCTCCGCTCCCTACGTCTGGCTCTAGAGCAGACGCACCTGACGGGCCCCAGTGTAAGTCGATGCTGCAGCCCTCCTCTGTCGGCGCCCCTAGACGCTGGAGACCACAGTCCGCAGTCTCTCTCGATTCTCCCCAGGACACCCGGGCACGATCTCCATACGCCCCTACGACGACGTAAGGCTCCCACTTCCGGCCGAGACTTACAACAGAGGTTCCTGGAGCTATTCGGCCCCAGTCCCGAGGGCCACACTCCTGAGCTCAGCCCGGGAGCCACGGGTAGCCCAGGACGCGAGAGGACGCCCTTACGAGTTGTCCCGTGCCCTCTTGGTACGCCTCCCCTTGGCGGTGCCCCTAGCCCTGCAGGATTGCCGACGGCATGTTCCCGCCTATCCCCACGATGAATACGTGTGATGTTACAGTGCGAGTGATTTAGGTTAAGTGTGATTTCCCCTAGTATAGTATTGTGCAGTGACTTAATATAGCGAATATCGGGGCAAGTAAGATCACAGTGAGAGAATAAAGGACGAGTGTGTGGAACAAGATCTGATGAACTATATTTATGAGTGACGTCCCTTATATACGATTAGTAAACCTGTGCCGCCTGGAGATTCCTCCATAGTGACATTGCCCTACTACTGTGAGCTCTAAAGAAATATTACGAGAGAGTATTAGTGATATTCCCCCACTCACGCTGCCCGTAAATCTTGTACGCCACTCTCTCGTCCCAGTATCTAGAGTAAGTGTAAATCAAGAATAAAATCAATTACCAAAGTCCCTTTGCCAGTGGGAAACGTGTAGTCCTCATTGTTAATATTTGCCTCTCTCCAGTATTACCATAACTCCCCCCTAGCCGTCACAAGTCACTCCCCGCACCCTTCCCTTTTCCCCCCCTTGTGAGACTCACCCCCCCCCCCTGCGCCTCCCGTGCGCCTATATTCACTGTACCCTGAATACACTAGGATTGATTGTGTTGTCATTAACGTCAGATAAGTAAGTATCCTGCGAGATACCCATGTCCTAGATAAGGTTGTATATTGCTATGTATTATGCTGTAATATCTGCTGATTTGTCCTGTGTCTGATTGTGGTAATATACGTGTAAAGGTTATTGCCTAGAGTTTTTGTGTCCTGCCTCTCTTTATTGCACTAAGCTCAGGTCTCGAAAGAGGACCCCGCTCCACGTTAGGTGTAGTAGGAATGAGAAGTCGAGCCTATTTCCACCTAGCATTACACTGGTGGCCAGCGGTGGTTCTAGACCCGGGCGTAAAAGCGAGGTAATCAGGAATATTTGGCAAAATGGCAATTAAACCGCAAGTTCAGTTACCCAAATTTGACCCTGACCAGTATGATATACACACATATCTGGCAATAATTAAACCCTTACTGGATATTGGCTTTGAAAATGACCAACAAAAAATTGCAGTCACACTACCACTGTTGGGTAAAGCTGCGGCGAACACAGCACCGAAAATCGTCCCAGAACTCACCTGGCAGAACTTTACAAAGTTCACTGTACAAGCCATCACCCCATCATTAGGGAAAGTAGTGGCTCTATCCCAATTGGATAGTTTTTCATTCGACGGGGATTTAGATAATACCCTGATACAGGCAAGACGCCTGGTTATTGCTGCCTACCCGGAGGCAGATGAGGAAACCCGGGATCAGCATACATTTAACACTCTGCTCAGAGTGCTCCCAAGTGTTGTTAACCAACACTTCACTATCCATGACCCAACAGGAGACATGGATAGAGATATACAGCTAATACAGCGCCTCCTGACAGCCTGCCCTTCTCCACAGCAAATCAATGTTGTTAAGAAGTTCCCCACCCGACCCCCGGCTTCCCCAGCCACACCACGTCCACCTCTGCCTCACACCAGCCCGACCCCGGCGCCTAGCCCGCCCAGGGCACACCCCTCCCGTCGGCGCCCCGCCCCACGAGAAAACCCGAACCCGTGGGAATTCACAGCCTGCAACTCCCGCTGCCCCCTTCATGACTTACGGGACCAGCTTAAAGCTGCTCGCCGCAGAATCACAGCCGCGGGTTAGAGTAAAGTGTCCGCCTTAGAAGGCGAGGACCCAGAGGACGAGCTGACGCCTGTGGACGAGCCCCATTCAGGAGAACTGGAGCAGGAACAGGAGAATGAAAGCCCTAGCCAGCTGGATTTTTAGGCCCGCCCCTGCACCAACCCACGGTGGCGGGGGCCATTACCCCTAAGTATCGCCCCCCAGTATACCACAAGATGAAAATAAACGGCGTGAAGGCCAGACTGCTAGTTGATACGGGAGCGGCCAGGTCCTGCCTTTACAGCCACTATTTCTCCCGCTAAAAATCACGGTTTGGCCCACTCTGCCCTACTACCACTCATCTTGTGGACGCGGGGGATGGCCCCCTGCCCATCTGTGGGGAAACTCGGGCCCTACGGGTCGACACCCACCAGCCGGTGTCCACCCAACACCCATTCATCATTTTTTATTCCTCCTGCCGGAGTTATGACGGGTATTTAGGGCTGGACTTGCTCCAAAAACTCGGACCCACAATCGGCTGTCGCCACTGACAACTTCAGTTCCGCCCCGCACCCCGTTCCACCCCAGCTGTTTGCACATGCACGCCGCGGCCCCGGCCGGAGGATTCGCCCCCTTCCTCCCCCTAGTGCCCCCCTTCCCCCCCTTTCTCCACCTCCCTCTCCTCCCCCTCCCGTGCCTTTCCACCCCACTCCTGCTCCCTCTTTCCCCGCCACCGTCTCCGCCGCTGTTACCATCCCCTCCCACCATGAGGCTTGGGTGCCCCTTAACAGGCCCTCAGGTCCATTCATTTTGTTCTCCCCCCTCCTCCCCTCCGGACCCCTTTCTGCCTGCCTTGTGTCCCCCACCTTCCTCCCATCCCACCACGCCGCCATCCGCATCGCCAATCTCGCCCTATAACCTCTCACCCTCCCCAAGGGGCTTATCATCGGAGAGATGGAGGAAGCCGAGCCCTGTGCCCCATCCTCCTCCCACCTCCCCACCCCTCTACCCCCCATCCCTGACCATCTTTCCAACCAGCAGTCAGACACCCTACGCCATCTCCTCCTGGATTTCCAGGATTTGTTTGCGACAGGACCGTCAGATATAGGGCATACCACGTACCTGTCGCACGAAATTCATACGACAGGCCCGCCTATACGACAACCATCCCAATGAAAGAACCCCCGACAGAGAGAAGAGGAGGACTGCCAGGTGTGCGAAATGGTAGAGGCAGGTGTTATTTCCCCCTCCACCAGCCCATGGTCCTCCCCCGTTGTTCTAGTAAAAATGAAAGACAGCACGATGTGATTTTGCATCGACTACCGCCATGTGAACGACGTCACCATTAAAGATGCCACCCCCCTCCCCCGCATTGACGATTCCCTAGACTCCCTCTATGGGGTGTCTTGGTTTTCTACCCTCGACCTCCAGTCTGGATACTGGCAGGTCCCTGTCCATCCGGACCATCGAGGCAAGACGGCCTTTTCCACCAGTAATGGCAAACATTACGAATTTAATGTTCTGCCATTCGGCCTCTGCAACGCCCCTGCCAATTTCTCCATACTAATGGAATCTGTCTTGAGCGGCCTCACTTGGGAAATATGTTTAGCTTATCTTGACGACGTCATTGTTTTTAGCCAGACCTGGCCAAACCACTTGCAGCACCTCCGTCGAGTTTTCACCAGAATTCGCCAGGCAGGCCTCAAGCTACATCCTTCTAAATGTGTCCTAGCCGCTAAAACCGTCTCGTTCCTGGGACATACTATTTCCCAAGCATGAATTTCCCCAGATCCCGACAAGCTCCATGCCATAGCGGACATACCGCCGCCGCAGGATGTCCATGGCGTCCACGCCTTCCTGGGACTCACATCCTATTACCGTCTCTTTGTGAAGGGATTCGCGCAGATTGCCAAGCCTCTTCACGATTTGACACGAAAAGGGGAACCTTTCCTCTGGACCGAGGACCGGCGAGCTGCTTTTCAACAGCTAAAAGACAAGCTCGTCTCTGCCCCCATTGTAGCCTTCCCCAACTATGCCCTCCCTTTTCGCCTCTACACCGATGTGTCCCTTACCGCGATAGGCGCCGTCCTAGCCCAGGTACAGGCCGGCAGAGAACACATCATTGCCTGCGCCAGTCGCACTCTGAATCCGGCTGAAAAGAATTATGCTGCCACCAATCAAGAATGCCTCGGCATAATCTGGCCCCTCCAATATTTTAGGGCTTATCTTTCCGGGACCCAAGTCACGATAATCACCGACCACCAATCACTCCAGTGGTTACGCCAGTTTGGACTCCCATAACGCCCAACTCATCAGGTGGCGCGACACCCTAGAGGAGTTTCAGTACGAGATTTCATACAGGCCTGGAAAGCTCCACACCAATGCAGATGCCCTCTCCTGCCTCCCCATCTATGCGGTACAACCAGACCCGGACCTCCTACAACTCTGGCACCACAAGGAACGGCCCCCCTGGATCCCTGCCCACCTATTCCCTAAGCTATGCCGACAGGGCAACCACCTCCTAACCCCGTCCGGGCATATCCTCTTGGCCCCCAATGCGGCACGTGACACCCTGCGCCACCTCCATGCCCACAACGGCATCCACTTGGGCACCAAAAAATTATTACAGGTGTTCAGCGACATTTACCGGGCCCCAAATCCCTCCACCCTCGCCAAGGAAATTATCCAGACTTGCCGTGCCTGCGCGCTTGGAAAAGATATCACCCAGACCGCCAGACCATCGGGCCATATCACCGCCCACAAGCCCTGGCAACTCCTGGCGATCGACGTAGTAGGCCCTCTTCCCCCCAAATCTGGATATAAATACGTGATCACTTTTGTAGACACGTACTCAAAATTCGTAGTAGCCTGCCCGGCTAAGGAACATCATGCCGTCGCTGTAGCCGATGCCCTTCTCTGACACGTGTTCCCTTACTTTGGCATCCCACAAGCCATCCATTCCGATAATGCCCCTGAGTTCTCCGGAAAAGTCTGGGAGGAGCTAGCCAGGATTTTCAGATATAAGATCTCCCACTCCTCACCATACTGGCCTCAAGGGAACGCCGTATGTGAACGTAGCCATCGTACCCTTATCAATCAGCTACGCACCCGAATCGAGGCTACAAAGGACGACGATTGGCCGGCGCATGTGAAAACTGTCCAGTGGGGCATGAATTCATGCCCCCGAGAAGACGGGGTTTCCCCCCACGAAAGAATCTTTGGGGAAACTCCCCTCCTACTACCCCTACGCCACCACCTGCAGCCGCCAACTTCCGCTCCCACTACAGACCTGCTACACCTGCTAAAAGGGCGGATACACCACCTACAAAAGAATCTGGACCTTGGACCCAACACAGCCTCCAACCCCTTCAACCCGGGTGACACAGTCGTTGTCGCCCAGCTCCCCACTCCCCACAAGCTCGCCCCCCGCTTCACAGGGCCCCACACAATCACCCGAGTCCCCAGCCCATACCAGGTGGTCATAGACTATCACGGCACTCCCCATACCCTCCGCAACCGACACGTGCGGCCTTTCTGCACACTCACCTCCCCTGCCCCGGCCCCACACCCCCAGCCCCCTCCAGCCCCCACACCACCCTCTACATTCACATATAAGTGCTACGTTTCCTCCTCACCCTCCCACTCCACCCCCCCTACCACCTCCGCTTCCCCGGCTCCCACCACCCCCAGCACCTCACCTGACGCCTCCCCCGCCACCCCTCCCTCACCCTCACCCCTTCCCTCCGTTGCCCCCCCTCAACGCTCACTCCCACCCCTTCTGCCCACACCACCATACTCTCACCACAACCCACTACCACCACCCCTCCCCCACCCACCATGCATACACCCACTCCACCAACACCACACCCCACCGCACCCACAACACGCAAAACAACCTGCCCACCCCATACGCCCACTTCTCCTCCCACCCCGACCCTCAAGACCACCACCACCCACTCGGGCCGCCTCTCACTCCTGCCCGCCCGATACACACACACCCCTACACCACCCACCTCTCCACAACTTCACACCATCAAGCTACATCAGGCCCAAATCCCCTCTACCTGTACTCCCCAGAGACTCAACGCCGCATTACCACGGCACAAAACCCGGCCTTTACCCTCGGTATCCAGCATTCAGCTTCCGACCACACCGACAGCCACACCAAGCAAGATGAGAGTGAAGCGGGCCGTATGGGCACCTACCCTTGGCAGGAACCACAGACTCCACGGGCCACACCACCTGCTAACCTTCCTCCAGTCTACCACCACCGCCTCCACACTCTTCCTCACCTGCAACCCGGAGCAAGAAGAATACCCCTACACCATCGCCTGGCAAACCGTGCTGCAACACCTCCAGCCCGTGTACACCACCTCCAACACAAGCATTCCACCTCCAGCCACGAAGACATGACTTTTTACAGGGGGAGAGTGGTAAAATGCGTGACTTACAGAACAGTGCCCCCGAAATATACCATAGTGCCCCCGACAACGGGGCAAGCAAGATACAGCCCAGTATGCCCGGGAATGTGCCGACACCCCCACACGGACCCCATGGGGTAGCCGCCACCAGTCAGAACAACTCCCAGCAACAGCGACATATGTCAGCCCGGACCGTGCGCCCCTATGTCACGCAGCCACCACGCCATCGCCGTCGTAGGAGAAGGACACTACCTTCACGGAGTGGGATTGTTGAACCAGCTAGGGGTGGAGTTGTTATAGACACTCCAGACAGCGCCCCTCCTCCTGAGACGGCCTATTGTCACTCCAAAAGTGCTCCGGTAGAGATGGCCTATTGTCGCTCCCCTCCTCGTGAGACGACCT
This sequence comes from Coenobita brevimanus, assembly GCF_032717465.1. Taxonomy (NCBI): domain Eukaryota; kingdom Metazoa; phylum Arthropoda; class Malacostraca; order Decapoda; family Coenobitidae; genus Coenobita; species Coenobita brevimanus. The sequence continues at coordinate 32,682,313 of NC_137056.1, read as the reverse complement.
ATTGTCACTCCGAAAGTGTTCCGGTAGAGACGGCCCATTGTCGCTCCCCTCCTCGTGAGACGGCCTATTGTCGCTCCGAAAGTGTTCCGGTAGAGACGGCCTATTGTCGCTCCCACCCTCGTGAGACGGCCTATTGTCGCTCCGAAAGTGTTCTGGTAGAGACGGCCTATTGTTGCTCCCCTCCTCGTGAGACGGCCTATTGTTGCTCCGAAAGTGTTTCAATTGAGACTGCCTATTGTCGTTCCCCTCCTCGTGAGACGGCCTATTGTCGTTCCGAAAGTGTCCCGGTAGAGACGACCTATTTGTAATACTAGGTGAAATTAGGCTCGACTTCTCGTTCCTATTTCACCTAACGTGGAGAGGGGTCCTCTTTCGAGACCGGAGCTAGTGCAATAAAGAGAGGCAGGACACAAAAACTCTAGGCAACAACCTTTACACGTATATTGCCACAGTCAGACACAGGACAAATCAGCAGATATTACAGCACAATATATAGCAATATAAAACCTTATCTAGGATATGTGTATCTCGCAGGATACTTGCTTCTCTGATACTAATGACAACACAACAATCCTAGTGTATCAGGAGTGCAGTAAATATAGGCGCGCGCGCGGGGGCGCGGGGGGGGGGAAGTTGAGACTCACCAGGAGGAGATAGGAGAGGTGCGGGGAGTGACTTGGGACGGCTAGGAGAAAGGTATGGTAATACCGGACGGCGGCAGATATTAGCCGTGAAATTTATATGGTTTCCACTAGCCAAAATACTTTGGTAAATGAATCTTATACTTGATTTACACTTACTTGAGATTTGGGAGTGAGAGCGAGTGGTAAACAAGATTTTATGGGTAGCATGGGGGAAGGAGAGAATACTATTAATACTTCCTTTCACAATATTCCTTCACAGTAATGGGGGTATGTCTTTATAGGCATAGGCTTATTAATTATATAACAGGGATGTCACTTGCACGTATAGTCAATCAGATCTTGGTCCACATTCTCGTCCTTTAACTTCTCACTGTGATCTGATTTACCCCGATATTCACTATATGAAATCACTGCACAATACTTACACTAGGGGAGAATCACACTTAACCTAAATCACTCATGTTACAATATCCCCGTATTCGTCAGGGGGATAGGCAGGAACATGTCATTGGTGATCCTGCTGGGCTAGGGGCACCGTCAATGCGGGGCGTGCCGAGAGGGCACAGGACGGCTCGCAAGGGCGTCCTCTCGTGTCCTGGACTCCCCGTGGCTTCCGGACTTGGCTCCGGCGTGTGGCCCTCGGGACTGGGGCCGAATAGCTCCAGGAACCTCTGTGACAGGTCCCGGCGTCGTGGGGGCATGGAGAGATCACGCCCGGGTGTCCTGGGGAGAACCGAGAGAGACTGTGGGCTGCGGTCTCCAGCGTCTAGGGGCGCCGACAGGGGAGGACTGCGGCAGCGACTTCCACTGGGGTCCGTCAGGTGCGTCTGCTCTAGAGCCAGGTGTAGAGAACAGAGACCAGGGGAGGCTGGGAGGCCTGTCTGGGTCACTCTGGGACAGGAAGCCTGGGCTTCAGTCTCCTGCCGTAGGGACATCCCTCTATTCGGCACGCCCTCGGAGTGACCATAGATCATCTCACGAGGGAGGGAGCGACAATAGGTCGTCTCTACCACGACACTCTCGGAGCGACCATAGAGCGTCTCTACCGGAGCACCTTGCGAGCGACCATAGATCGTCTCTACCGGAGCACCTTGGGAGCGACCATAGATTGTCTCTACCGGAACACCTTGGGAGCGACCATAGATCGTCTCTACCTGAACACTTTGGGAGTGACCATTGATCGTCTCTACCGGAGCACCTTGGGAGCGACCATAGATCGTCTTTACCGGAACACCTTGGGGGCGACCATAGATCGTCTCTACCGGAACACCTTGGGAGCGACCATAGATTGTCTCTACCTGAACACTTTGGGAGAGACCATTGATCGTCTCTACCAGAGCACCTTGGGAGCGACCATTGATCGTCTCTACCTGAACACCTTGGGAGCGACCATTGATCGTCTCTACCTGAACACCTTGGGAGCGACCATTGATCGTCTCTACCTGAACACCTTGGGAGCGACCATTGATCGTCTCCACCTGAACACTTTGGGAGCGACCATTGATCGTCTCTACCTGAACACCTTGGGAGCGACCATAGATCGTCTCTACCGGAACTCCTTGGGAGCGACCATAGATCGTCTCTACCGAAACACTTTGGGAGCGACCATAGATCGTCTCTACCAGAGGGGCGCCGTCTGGAGTTTGATTTCTAACTCCACCCCTAGCTAGCTCAGCAATTCCACTACGGGAAGGTAGTGTCCTTCTCCTACGGTGGCGGCGGCGTGGTAGCTGCATGTCACAGGGGCGCACGGCCCGGGCTGACATGCGTCGCTGTTGCCCGGAGTGGTGGTGGCTGGTGGTGGCTACCCCATGGGGTCCGTGTGGGGGTGTCGGCATATTTGCGGGCAAACTACGCTGTTCTTGGTTTGCCCTGTCGTCGGGGATACTATGGTATTCTTCAGGGGCACTGTTCAAGCCACGCATTTTACTAATGTCGCTCCCGCTCTCATGAGACAGCCTATTGTCGCTCCGAAAGTGTCCTGGTAGAGACGGCCTATTGTCGCTCCCCTCCTTGTGAGACGACCTATTGTCGCTCCGAGGGTGCACAGAAGGAGGCAAGGAGCGAGACGTCACCCCAGCAAGAGACAAGAGCCCAGGCCTCCCATCCCAGAGTGGCCCAGACAGGCCTCACAGCCTCCCCTGGCCTCTGCTCCCTACGTCTGGCTCTAGCAGACACACCTGACGGGCCCCAGTGTAAGTCGATGTCGCAGCCCTCCTCTGTCGGCGCCCCTAGACACTGGAGACCACAGTCCGCAGTCTCTCTCGATTCTCCCCAGGACACCCGGGCGCGATCTGCATACGCCCCTACGACGACGTAAGGCTCCCACTTCCGGCCGAGACTTACAACAGAGGTTCCTGGAGCTATTCGGCCCCAGTCCCGAGGGCCACACTCCTGAGCCCAGCCCGGGAGCCACGGGTAGCCCAGGACGCGAGAGGACGCCCTTATGAGTTGTCCCGTGCCCTCTTGGTACGCCTCCCCTTGGCGGTGCCCCTAGCCCTGCAGGATTGCCGACGGCATGTTCCCGCCTATCCCCACGATGAATACGTGTGATGTTACAGTGCGAGTGATTTAGGTTAAGTGTAATTTCCCCTAGTATAGTATTGTGCAGTGACTTAATATAGCGAATATCGGGGCAAGTAAGATCACAGTGAGAGAATAAAGGACGAGTGTGTGGAACAAGATCTGATGAACTATATTTATGAGTGACGTCCCTTATATACGATTAGTAAGCCTGTGCCGCCTTGAGATTCCTCCGTAGTGACATACCCCTACTACTGTGAGCTCTAAAGAAATATTACGAGAGTATTAGTGATATTCCCCCACTCACTATCTATCTATCTATTGCCAGACACCATAATCCCTTAAGGGGTGGCCATTTGACTTTGAGTTAGTTGTTTTAAGGGGAGGGGCACTAACCCTCCACCAACCCACTTGTTCACACGTAAGGAGCACGTATGGTTTGGTTATATGGTTACCACCCAGCGTTGTAAATGGTTTCTTGGCTTACAGGAAACCATTTGGCTTGTCACTCAATGTAAAGCCACCTGTAAAGGAAAGAAAAGCAATAAGAAGTGACAGGAAAGATGGGAGAAATAGGAAGAGAGGAGGACAGGCACAGAAAAAGAATGATAAAGGCTAAGGAAGAAGTAGGCAGCACTACAACAAGTGAGTGGATGATGGTAAGAAATAGGAAGAGAGGAGGACAGGCACAGAAAAAGAATGATAAAGGCTAAGGAAGAAGTAAGCAGCACTACATCAAGTGAGTGGATGATGGTCGCCACCACCTACCACTCACGCTGCCCGTAAATCTTGTACGCCACTCTCTCGTCCCAGTATCTAGAGTAAGTGTAAATCAAGAATAAAATCAATTACCAAAGTCCCTTTGCTAGTGGGAAACGTGTAGTCCTCATTGTTAATATTTGCCTCTCTCCAGTATTACCATAACTCCCCCCTAGCCGTCACAAGTCACTCCCCGCACCCTCCCCTTTTCCCCCCCTTGTGAGACTCACCCCCCTCCCCTGCGCCTCCCGTGCGCCTATATTCACTGTACCCTGAATACACTAGGATTGATTGTGTTGTCATTAATGTCAGATAAGTAAGTATCCTGCGAGATACCCATGTCCTAGATAAGGTTGTATATTGCTATGTATTATGCTGTAATATCTGCTGATTTGTCCTGTGTCTGATTGTGGTAATATACGTGTAAAGGTTATTGCCTAGAGGTTTTGTGTCCTGCCTCTCTTTATTGCACTAAGCTCCGGTCTCGAAAGAGGACCCCGCTCCACGTTAGGTGTAGTAGGAACGAGAAGTCGAGCCTATTTCCACCTAGCATTACATTGATCATATGTGTATTATGAATTTCAACACAAAAGCGTGACACACATACAAAAATGTAATTTCAAAATTGTTATTCGCATTGAGGTTCATTGTTCTAGTTTTCCATATTTACATTTCTGTGATTTCATCGTCTTCTGAAGTGTCTTAGCTGTTTTGGGCACTCGTTGCAACAAACGCTGCTTCCCTAATCCCCGCAGATCATTCATGGCTACATTACTGATGAGTATGAACACCTCGATGATACGCAGTTTTCACACGTGCATTTTATCAATTCCTTGATGCATTCAGGTGCTGCTGCAACATCATTTGGAAGTATGATGAGTTGTAGGAGTTTATTCAATGTCTGACAACCACCCGTGCATTGTTAGGTTCAGCTGAATAGGGTCACCTTCAGATTCGTGCTTCCAGATACAAGCTCGAAGGTGGGTTGTCTGAACACTGAGCTAAAATGATTCATCTGTTAGACCCAGTGGGCACAGCTCGTGAATTCCACATGGATATTTGGTGAAATCTCGTGTACACCAGTATTCACCAGATTTCTACATCTTTTCCACGTGGAAACTTAGTTGAGATCTCGTATAAAACTACATGAAGAATTCATGTGAATTCTCTCAGAATAGTATGAGATATATATGTGGTGGTAGAATTCACATGAAATAGATTAGTTCCGATTGTGATTCTGCAACATTAGAGCAGTGTGAGTTTATGCCTTTTTTAGGTATATATGAAAGTAATTAAGTAGCCTGCCTATTAGCACCTTATAATATTTATTGATTGGAAATTAAGATACATACATACATATATATGGCAGGTCATGCTGCTGCTGCTGCTGATATATATCATTAAAATACCCGTCGCCGCCGGACCGCCCACCCCACCACCGAGCCGCTACCACACCACCACCCCAGGAGGACACAACGGTGGGGCTAGTGACCCAGTACAAGAGGGTCACCGGGACACTACTGTCCTGAGTCCCTTTTCCCCACAACTGCCCCAAAACCAGGTGAGCGGAAAGAGGCAACGACCTTGCGAGCAGGACAGCCGTCACCAGAATCGGGGTGGGACTGAACAGGATTCAGTCCCAGGTAACACCGCGTCGACGGCCACTGTACGTGACGGGGAAGGAGCGGCCACTGTACGCCCTTCACTTACCACCCCAAGGGCAGGAGGCCCAAGGCAACGGCCTTAGTGTGTACCGGGGAGGGCGCTGCCTCTGTGCACCCCTCTCCTGCTGTTCTCTCCTACGGGAGCAACACCACGTCGACGGCCACTGTACGTGATGGGGAAGGAGCGGCCACTGTACGCTCTTCAGTTGCTTCCCAAAGGTCAGGCAAGTTTACGGCTACGGCCGAAGTACACACCAGGGTAAGCAGACCCTCGGCTACGGCCTTAGTGTGTACTGGAGAGGGCGCGGCCTCTGTGCACCCCTCTCCTGCTTTTCTCTCCTACGAGAGCAACACCGCATCGACGGCCACTGTACGTGATGGGGAAGGAGCGGCCACTGTACGCCCTTCAGTTGCTTCTCTAAGGGTAGACAAGCTACCGGCTACAGCCAAAGTGCGTACCAGGGTAGATAGGCCCTCGGCTACGGCCTCAGTACGTACCGGAGAGGGTGCGGTCTCTGTGCACCCCCCTCCTGCTTTTCCCTCCTACGGGAGCAACACCGCGTCGAGGGCCACTGTACGTGACAGGGAAGGAGTGGCCACTGTACGCCCTTCAGTTACTTCTCATAGGGTGGGTAAGCTTACAGCTACAGCTGCAGTACGTACCAGGGTAAGCAGACCCAAGGCTACGGCCTCAGTACATACCGGAGAGGACACGGACTCTGTGTACCTTTCTCCTGCCTTTTCCTCCTGTGGGAGCAGCACCATCAGCACGGCCACTGTACATGTGGAGGAAGGAGCGGCCACTGTACGCCATTCAGCTGTGTGCCCTAGGAGTCACGGAACCTCGTTCATGGCCACTGTACGTGACGGGGAAGGAGCAGCCACTGTACGCCCTTCATTCGTTGCTCTGAGAGCACTCCCGACACAGGAAGTCCCTTGCGTGGCCGACCCCTTCCCTCTCGGCTGCGTGGGACACCCTTTGTCACCATCTGGGAGTGTTGCCCCAGAGGTGTTGCCAGAGTGGTGGCAAGGCCCGATCCAGGTCCTACCTCCTACCCCTGGGAGATCTCTGTTCCTGCCGGACATCCGACGGCGACGGTGCCGCAGCCCACCCCTGTCGGCACCTTTCCCTACAGGCGACCGCAGTCCTAGGACTCCCAGGCCTGACCAGCAGCCTCCAGGTGAGGGCAACCCAGGCTCGCTCACCCCACGGAGCCAGAGGTGACAGGCCCGCCTCCTACAGCTGTTTGGCCCCAGTCCCGAGGGCCACCTCTCAGGTCGAGGCCCCCAGACCGGAGGGCCTCCCTGCACCCCACCAACGAGGCTCCAGTACGAGGGCCTCCTCTCAGGTCGAGGCCCCCAGACAGGAGGGCCTCCCTGTACTCCACCGACGACTAGGACCCGGGCAGTGACTACCCTACGGGCAGTGTATTGCTGGTATCAAGGCAATAGATGTGTTAAGGTATACTGCCTGGTTTTTATGTATTAAGGCAATGGATTTGTTAAGGTATACTGCCTGGTTTTTATGTCCTGTTCCTTTGTGGGTGCTTTACTTCCGGTCCGGAACGAGGACCCCGCTCAGTCGCTGGTGTTCTTAGGACGAGAAGTCGACCTAAAAACACCCAGCATAACAATCATCATCAGCCATTTAGCATCCTGGACAAAAGCCTCCCCAAACTTTCTCCATGAATTCCATATTTGAGAGAGAGAGAGTGAGAGAGACGGAAGTGGTTCTGGATAATTCGTTACCTAAAATGATCATCTCTCTTAATTAAGCGATATAAATAATGGTACAGTAGATATTCATGATATTCAAATACTTTTTATGTGCTTATTAAACATTTTCTTTATTATTATTAATTTTTTTAACGAATACGAAATAATACCGATCACTGGGCAAGTGCTTGTGTGGTCCCGTTGTATAAAGGCAAGGGTGATAAGTATGAATGTACTAGCTTTAGGGGTATAAGTCTGTTGAGTGTTGTAGGTAAGGTGTATGGTAGAGTGTTAATTATGAGAGTTAGAGAGGGTACAGAGGGAGTGATTAGTGATGAGCAGTGTGGCTTTAGGAGAGGGAGGGGATGCATTGATCAGGTGTTTGCTGTGAGACAAGTGTGTGAAAAGTATTTAGCGAAAGGCAAGGATGTGTTTTGGGCATTTATGGATTTAGAGAAAGCGTATGATAGAATTGATAGGGAGGCTTTGTGGACTGTTTTAAGATTGTATGGACTTGATGGTAGGTTACTAAAAGGGGTGAAAAGTTTTTATGTAAATAGTAGAGCGTGTGTAAGAGTGGGAAATGCTGTGAGTGATTGGTTTCCCGTGAGAGTGGGGCTGCGACAGGGATGTGTGATGTCGCCTTGGTTGTTTAATATTTACATGGATGGTGTTGTAAGGAGGTGAATGCAAGAGTTTTAGGTGGTCTGAGTCTGGTAAATGTTGATGGAGGAGAGTGGAATCTGAAGCAGCTGCTGTTTGCAGATGATACTGCACTGGTGACTGATTCAGAGGAGAGATTGAGACAGTTGGTAGAGGAGTTTGGAAGGGTGTGTGAAAGGAGGAAATTGAAAGTAAATGAGAATAAGAGTAAAGTGATGAAGTGTACGAGGTTGATAGATGGTAGGGGGATGAATATAGTTTTGAATGGTGAGTTGCTTGAGGAGGTAGATTGTTTTAAATATCTAGGGTCACATGTTGCTGTGGATGGAAGAATAGATGCAGAAGTGAAGCTTAGAATAAATGAAGTAGGAAAGGTGCTGGGAGGAATGAAAAAAGTGTTTAAATGTCGTTCGCTTAGAATGGATGTAAAGAGAAGGCTGTATGAGGGTGTTGTGGTACTGACTGCATTATATGGGGCTGAAACATGGAATATGGGTGTAGCAGAGAGGAAAAGTTTGAATGTAATGGAGATGAGATGTCTGAGGAGTATGTGTGGAGTGATGCGTATGGATCGAGTGCGAAATGATGAAGTGCGAAGGAGAACTGGAGTTGTTCAGGAGATGGCTGGTAGAGTTGAGCAGAGGGTGTTGCAATGGTTTGGGCATATGGAGAGAATGGATAATGAGCGATTGGTGAAAAAGATAACTAGATCTGATGTGAGAGGTGTAAGACTGAGAGGAAGACCACGAATAGGATGGATGGACAGTGTGAAGAGAGCGCTGGATGCGAGAGGGATGTCTGTTGAGCAAGGAAGAGTGGCTGTGCGTGACAGAAATAAATGGAGAGAAATTGTGAATGAATAAGTGATGACGCAGCCCTGAGGGGATATTCTCCCGCATTTGGTCTGATCAGCTAGTCAGGTCAGGTGCGGGTAAGGGGATGGGTCTGTTATGATGTGGCAGGGGTAAACCAGTTCTGCTGTCGGGCCCTGCTGTGGATGTCACTGATTGCATTGCGCAGTTGACCCTTGTGCGGTGTGATGCGGTGAGGATCTGTCCGTTCTCCCCTTTGGGGCTAAGATGCGGATGAATGTGTTTGAATGGATGAGTAAATGGAGAGTGAGTCGTCCTGTCTCGGCTACCTCCCTTTCCTTGGGGGAAGCAGCCTAGGTATATAGATAGATAGATAGACCAATATCGACATAACACGCCACAAACACAGTATTGCCATGCTCATACAATCTAGCAATACTTTTTCGCTAGATATAGGGGAACTGACTTTGATCATGTATAAATATTTAATTTTTACATCTAATGACGTTCTATAAATGTTATAGTTATTTGAGCTATTTTAAAGGATATTTTAATATCTGTGGCATTATTCTACCTATTTTGCCATTCCATCTTGCTACCTATATCGAAGTTTGAATATTTTCAATGGTAACCTTGCACAAACATTCAAATCCCGCATTTACCATACGTACAAAGGCACAGGTTTTGAGGGAAGGTAAGATTTTTGAAGTCCTTTATCAATTTTCATTATCAAAAGTTAATCATATATAAGTTTTAGGTATAAAGACTGTAGTGTGTTGAAGAAATTAGCCTTAAATAAACTGGTGAACCACACAGGCTCGGTCTAAATAGCCTAGCCTATCCGCATGATGTAAAGGTCCTAGGCTAGCCTATAGGCTAGGCATAAATTCTGTCAGGCGCCTGTATAGTGCTAATTTAGGTAGTATTACGTTTTCGTTAATCACACCCTAGGGGAATTCCAGCCTTTTCAATGATATTTACTCCTCAAATTAGGGGGGGTTTCATATATGACATTTTCTTCGCAAATATGTCCTTTAGGTGTTTTTGTTCGTGTGGTAACAACTCACTGTATAGTCACGGCTTGGGGGGGAGGGCGACCTTAGCACGTCCCAGCCCCCAAAATTATGAGCTTTCACAGTTAATGTAGGTTAGGTTGAGGATTAAATTTGGTTGGATTAGGTTTGATTTGGTAGGCTAGGTTAGCTTAAAAAGCACTTCATTCGATTTTAATTCCTTTTTTTTATTTTGTATATGACTTCAACCACATACAGGGATTAGGCCAGGTTAGGTTAGGCACGATGCTTTCACAGTTAATGTGGGATAGGTTGGGGGTTAAATTTTGTTGGATTAGTTCTGACTTGGTAAGTTAGATTAGTTTAATTAACCCGATAGCTGCTACGTACATCATATGAAGAATAGCGTGCGACTGCAACGTACATCGTATGATCAAGCTCTTTTTGTTTTAACCCGCCCCATCCCGACCACTTTTCCACCACTGACCCCCCCCCAATCCCGACCATTTTAGGAATTTTTTTTTGTTTTGGCTCAAACCTTCACTTTTGGCGAGAAACATCGAAAATTCATAGAGAAATCGCTCACCTGAGGTTTAAAATACTCATTACAGGTAGGAGTACCTCCTTACCTTACTGGGTTTTCTATCAGGCTGGCACCAAAGAAAACGAGTTCTATGGGAGGATAACTATTTCACACCACTCATAAACGGTATTTATTTATTTACTTGGTACGAATTTATATGTAGTACGAGAGTATATTGGTTTTCAAGCAGTAATATAGGCATTATAAGCATTGTTTCACTCACTAATACCTGACCTTTTTTTGCCACATTACCTGATCATCATTTCTAACTGTTTCTTCCTCTAATGCTATGTAAAGTTTGTCCTCCACATTGTCATTGATTGGGGAATCACTCTGGCCCTGAATTTCGTACCGTGGCATGACATGGCTATACTGGCCAGGTCATTGATAACAGGTGAATTGCTGAGACAGTGGCATGCAGGGGGGGGAGGAGGTCATGCTGGGTAAGGCATTGTCCCTGCCTGGCATCTTGTTGAGGAAGGTGTCACGTGTATACATACCAAAAATGACTCGCGAAAATTGAAAATTGTGCAAATTAGGGACCTTGCAATTTTTTTGCGTTTATGTACGTCGACGGGATTGGCAGTGACAAAACGTGTGGACGTTAAAGAACGTCGAGGGGACGCCGCGGGTTAAGGCACGCAACATTTTTCACCCAAATGTCCACAAATAGCGTACCACGGCCAAACTAAGGTAAATAACGAACTCATATTTGGTTTCCTATTCTTTTCCATGCAATCTTTCATTTACAAGAGCAAAAACTATTTCTGAAAAATAAAAAACCCGTTTTTTTTTTTTTTTTTTTGCATGGGGGGATCGACCACGAAACCTAATGTCGCAGCACTTCATTCAGTTTTATTTCCCTTTTTTTAACTTCATACATGACTTCTACCATGCACAGGGATTAGGGTAAGTTAGGTTAAGTTAGGTTAGATTAGGTTATTGGCGAGATCTTACTGTAGAATCCTCATGAGCACCTTCCTCAAGAGCCTCTAAGTCGCGATGGGCACGTTGTGCAGGGAGGGGGGTCACTTAGTCAGAAAATAGCGGTTTTGGGCCACTCCATGCCTCTACCTCGCGTATTATGGGCAAAACTCGCAGTGAAGGTTTTTTGGTTATTATTTTTGGTCACTTGCATAGCATACTATGCGATTTGCGTACTGTGAATTCACATACTGTGCGAGCCCACTGCACTATGACTAAAAAAAATTCCCTGATTTACTGTACTTACAGTTGTCTTGAAACTAATAACTATGTATTATTCTTTCAGATAATCTAACACTATAATTCTTTTACATATATATATAGAACGCACATACCACACAGCCAGCACTCTCCTTAAGAGGATGGTGGACAGCTTCTCCATTTGTCATACAGAACCTACACTGTACATTATTATTCTTGGTGGTAGCACCTAAGTAGTGTTTTGTTTTTCACAGTGCTCCCAGAGTTTCTGATTAAATGTTTGTAGTCTTTATATTTTCTTTTGTACTCTAAGAGAAGCAATGCATCTCGCTACTGAAACGAACACTGTGCTGAATGTGCTGATGGTTGTTGGTTGTCTGCTATCCTTACCGTCCTATCTGATCTGTTAACCTTTAGTATACCGTTAAGTTCCTCTATGGCATTTTATTTTCCATAATTAGTTGCCTTAATTAATCTCTCTGATTAATTACTTTCTTTTTATCACATAGAGCTCTTATGCAGAAGGTGGAATCCAAAGCTTTTCACCTCATCAGCTCTTTAAGATAGCAATGTGAATTATTTTTCTGTAATACACAATATATAAATTAAACAACTACTCTGTGTATAATTTTTAAACATACCTATATTCATTAGTGTCCAATCTTGTGCAGACTGTTGATGTATTGCATCTTATAGTCAAACCAAGTTTCATGGGTTCCGTTCACCATTAACTATAGGCTACCATAACTATACTGATGTAGTTACAGTACTGTATTCGGTATATGAATCTTGTAGGACATTTATATAGTTTGCACATTATTGAAAATTTAACCCGTTGATGATTATGATGCATCTTGACATTTTATTTTATCAATCATTAGACAAGCTTATACGACTTAAATTAGGAAGGCTTTCTAGAAATCAAATGGATAGAAATAATTTACATTCAATCCCTAGATCCCACAAGTTCTTCCCAAGCCGAATAAATTATAGTCTGTATGAGTTAATCGACTTATAAGCTAACAATACTTTGATGATTGATGAATTTGACAATTTACTGTGGCTAAATTATAACTTTCATTCAGCATAGGAAGAACCTGTTGTTGTTAGGGAGTGAATATATATTTTTTTATGCATTTGGTTTCTAGACAGCCTTCCTAATTTGCATGCATGTGATTTATTCCACCAGATATCACTGTGTATTACTCATGAATTTCAACACGTCTATTACACGTGCTTAAATTCTCGTGAAACGAACTATCAAAAAAGATCAGATATCCACATTTTTTAGACATCTCCAGTCCACATCTTTTCCATTTGAAAAATGTGACATTTGCCCACTGGGGAGGCAGACATGAGTGAAATGCGTGGCTTTGACGGACACACATACGGTACTCCGGAATATTCCGGAGAATACCATAGTATCCCCGACAACGAGGCGAACCAGAAACAACGGAGTTCGCCCACAAGAATGCCGACACCCCCACTCGGACCCCACTGGGTAGCCGCCACCAGCCACCACCATTCCGGGCAACAACGACGTGCACCCCTGTGACATTCAACCACCACGCCGCCGCCACCGTAGGCGAAAGACACTACCTTCGCGTGGCGGAATCACCGAGTTAGCTAGGGGTGGAGTCAGAAACAATACTCCAGGCAGCGCCCCTCTGGTAGAGACGATCTATGGTCGTTCCCACAGTGAACAGGTAGAGACGATCTATGGTCGCTCCCACAGTGAACAGGTAGAGACGATCTATGGTCGCTCCCACAACATCCAGGTAGAGACGATCAATGGTCGCTCCCTTAAAACCCCGGTAGAGACGATCAATGGTCGCTCCCATAACACCCAGGTAGAGACGATCAATGGTCGCTCCCTTGGCCCTCCGGTTGAGACAATCAACGGTCGCTCCCACAGTGCTCGGGTAGAGACGATCAATGGTCGCTCCCCCAAAATCCAGGTAGAGACGATCAATGATCGCTCCCCCAAAGCTCAGGTTGAGACGATCAATGGTCGCTCCCTTAGCCCTCCGGTCGAGACGATCAATGGTCGCTCCCCCAAAGCTCAGGTTGAGACGATCAATGGTCGCTCCCTTAGCCCTCCGGTCGAGACGATCAATGGTCGCTCCCCCAAAGCTCAGGTAGAGACGATCTACGGTCGCTCCCCCAAAGCCCAGGTAGAGACGATCAATGGTCGCTCCCTTGGCCCTCCGGTTGAGACGATCAATGGTCGCTCCCACAGTGCTCGGGTAGAGACGATCAATGGTCGCTCCCCCAAAATCCAGAGAGATACGATCAATGGTCGCTCCCCCAAAGCTCAGGTAGAGACGATCAACGGTCGCTCCCTCAGCACTCCGGTCGAGACGATCAATGGTCGCTTCCACAATATTCAGGTAGAGACGGTCCATGGTCGCTCCCCCAGTGTCCAGGTAGAGACGATCGATGGTCGCTCCCAGGGTGTAGTGAGGAGAGGGACGTCTCCACAACCGGAGGTTGAACTGCAGGGGTCTCACTCCAGAATATCTCGGAGAGACCTCCCTGTTTCCCCCGGCCTCTGTTCCCTACGCGTGGCCTTCGAGCAGACACACCTGTCGGGCCCCCGTGACAGCCGCTGCCGCAGCCCTCCCTTGACGGCGCCCCTGGTCGTGGGAGACCGCAGTCTGTCGCCTCTTCCGGCCCGCCCTAGGACACCCAGGCGAGACCTCACCACGCCCCCGCAACGCCGGGACCTGACCCAGAGGTTCCTAGACCTCTTCGGCCCCAGTCCTATGGGCCTTACGCCGGAGCCCAGTCCGGAAACCCCCGGACGCGAGAGGACGCCCTCGCGAGCCGCCTCGTGCCCTCCCGGCTTGCCCCGCCCTGACGACGCCCTCAGTCCGACCGGATCGCCGATGACGTGTCCTTGTTTCTCTCCATGAAGAAATACGAGTGACCCTGTAACAATCGTGAAGTAGGTTAAGTGTGACTCCCTGTCTCTTAGAATAAGTATTGTGCAGTGACTTTATGTAATCTCCATTGGGGTAAATCAGAACACAATATCCAGTTGAAGGATGAGAATGTGGGTTGAGACCTGAAGTGAAAATACGTGCGAGTGTCACCCCGAATCTTTCTAAAGAAATATCTCTAGAACCCGAAGAAAGACTAAAATATTACTGGAGTTCTATTGGCTAGTCTATAAGTAATATGGTGAAATAGTATTTACGAGTATTCCGACTTTGTTACGCGTTGTGAAGCGAGAGTCTACATATCATACCTAGGAGATGTGTAATGAATAAGTTTGTGCCTACAGAAACCTATTTCCACCAAAATATCAAGGAAGGTGAGTATTAACGATATTCCCCTCCTCCGCACGCTATTCCTATAAACTCTCTTTATTCCTCGCTCCCGCTCTTAAAGCCAAAGTAAGATTCAGAGTTATTTGTCAAAGAATCTTCGCCAACAGAAAACACCTAAACTCCCTTGGTAATATCGGGCATCCTTCAATATTACCATAACTATCTCCTCGCCGTTTTAAGTCACTCTCCGTGTCTCCCCTACCTCCTCCTGGTGGATCACAACCCCCCCCCCTCACGCACTCTGCGCGCACCTGTATTTACTGCACTCCTAGTACTAAGATTTGTTGTATTGTCATTAGTATCTAGAAAGCTAGTATCCTGCGAGATACACAATATTTTAGACAAGGTTTTTGTATTGCTCTATATTGTGTTGTAATGTCTGCTGAAGTGTCCTGTGTCTGACTGTGGTAATATACGTGTATGGTGTTGCCGAAGGTTTTTATGTCCTACCTCTCTTTATTGCACTAGCTCCGGTCTCGAAAGAGGACCCCGCTCCACGTTGGGTAAAATAGGTACGAGAAGTCGAGCCTAATTCAACCCAGCATTACAATGAGTTTTGGTGCAGAGGTGATATTTGTTTTACTGTTTTAAGTTTCCAAAGTTTGATTCGAACATCAGTCATCGTTGCTGCTTTAGCAGATCCATAGCAATCAGCTATGAAACTGGTAGACTTCTGGACAACAGCAGCTACCGCAGTAACGGCTTCTCCAACTTTAGAAAGCTGATCCCTTGCTTGAGAAACATTCACCACCTTCGTCTTTCCCATCCCCCATAACTTAGCCACAGAGTCGAAATCTGATAATGCATGAGCAGCGAGTAACTCCAGCAATGTCTTTGTGTGCATGTGCGGTCGCTTCAATATCATTTTTTTTTTCCTGTCCTTACATGTTGATTCCATTGTCATTGAGCAGGTGAGCTGTAAATCATGATAAAAGTGTACCAGTAAGACGAAGACATCCATGTCATAT
The DNA here is from genome assembly GCF_032717465.1 of Coenobita brevimanus. NCBI lineage: Eukaryota > Metazoa > Arthropoda > Malacostraca > Decapoda > Coenobitidae > Coenobita > Coenobita brevimanus. Next base: position 32,666,451 of record NC_137056.1, on the reverse strand, counting down.
GAAATTACACTGATAACAGCATCTGGATTTTCTTTTGGAATAGTGGGCAGTTGGTGAATCATGATGACTGTAATGCTAGGTGAAAAAGGTCCGACTTCTCGGTCCTAGAACACCTAACGTGTAGCGGGGTCCTCTTTCGAGACCAGGGCTTAGTGCAATAAAGAGAGGTAGGACACAAAAACTCCAGGCAATAACCTTTACACGTATATTACCATAGTCAGACACAGGACAAAACAGCAGATATTACAACACAGTATGTGGTAGAGAAATGAAACCTTAACTAGGATATTAGTATCTCACAGGATACTGGCTTAACAGGTACTGACGCCAATGCAGTAATTCTGGTGCACAGGTGTACAGGAAATACAGGTGCTCGTGGGAGTGCGGGGAGTGGGTCTCACACGGGGGGGAGGGGAGTGACTCGCGGCGGGTCAGAACAGAGTTATAGTAATATTGGGAGTAAATAATCCCTCTAATATCCGAACGCCCAATATCCGAACATCCCCACTAACCGGACATAATTGTCCCAGGATCCAATATTCCCAAAATGGTCCAAAAACCGCAAAAAAATTGAAAACCTGGCCCGATCTACTTTGATATTAAGAGATCCCAAGACAAACTCATGCAGCACACAGCTGACTTCTCGTCAAGAAGCAAATGCAACATGGAGAGGAAGGTGATGTTTACTCCCAAGTTTGCTGAGGTCAACCGCTCCATGTTGATTTGGTATCGACAGCAGCGTGCTGTTGGTGTGATGGTACATGGTACAGAGCTGAAGGCTGCTGCTGAGAAGTTTGCCAGCCTTCACAACGCCCTAGACTTCAAGGCATCTGAGGGTTAGTTCTTCGCATTTAAGTTACGGCATGGCCTTACCAACCGTACAGCTCATGTCGAAGCTTTGGATGCTAACGAGGATGGAGTTGACGAGTTTCGGCACAAAGTGAAGGGCTTGATCGACAGGGAGGGCCTCACTCTTGGTCAAGTCTACAACGCTGACAAAACTGGTTTATTCTATCGCTCTTTGCCAATGAACACTCTAGCCGAGGAGACAGAGAAGCGTGTACCTGGCCGCAAGCTCTCCAAGCAACGGATATCTGCTTTGTGTTGTGCCAATGCTAACGGCATGCACCAGCTTAAGCCCGTTATTGTTGGCTGTGCAAAGCAGCCTCAGTGTCTTCGTGGGGTGATGGATGTCCTTCCTGTCATCTGGTACCATTCTTTGAAGGCATGGTTTACAGCCCAGATCTTCAAAGACTGGTTCCACCGCCATTTCGTCAAGGAGGTCATACATTACCAGACGGAGACACTGGGAATCCCACGTGACCATGTAAAGGCCCTCCTTCTCCTCGACAATGCACCTGCCCACCAGTGCGACAAGGACTTGGTGCTGAGAATGGCCGGATTAAGTGCATGTTTCTGCCACCTAATACGAATGCTCTCATCCAACCAATGGACCAAGGAGTGATCGTGGCAACGAAGAGGCTGTACAGAAGGAAGTTCATGGACGAGGTGATGGTTGTTCTTGAGGACGAGGACGAGCGCAGGGAGGGATGGAACACACGAGGCCAGCAGACTTTGGATAACCTTCGCCACTACAACATCAAGTCTACAATCTACAACTGGGCCAGTGCATGGAAGGAAATCCCTGTCAAGACTTTAGAAAATGGTTGGTCTTGTCTGCTTCTCGGAACGGATGTGGAGTATGATTTCCTAGGTTTTGACGTGGATGACTTCCATGCACGTCTATGTACGCATGGCGACGATGTTGATGTGGATGATGTACATGAGTGGTTGGATGATGACGAGGGTGATCCTGGGTATCAGACCTTGTCTGATATCGAGATTGCATCTTCAGTTGCAGGTGTCAGTACCCAGCTTGAAGATTCCGACGAGGACGGCGACGGTGATGCGGACTCCTCTCAGCATGACACAACTCCAGCCATCCCCAAGCTGAGCGCACTCCGGGAACACCTAGAAATCGTTCTGGACTACCTGGAACACCCGGACTGCGACAGGGAAATGGGGCCCTTGGGACTTGTGGAGGAAGTGCGTGCTTTCAGGCAGCGCATCATCAATCGTCAGAATCATCGTTCCTTGCGTCAATCAACCATTGACAGTTTTTTCAGGCCCGTGACCCCTGCTGTGCCCAGCCCTAGCTCCACTCCGTTGTCTCCCCAAGACAGGCCCTCATGCTCCGAGCCACAGCCCAGCACATCAGCCATGGTGGAGTCATCGTTCGATGTGAGTTTGCATCTGTCTTCAGAGTCGTCTGCAGTGGGTACGCCATCACCACGACCCAGCGACACACCCCTAGGTCACTGCCAGCGATACTCTCGGACTCTGACAGTGAATAGACGCTGAGAACTTCTCCACTAGACCACACGGGAATTTACAGTGTTGTGCAGTGAAAAAAACAGTGCATTGTGTTAAAGATTTACAGTTGTGAGTGAAAAGACAAACAATTTTTGAACTAAATTTAACGTAAATAGACGTGTGTTTTTGCTTTAGAAAATGGTTAGAAGAGTGGAAAGAGTTAAAGTGCAGAGTGGAACACTTATTAGGTTACAATGGAGCATACGTTAGACAAGAGTGAGCACTGTGAAGAGAATGGACTTCTCAGTGCGAATGACTAAGTTCAGTGCAAGACTTCATGAACAGTGTACTGCAAGTGCTTCAGGAAATCCTTCTTACTGTCAGAGGCTGAGAGGAGGCGGTTATTCATCAAGATGGCCATGGACTTGCTGTACAGTAAGTAGGCAGAATGTTTCATACTGTACTCTACTGTATTTTCCATACTATACTTACCTCAAACACCTCATTTCACTCTTTTATGTCCCTTATTGGTGTGAATATGCTGTATCTTAAGTGCTATGCATGTGCAGTAGGAAGGTGTTTTTCTGAGTTAGGCTAGGTTAGGGTACATAACTACCAGTCCAGGAGCCAGGGACTTGTAAGTAACCAGAATGTTGAATATTGTATGAACCTACCTCAAAAACCTCATTTTATGCTTTTTTTACATTTATTTCAGTCTTTTATGTCCCTCATTGGTGTGATTTGGGTCTTAAATAGGTGCTATGTGTGTCTAGAGGGAGTTGTATAGGTGTTTTTCTGAGTTAGGGTCCATAAGTGCAAGTCCATAAGCTGGGGCCCAATATCCGGACAGGACCACTATCCGGACCTGCCTATGGCTTTATTACATCGGATATTGGAGGGATTACTTATTATTAATTCAAACTTAGTATTTTTTTTATAGCAAAGGGGTTTTGACAATTGATTCTATTCCTCATTTACGTTCACACTAGCTGCTGGGAGGAGATTCTTAAAGAGAGGGTGGAGGACACTGGGAATTCACTGTGTTTACGGTAATACAAGCGGGAGAATATTATTAACAATTTTCTCTACTGTTTCCTGTAACAAAGGACATTGGTGTATTTTACTATAGAGGATTTCTCGGGGTAGTAGTCTTACTGGTTTTCTGTAAGGGCATGACTCGTGAGTCTGATTCACCAGAACTTAATTTCTGCACTCGTCCTTACTCATCCACCCGTGATTTCACTTGCCCCGATATTCAACATACATTAAGTCCCTGTATCACTGTTACACTAACTCTGGGGCAACGTCACACTTAGCATAAGTCACTTAACTAATTCTGGGGCAACACGACACTTAACATGATTCACTTATATAGTGGGGGCGGCAGGGTGACACGCAGGCGACAACACTGCCGGAATAGGGGCACTGCCGAGGGAGGGCATGCCGAGAGGGCACGGGACGACTCGCAGGGGCGTCCTCTCTCGTCCAGGGCTGCAGGTGGCGAAGGGGCCCGTAGTCTCCAGGCTAGGTTCAGGAGTGTGGCCCTCAGGACTGGGGCCAAACAGGTCCAGGAATCTCTGGCTCAGGTCTCGGCCGGAGGTAGAGGTCTTACGCCGTCTTGGGGGCATGGAGAGATCACGCCTGGGCGTCCTGGGGAGGGTCTGGAGTGACTGAGGGCTGCAGTCCCCAGAGTCAAGGAGATCCGTCAGGGAGGGGCTGCGGCACCGACCTGAACTAGGGTCCATCAGGTGGGTCTTCTCCAGGGTCAGACGTAGGGAGCAGAGGCCAGGGGAAGCCGTAAGGCCTCGCTGGGGTTCTCCGATGCTGGAGGTCCGGGCTCTAGTCTCACGCTGGGGCGATGACACTGCCGACACCTCTCTCTGGCCGTGGGGCCCAGCAATCGGCCGTGGCTGCCCAAGGGCGCAACTATGAGGCGCCAAGGCCTGGCTACTGGCCGTGGCCTGAGTGGGGGAATCAGTATGCCTCTGGACACCTTTGGAGTGGCAAGCACCTTCGGAGCGGCAACCGCCCATCTGATGAAGGCGGAAGCGGCCACAGGCTGTCTCCTGCCAGAGGGAGGAGCAGCTATAGGCCGACTCGGGGGCAGCACCTTCAAAGTGACAATCGGCCATCTGATGAAGGTATGAGCGGCCATAGGCCATCTCCTTCTGCTGGAGGGAGGAGCGGCTATAGGCCGACTCAGGGGCAGCACCTTCAGAGTGGCAATCGGCCATCTGACAAAGGCAGGAGCGGCCACAGGCTGTCTCCTTCTGCCAGAGGGAGGAGCGGCAATAGGCTGACTCGGGGGCAGCACCTTCGGAGTGGCAATCGGCCATCTGATGAAGGCGGGAGCAGCCACAGGCCGTCTCCTTCTGCCGGAGGGAGGAGCGGCAATAGGCTGACTTGGGGGCAGCACCTTCGGAGCGGCAATTGGCTATCTGATGAAGGCGGGAGTGGTCACAGGCTGTCTCATTCTGCCAGAGGGAGGAACGGCAATAGGCCGACTCGGGGGCAGCACCTTTGGAGCAGCAATCGGCCGCCTGACGAAGGTGGGAGCAGCTACAGGCACACTCCTGAGGGGCGGTGTTTGGAGCTGGATAGGCAGCTCCACCCCGATCTGATCTGGTGGTCCCACTCCCCGAAGGTAGTGTCATCTTTTTGCTAGGGCGACAGTGCGATAGCTGGGTGCTATGGGGCGCACGGCCTGGGCTGACTTATGCCGTTGTCGCATGGCATCACATGGTTCGGCTGCGGCTACTCTGTGGGGTCCGGGTGGGGGTGTTCATGAGTTTCCAGGGGCACTATGCTGTACATCACGTATTTCACCACTCTCCCCCTGGAAAAAGTCACGTCCCCGTGGCTGGATGTGGTATACATGAGTGTCGTGTGTGGTGTACACAGGCTGGAGGTGTTGTAGTAGGGCCTGCCAGGCAGCAATGTAGTGGTTTTCTTCCTGCTCCGCATCACAGGTGAGGAAGAGTGTGGAGGTGATGAGGGCGGAACGGAGGAGGGTCAGCAGGTGATGTGGTCCACGGAGCTGGCGGTTCCTGCCAAGGGTAGGCGCCCATATGGCCCGTCGCACTTTCATCTTGCTCGGTGTTGCTGCTGGTGTGGTAGGGTGCTGTATGCTGGACACCGAGGGTCAGGGTCGGGTTTTGTGCCGTGGTAATGCAGTGTCGAGTCTCTGGGGAGTGTAGGTGGAGGGGATTTGAGCTTGGAGTATCATGACAGTGTGAAGTCATAGGGAGGTGGGTGGTGTAGGAGAATGGGTGTATCGGGCGAGTGGGCATGAGAGGCGGCCTGAGCGGGTGGTGGTGGTTCTGAGGGTGGGAGTGGGTGGGGAAGTGGGCATGTGGGGTGGGCGGGGTTGGGTAGCACAGGCTGCTGTGCAAGTGGGGGGTGCAGTGGGGGGTGAGGCCATCGGAGTGGGCGTACGCAAGGGCGGTGGGCAGAGGGCAGCTGTAGTGGGTTGTGGTGAGGGTGTGACATCGTGGGCAGAACACGTAGGGTTGGGCGGTGAGGGTGGGGCGGCGGAGGGAAGGGGTCAGGGAGAGCGAGGGGAGGTTGGTATGGCGGGTGAGATGTCAGGTGAGGTGTGGGGGGTGGTGGCAGCTGGGGAGGCTGAGGCGGTAGGGGGGGTGGAGGGGGAGAGTGAGGAGGAAATGTAGCACTCGTATTTGGAAGTGGAGGGCGGCACAGGACCAGGGGGAGGTTGAGGGTGTGGGGTCGGAGTGACAGAGGCGGGCGTGCAGAAAGGGCACACGTGGCGGTTTCGGAGGGTGCACGGGGTGCCGTGATAATCTACGACAACCTGGTAAGGGTTGGGGACGTGGGTGATTGTGTGGGGCCCCGTGAAGCGGGGGGCGAGTTTGTTGTGGGGTGGGAAGTTGGGCAATGACGACGGTGTCGCCTGGGCTGAAGGGGTTGGAGGCTGTGTCGGGGCCAAGGTCTAGAGGTTTTTGTAGGTGGTGCAGTCGGCCCTTCAGAAGGTGCAACGGGTCTGTAATGGGAGTGGTGGCGGGTGGTTGCAGGTGTTGGCGCAGTGGTCATAGAAGGGGGCTTCACCAAATATCCTTTCATGTGGGGAAACCCTATCTTCTCGGGGGCAGGAAGTCATGCCCCACTGAACAATCTCCACATGAGCCAGCCAATCGTCGTTTTTCGTAGCCTCGATGCGTGTGCGTAATTGATTCATGAGAGTACGATGGCTACGTTCACATACTGCATTCCCCTGTGGCCAGTAAGGAGAGGAGTGGGAGATTTTATACCCAAAGGTTCTGGTGAGTTCCTCCCAGATTTTCCCGGAGAATTCAGAGGCATTATCAGAATGGATGGCTTGAGGGATGCCAAAATAAGGGAACACGTGTCAGAGAAGGGCATCGGCGACGGCGACAGCATGATGCTCTTTCGCTGGACAGGCTACTACAAATTTTGAATGTGTCCACCAAGGTGATCACGTATTTATATCCAGATTTGGGAGGGAGGGGGCCTACTACATCTATGCCAGGAGTTGCCAGGGCTTGTGGGCGGTGATGTGGCCCGAAGGTCCGGCGGTCCGGGTGACATCTTTTCCCAGTGCACAGGCACGGCAAGTTTGAATGATTTCCTTGGCAAGGGTGGAGGGGTTTGGCGCCCAGCAGGTGTCGTTGAACACTTGTAATAATTTCTTGGTGCCCAGGTGGATGCTGTTATGGGCATGAAGGTGGTGCAGGGTGTCACGTGCCATATCAAGGGTCAGGAGGATATGCCCGGACGGGGTTAGGAGGTGGTCACCCTGTCAGCATAGTTTGGTGAACAGGTGGGCGGGAATCCAGGGGGGCCGTTCCTTGCAGTGCCATAGTTGTAGGAGGTCCGGATCTGGCTGTACCGTGTGGATGGGGAGGCGGGAGAGGGCTTCTGCATTGGTGTGGAGCTTTCCGGGCCTGTAGGAGATTTCATACTGAAATTCCTCCAGGGTTTCGCGGCACCTAATGAGTTGGGCATTATGTGAGTCAGACTGGTGTAACCACTGGAGTGACTGGTGGTCGGTGATAATCATGATCTGGGTCCCAGAAAGGTAAGCCCTAAAATGTTGGAGGGCCCAAATTATGCTGAGGCATTCTTGCTTGGTCACGGCATAATTCTTCTCGGCTGGATTCAAGGTGCAACTGGCGCAGGCAATGATGTGCTCCCGACCGGCTTGTACCTGGGCTAGTACGGTGCCTATGGCGGTGAGGGAAACATCGGTGTAGAGGCGAAAAGGAAGGGCATAATCGGGAAAAGCCATGATGGAGGCAGAGACGAGCTTGTCTTTTAGCTGTTGGAAGGCAGCTTGCCTTCAGTCCAGATGAGCGGCCCCCCTTGCTGGTCAAGTCGTGAAGAGGCTTTGCAATTTGTGCGAACCCCTTCATGAAGTGACAAAAGTCACACTTGAGTCCCAGGAAGGCATGGACGCCGTGGACGTCCTGTGGTGGCGGTATGTCCGCAATGGTGTGGAGCTTGTCGGGGTCCAGGGAGATTCCTGCGTGGGAGATAACATGCCCCAGGAACGAGACAGTCCTGGCGGCCAGGACACACTTAGAAGGATGGAGCTTGAGGCCTGCCTGGCGAATCCTAGTGAAGACTTGGCGGAGGTGCTGCAAGTGGTCAGCCCAGGTCTGGCTAAAAACGATGACATCGTCCAAATAGGCCAGACATATCTCCCAAGTGAGGCCGCTCAGGACAGATTCCATTAGCCTGAAGAAAGTGGCAGGGGCATTGCAGAGGCTGAACGGCAGGACATTGAATTCGTAATGTTTGTTGTTGCTTGTGGAAAAGGCCGTCTTGCCTCAGTGTTCTGGATGTACAGGGACCTGCCAGTACCCAGACTGGAGGTCGAGGGTGGAAAACCAAGACGCCCCATAAAGGGAATCTATGGAATAGTCAATTCGTGGGAGGGGAGTGGCATCTTTGATGGTGACGTCGTTCAGGCGGCAGTAATCGATGCAAAATCACATCGTGTCGTCTTTCTTCTTTACTAGAATGACAGGGGAGGACCAAGGGTTGGTGGAGGGGGAAATGACGCCGGCCTCTATCATTTCACCTACCTGGTGGTCCTCTTCCTCCCTTTGTCGGGGGTTCTTCCGTCGGGAAGGCTGTCTAATGGGTGGGCCTGTCGTGTAAATTTCATGTGACAGGTACATGGTGTGCCCTATGTCTGCTGGTCCTGTCGCAAACAGGTCCTGGAAATCCAGGAGGAGGTGACATAGGGTGTCTGACTGCTGGGCGGAGAGATGTTCGGGAATGGGGGGCAGGGGGACAGGGAAATGGGAGGAGGATGGGGCACAGGGCTCAGCTTCCTCCATCTCTCCGATAACGAGCCCTTTGGGGAGGGTAAAGGGGGAAGGGGCAAGGTTGGCTATGCGGACGGTGGTGTGGTGTGGAGGGAGAAAAGTGGGAGATAAAAGGCAGGCAGAAAGGGCTCCCGGCGGGAGGAGGGGGGAGAACAAAACAGAGGGACGGGAGGGCCGGTTAAGGGGCACCCAGGCCTCGTGGTGGGAGGGAATAGTAAAGTGGCGGAGACGGTGGCAGGGAAGGAAGGAGGAGGGGTGGCAAAGGGGGGCACTGGAGGAGGAGGAGAGGGGGGTGGAGGGAGGGGAGGAGGTGGGGAGCATGGGAGGGGGGGAGGGGGCGAATCTTCCGGCCGGGGCAGTGGCGTACAGGTGCAAACGGACTGGGTGGGGTGGGGTGGGGGACCGAACTGGAGCTGTCGGTAGTGGCAGTCAATTGTAGCTCCAAGTTTTTGGAGTAAGTCTAGTCCTAAATACCTGTCGTAGCTCCAGCAGGAGGAGTAAAAAATATTGAATTGATGTTGGGTGGACACCGGCTGGTGGGTGTCGACCCGTAGGGCCTGAGTCTCCCCACGGATGGGCAGGGGGCCATCCCCCGTGTCCACAAGGTGAGTGACAGTGGAGCATAGTGGGCCAAAGGTTGATTTGTGGTGGGGGAAATAGTGGCTGTAAAGGCAGGACCTGGCTGCTCCCGTATCGACTAGCAGTCTGGTCTTCATGCTGTTTAATTTCATCTTTTGGTACACTGGGGGGCGATACTTAGGGGTAATGGCCCCCGCCACCGTGTGTTGGTGCGGGGGCAGGCCTAAAAATCCATCTGTCTGGGGCTTTCATTCTCCTGTTCCTGCTCCTGTTCTCCAGGATGGGGCTCGTCCATGGGTGCTAGTTTGTCTTCTGGGGCCTCACCTTCTAAAGAGGACACCTTACATGAACCTGGGGCTGTGGTTCTGCGGCGGGCAGCTTTAAGCTGGTCCCGTATGTCATGTAGGGGACAGTGGGAGCTGCAGGCTGTGATTTCCCACAGATTCACTAGGATCAGATTCAGATTTTCCCACGGGGAGGGACGCCAGCGGGAGGGGTGTGCCCTACGCGGACTGGGTGCCGGGGTAGGGCTGGTGTGAGGCAAGGGCTGATATGGCGTGGTTGGAGGAGCCGGGAGTTGAGTGGGAAATTTCTTTACCACATTAATTTGCTGGGGAGTAGGGCAGGCGGTCAGGAGGCGCCGTATGAGCTGGACATCTCTATCCATGTCTCCAGTTGGGTCATGGATAGTGAAGTGTTTGACAACACTCGGAAGCACTCTGATCAGAGTGTTAAACATGTGCTGATCCCAGGTTTCCTCATCTGCCTCCGGGTAGGCAGTAGTAACTAGGCGTCCTGCCTGTATCAGGGTATTATCTAAATCCCCGTCAAATGAACAACTATCCAATTGGGATAGAGCCACCACTCTCCCTACTGATGGGGTGATGGCTGGAACAACGAACTTTGTAAAGTTCTGCCAGGTGAGCTCTGGGACGATTTTCGGTGCTATGTTCGCCATCGCTTTGCCCAATATTGGGAGTGTGACTGCAATTTTCTGTTGGTCATTATCAAAGCCAATATCCAGTAAGGGTTTGATTATTGCCAGATACGTGTGTATATCGTACTGGTAGGGGTCAAACTTGGGTAACTGTACGTGTGGTTTAGTTGCCATTTTGACAAATATTCCTTCACTACCTCTCTTCTACGCCCGGGTCAAGAACCACCGCTGGCCACAAGTGTAATGCTAGGTGAAAAAGGTCCGACTTCTCGGTCCTAGAACACCTAACGTGTAGCGGGGTCCTCTTTCGAGACCAGGGCTTAGTGCAATAAAGAGAGGTAGGACACAAAAACTCCAGGCAATAACCTTTACACGTATATTACCATAGTCAGACACAGGACAAAACAGCAGATATTACAACACAGTATGTGGTAGAGAAATAAAACCTTAACTAGGATATTAGTATCTCACAGGATACTGGCTTAACAGGTGCTGACGCCAATGCAGTAATTCTGGTGCACAGGTGTACAGGGAATACAGGTGCGTGTGGGAGTGCGGGGAGTGGGTCTCACACGGGGAGGGAGGGGCGAGGGGAGTGACTCGCGGCGGGTCAGAACAGAGTTATAGTAATATTGGGAGGGAGTAAGTATTATGAATTCAAACTTAGTATTTTTTGATAGCAAAGGGGTTTTGACAATTGATTCTATTCCTCGTTTACGTTCACATTAACTGCTGGGAGGAGATTCTTAAAGAGAGGGTGGAGGACACTGGGAATTCACTGTGTTTACGGTAATACAACGGGAGAATATTATTAACAATTTTCTCTACTGTTTCCTGTAACAAAGGACATTGGTGTATTTTACTATAGAGGATTTTTAGGGGTAGTAGTCTTACTGGTTTTCTGTAAGAGCATCACTCGTGAGTCTGATTCACCAGGACTAAGTTTCTGCACTCGTCCATACTCATCCACCCGTGATTTCACTTGCCCCGATATTCAACATACATTAAGTCCCTGTATCACTGTTACACTAATTCTGGGGCAACGTCACACTTAGCATAAGTCACTTAACTAATTCTGGGGCAACACCACACTTAACATGATTCACTTATATAGTGGGGGCGGCGGGGAGACACGTTGGCTACAACTCTGCCGGAATAGGGGCACTGCCAAGGGAGGGCGTGCCAAGAGGGCACGGGACGACTCGCAGGGGCATCCTCTCTCATCCAGGGCTGCAGGTGGCGAAGGGGCCTGAAGTCTCCGGGCTAGGTTCAGGAGTGTGGCCTTCAGGACTGGGGCCAAACAGGTCCAGGAATCTCTGGCTCAGGTCTCGGCCAGAGGTGGAGGTCTTACACCGTCTTGGGGGCGTGGAGAGATCATGCCTGGGCATCCTGGGGAGGGTCTGGAGTGACTGAGGGGCTGCGGTCCCCAGAGTCGAGGGGCGCCATCAGGGAGGGGCTGCGGCACCGACCTGAACTAGGGTCCGTCATGTGGGTCTTCTCCAGGGCCAGGCATAGGGAGCGAAGGCCAGGGGAAGCCGTAAGGCCTCGCTAGGGTTCTCCGATGCTGGAGATCTGGGCTCTCGTCTCACGCTGGGGCGATGACACTGCCGACACCTCTCTCTGGCCGTGGGGCCCGGCAATCGGCCGTGGCTGCCCAAGGGCGCAACTATGAGGCGCCAAGGCCCGGCTACTGGCCGTGGCCTGAATGGGGGAATCAGGGCGCATCTGGACACCTTCGAAGCGGCAAGCACCTTCGGAGCGGCAACCAGCCATCTGATGAAGGCAGGAGCGGCCACAGGCCGTCTCCTTCTGCCAGAGGGAGGAGTGGCTATAGGCTGACTCGGGGGCAGCATCTTCGAAGTGGCAATCGGCCATCTCATGAAGGCGGGAGCGGCCACAAGCCATCTCCTTCTGCTGGAGGGAGGAACGGCTATAGGCCGACTCGGGGGCAACACCTTTGGAGCGGCAATCAACCATCTGACGAAGGCGGGAGTGGCCACAGGCCGTCTCCTTCTGTCGGAGGGAGGAGGGGCAATAGGCCGACTCAGGGGCAGCACCTTCGGAGCGGCAATTGGCCGTCTGACGAAGGCGGGAGCAGCTACAGGCACACTCCTGAGGGGCGCTGTTTGGAGCTAGATAGGCAGCTCCATCCTGATCTGATCTGGTGGTCCCACTCCCCGAAGGTAGTGTCATCTTTCTGCTAGGGCAGTGGTGCAACAGGTGGGTGCTATAGGGGCACACGGCCCAGGCTGACATATGCCGTTGTCGCACGTCATGCCGTGGTTCGGCTGCGGCTACTCCATGGGGTCCTGGTGGGGGAGTCAGTGAGTTTCCAGGGGCATTATGCTGTACATCACGCATTTCAATGACATCAGCCTCCTTTCTATGCTAGGTGTTCAAGGGACGGCTTCCCATCCCTTGAACGCCTATTCTGCAGCTGGGTTCCCTTTCTAGACCGGATCTTAGGAGACTAAGAGAGACACAGGGCACAAAAACTCAGGGCAACAACCTTACACATACATTGGTAAATTCTAAATGTGGAACAAGTAGATGTCACAAATAGGAATCTAGATAATTATATAACATATACTGAGATCGGGAGTAGTAGTCTCTCTCAGGATACTGCTTGGACAACAGTTCTGGATAAAAGAGGATGTACAATGAACAGCACTTAAGGTGTTGGGCAGGGGAATCGGTCACAATCACTTTGAGGAAAATATACACTGTGGTTAGAATTGGCAGCTTGCCTCTAGGCCTTATGTCGCAGAAGAATGATATTACTAGAGCCGAGATACACACTCACTCAGGTTACTGTAATCACTGCTCGGCTACTCTCATCCTGTCACTATTTCACTGTTGGTCTATACTTCTGGCACAATAGCATTGATAGAACTTGGGCTTAGTTTCCCTCTAATATCTCGACACACTGCCTGATGTCTAGGTCACTGTTTCACTGTAACTGCACTTCCACTGTCACTCACTGTCGGGGCTGGGTAGGGTGGCGGCATTGGCGGAGGGTGGCGGGAGAGCTCACAGCCCGGCTCCTGATGGGGGATGAGTTCTGCCAGGGGCCTCCGTGTCCTGCGGCCACGGGATCGCTTGTAGGGGCGTCCTCTCTCGTCCAGGGCTGTGTGCAGTGAAGGGCCTTGCACTGTCGGGGCTAGGAACTGGGGTCTGGTCCTCGGGACTGGGGCCGAAGAGTTTCCTGAAATGATCACTCAGGTGCCTGATGAAGGACGAATGTCGTCTGCGTCGGGGTGGGGAGAGGTCTTGCCCGGGGGTCCTGGGGGCTGCCTCAGGGGCCCGTCAGCTGCGGTCTCCTGCTGTCGGGGACGCCGTCAGGAGTGGGCTGCGACATTAACTTCCCTCGGAGTCCATCAGGTAGGGTCCCTCTGGAGCTGGCTGGGCAGAGAATGACACTGGGGATAGCATAGGGCCTCTCCACGGATCCTGATGGCTGAGGCCTTCCTCATGAAGGTTGCCTCGCTGGTGGTGGACAGTAGGGTCATCTGCGCCCCCGCCAGTCGGCAGGTCTGATGGCAGAATGCCCTCTCGTAGTGGAGTCACAGGGGGCTAGGGTCTTTGGTGCTCCTCCCCGGCGTGGCTGCCGGCCATCGCTGGGTTCCCGTGGGCAATGAAATGAGGGCGGCTGCAGGCCATCCCTTCATCATAGGCGCGGCTACTGGCTGTTGCCTGGGCCTGACTCCATGACGGGGATACAGGTGAAGTGTGGCTACCGGCCATCACTTGCCTGTCAGTGCAGCTACCAGCCATTGCCTGAGCCCTGTATGGAGGACGACCTGCTGACGAGGAACGGCTACAGGCCGTCTCCTGCCGACAGGCACGGCTACCGGCCATCGCCTGTGTCTTGTCCTCTGAGGCAACTACAGGAGGAGAGGGGACGTACCCTTCTCTCCCCAGTGCGGCTACCGGCCATTGCTGGTTCCTGTAGGGGGGTATAGCAGCACCTGACAGAGGAGCAGCTACCGGCTGTCTCCTGCCATGTGGCCCGGCTACAGGTCGTGGCCTTTCAAGGGCGTGGCTACCAGCCATCACCTGAACCTGGCTACAGGCCGTGGCTCTTAAGGGGGAGCAGCTACCGGCCATCTCCTGAAGATCTGAGCGACTACTGGCAGTCTCACAAAGGGCGTGGCTGCTGGCCGTCGCTGGGGTGCTGCTTGGAGCTAAAGAAGCAGCTCTACCCTGATCCTGTTGAGGGTCAGCTTGCCCACAAGGTAGTCTCCGTTTTCTGCTGTGGTGGCGGCGGGCAAGTTCCAGGTCATAGGGGCGTGTGGCCCGGGCAGACTAAAGTCCATGTCACCTGGGGTCAGGTCGCACTCTGTTTGCCCCTCAGTAGGATCCTCCCGGGGGTGTTGTGCTGCCCTCGGTGACTATTCCTGGCATTTTACTCCTCTCGGGTATCCTTCATATCTACCTGTGGAATAGTTTGGTGTTTGTTGACTTCAGTGGGAACTGGTTCACGTCCTGTCACAACCAGTTTGTTTTTCTTGACACCAGCTGTCGTCCATTGTCCAGAAGAGCCACAACAATATAATAAATGAGCTGAGCTTTGTTGAATGTTAAGTTAATGTAACCTTCTGAGATGGTGAAGCACTGTGCATGACAGCTGATATTGTCTGCTGGATTCTTTCCCTCTTGCAGACTGAGCAATACTTTTAACACTGTAGTTTTGATACCTGTCAAGAACCTGGTATATGTCATGATCCTTAAGCTTATTTGCAATGTATGCCCCATATTTGTCAATGTAGTTATGCTCTGTCCCATGGGCTGGCCAGTGAACTACCAACTAGAAGGCCAATCCATCAGTGATTAGAGATGTTGCCATGGGTCCACTTCGTGAATTCACCTCCACTTTGATGTTTTTGAGCGCTAATTTGTTGGTGGTTGTACACATCTCAGCATTATTTGTAAACACGGAGGTTGGTATTGGTTCCAGTTCATACCTCAGAACCTCATCAACATCCAAGTCCCTACCAGAAGCCTTTAAGCCAATTATGCACGAGTGGATCAGAGTCATATCATGACTAACTTGACTTAACTTGAACATGCTTGTAATGCTAGGTGTTTTAGGTCAACTTCCCGTCCATCCAACGCCTAGTGTGCAGCTGGGTTCTCTTTGTAGACCGGAGCATAGACAAATAAGAGAGAGGCAGGACACAAAAACTCAGGGCAACAACCTTACATGTGTATTGCTAAATCATACAGTGGAACGGGCAGATGTCACAAATACAGGTATACTGGACAATTATAATTCTAAGGCCTAGATATGGGATGTTAGTATCGTGCAGGATACTACTCAGAATAAGACAGGTAAGGTGAATAGCACTTAGGGCAGAGAGGGTATGCACCATTATTATAGGAAAGTCTAGGTTCTGTGTACTGGTGGGGGTGGTGGCACTATTTCACTGTGGTTAGGCTAACGGGTTTGTTGGTCGGGTCGTTAATTATTACTTTTGCACTGGGGCCTCCGTATGATCTTAGTGTGAGGTGATGTCACCATCTGGTAGCGTGTTCACTGAGATAGACCCGTATTTCACTGTCTTGCTGTGTTCAGTGTTTCACTGTTACTTTGCTTATTCTACCACTGTTTTATATTATTACTGATGCTTTTCTCACTGACTTCCCCTATTCTCTTAACTCACTCCTCTGCCCTTACCTTACTATGTCATGGACACTGTGCTTTCACTATCACTCACTTTTGGGTCTGGGCATAGTGGCGGTCAGGTACAAGGGTGGCGGAGGTGACTCAGCCTCACTACTGACGGGGTTGAGTTCCGCCAGGGACCTCTGTATTCAGGGGCCACGGAATCACAAATAGGGACGTCCTCTCTCGTCCGGGGCTGCTGGTGGTGAAGGGTACTGCACTTTCAGGGCTTGGGGTGGGAGTCTGGCCCTCAGGGCTGGGGCCAAATAGCTGCCTGAACTTCTCACTCAGGCTTCGGGGTGTAGGGAGGTCCCACCCGGGGGTCCTGGGGGCGGTCTGGAGGACCCAAGGGCTGCGGTCCCCGGCAGTTGGGGACTCCGTCAGGAGGGGGCTGCTGCATCAGCCTACATCAGGGTCCATCAGGCTAGTCCTCTCAGGAACCGGCTGCAGGGAGAAGAGCCCAGTGGTAGTCACAGGGCCTGTCCAGTACTCCCTCAGGCTGGGGGCTCCCTCTGGGTCGTAGGTTGGTGGGCAGGAGTCAGCACCTGACAGAGGAATGGCTACTGGCCATCTCCTACCGTAGGGCCCAGCTACTGACTGTGGTTTCCTAGGGGCGCGGCTACCACCCGTCGCTAAGGACTGGCTACTGGCTGTGGCCTGGGGAAGGGAGCGGCTACAGGCCGACTCAAGAGCACCTTCAGAGTGGTTACCAGCCATCTCCTTGTTACCTCTAGAGCAGCTGCAGGCTGTCTCCTGTAGGAGGGTTGTGTGGCTACAGGCCGTCTCCTGTAGAAGGGTTGAGTGGCTACCGGCTGTCTCAGGGGTGCTGATTGGAGCTGGAGTAACAGCTCCACCTCGTGATTGTCGGTGGTTGGCTCACCTGGAAGGTAGTCTCGTATTCCTGCTATGGTGGCGGCGGGTGAGCTCTGGGTCATAGGGGCACGCGGCCCAGGCGGACTTATGTCCCTGTTGCCTGGAGTCCAGGTGCACTGTATATGCTCCTCTGTGAGCTCCTTCTGGGGGTGTTGGGTTGCCCTCAGTGATATTATACTGCATTTTACCACTGTCTTCTGGGAAAAAGTCACGTCCCTGTGACTGGAGGAGGTAAACTTTGGTGTTGTAGGTGTGGTAGACTGGCTGTAGGTGTTGGAGGAGGGCAGGCTGTGGTGGCAGGATTCTCGTCTAGCTGTGCGTCACAGGTGATGAAGAGGGTGGATGGGTCGGTGGAGGAGCAGATTGTCGTAGGAGGTGGTGGGGTCCACAGACTCGATGTTTTTGGCCAAAGGGCGGCGACCATGTGGCTCGGCGAATCCTCATGGTGGTAGGTGTTGTCTACTATACAGGGCTGTGCTGAATGCGGCGATGGACGGCGAGTGTGGGGTTTTATGCTGGGGTAATGCGGCATGGCATCTCTGGGGAGTGTAGGTGGCCGGGATTTGGGCCTGGTGTAGGATGAATGTGAGATGATTTAGAGCACGGGCTGGAGTGTGATTTTGCAGCGAGGTGGGTGGGATGGGAGTGGGTGTATCAGGCGGGAGAGGTGGCTGGAGCATGTGATGGTTGTTTTAAGGGTGGGTACGGGCGGCGATGTAGGTGTGCAGTGTCGGCGTGTGTGTGAGGGGTGCAGGGTGTGCGAGGGCGGCTGTGGGGTGGTAGGAGTGTGGCCAGCACAGGGCGTGGAGTGGGGTGTAGGCTTAGTGGCTGGTGGTGTAATGGGTGCTTGGGCAGCACAGGTGGAGTCAGGGGTGTGGGACGGGGTAGGTGGGGTCGATGGGACGATTGTCGGCAGCAGGCTAGGAGATTTGGGGCCAGGGATGGGCGATGGCTGGGGTAGGGGTGTGGTGGGTTGAGGGGGCGCAGGCGTGTGGGCAGGGCATGTGCTGCTGGGCATGGGGGACAGGGCGGTTGATGGTGAGGAAGTGGGGGAGAGGCAAGGAATTGGCGGTGTTGGTGAGCTATCTGGTGGGGTGTGAGGCGGCGTGGTGGGGGGTGAGGTGGAGGTGGCGGGGGAAGGGGAGGGCGAGAGAGAGTGCGACGGGGAATTGTAGCAGTCCTAGGAGATACAGGGATCTGATGCAGGGGTAGTGGGTGGGGCGGGGCACGGGGCTGGGACGGGGGAGCGTGAAAAAGGCATACTTGACGGTTTCTGAGAGTGCGGGAAGTGCCGTGATATTTGACTGTCACCTGGTAGGGGTTAGGGACGCAAATGATGGTATGGGGCCCCGTGAAGTGCAGCGTGAGCTTGTGGGGGGTGGGGAGCTGTGCTATCATAACAGTGTTGCCTGGCTTGTAGGGGTTGGAGACGGTGTCGGGGCGGAGGTCCAGGTTGTTTTGAATGTGGGTTAGCCATCGTTTGAGATGGTATAGTGGGTCAGATGTGGGGGTAGAGGTGGGGAGTTGTAATTGTTGCCAGAGGGACAGGAGGAGAGGTGTTTCCCCAAATACTCACTTGTACAGGGAGAGTGAGGGGCGTGGGGGCAAGGTTGGCAATCCAGACTGCCATGTGATGAGGGGGAAGGTAGGTTGGGGGCAGGAGGCAGGCCGAGAGGGTTCCGGGTGGCAGAAGTGGGGAGAATAGGATGGATGTACTTAAGGGCCGGTTGAGGGGCACCCAGGCTTTGTGATGGGGGGGAATGGTGACAGCAGAGGAAATGGTGATGGGAAAAAGAGGGAAGGGAGGTTGGGGGGGGCATGGAGTCTTCCGGCTGGAGCCGTGGCTTACATGTGCAGATGGCCCGAGTGGGAGGGGGGGTCAGGTGATTTCTGGAACTGGAGCTGTCTGCTGTGGCAATCAATGGTGGCCCCTAACTTCTGTAGCAGGTCCAGCCCCAGATATCCGTCGTAATTGCAGCAGGAAGAGTCGAACACGATGAACTTGTGGCGTGTTGATGCCGGCTGATGGGTGTTGACGCGCTAGGCCCATGTTTCCCCATGGATCAGCAGGGGGCCATCCCCCGTGTCCACAAGGTGAGTAGTCGTCGGGAGTAGCGGGCCAAAGGTCAACTTGTGATGGGAGAAGTAGTGGCCATACAGGCAGGATCTGGCCACTCCCGTGTCGACCAGAAGTTTGGCTTTCACCCGGTTCAGCTTCATCTTGTGGTAAACTGGGGGGCGGTATTTGCGTGAAGTTACCCCCATCACCTTGGGAAGGTGCAGGGGCAGTCCTAAAAATCCAACTGCCAGGGGCCTCCTTCTTCTTCCTCCAGCTCCTGTTCCCCGGGTTTGGTCTTCGCAGGTGCAGGTTCATCCTCTGGTTCCTCGTTCTCTAGGGAGGAGACTTTATGTCAGCCTGGGGTGGTGGTTTTCCATCTGGCAGCTTTTAATTGGTCCCTGATATCGTGCAGTGGGCACCTGGAGCTGCAAGCAGAGAACTCCCAGGGATTCACCAGAATGAGGTTGGGGTTCTCCTTGTGACTGGGGTGCCGGTGGGTGGGGTGCACCCTAGGTAGGCTGGGTGCTGGGTGGGGCTGGTGTGGGGCATAGGCAGACGTGGCTTGACTGGGGGAGCCGGGATATTCGTGGGTAACTTTTTCACCACGTTGATTTACTGGGGTGTAGGGCAGGAGGTCAGGAGGCGGCGTATCAGTTGGATATCCTTATCCATGTTTCTGATAGGGTCATGGATTGTAAAGTGCTCCTTGACCATGCTGGGGAGCACTCTAAGGAGAGTATTAACTAGATAAAACTGATCACCACCAACCTGTGCCTATATTCTCTACTTTTGATTATTAGTATTTCTCTGCAGAACAGCAGTCAGTACTCAGTCTTTAGTCTACTCAGCCTTAACTGAGTTAGCATCGTGGCTACTAATATATATGTACAGGAAGCCAAAGATATGGGGCTTACCGATCCCCATGAAATTAAAGAGTATATGCTCTCACGGTTTAGTTATGAACAGCAGTGTGAGAGTGATGCCCGTGAAGAGTGCAGAATTCAGCGCAAACATGAGCAAGAGCAGTGCAAATATGAGCGAGAGCAGCGCAAGGAACATGAGAGAGAACGTGAATACAAGCAAGAACAACGAGAGAGAGAACATGAACACGAGCGTACAGAGCATGAGGCATGTGAGAAACATGAACTAGAGATGCTGAAGCTCAAGCAAGACTCCTTGGCTTCAGACACATCTGGTGCAGCTAACCCAAGCTCCACGAGCGCTCTCCCTGCACATGTTCTGGCAGCCCCACGCCTCAAGCTACCTACATATAAGGAAGCCAAGCAAATCGAGCCATTCATAGCTCATTTAGAAGACATGGCGCAGCTGTATCAGCTGGATGAGGCAGCTAAGCGGCTCCAGTTTCTTACCTTGTTTGAGGGCCCTGCCCTCGATATTCTCCACAGAATTCGTGGAGACAATCTCACACATGAGATGATGAATGCTGCACTCATCAAAGCGTAAGGTCTTACAGTTGATGACGCCAGGAGCCGGTTTATGAGGGCGCGTCCACAAGAAAAGGAGACTGCTGTTCAGTTCCTCGATCGTTTTATTGCTTACTTAGATGAGTGGATGGAGGAAGATGAAATCCCTCACACACGAGAGGACATAATTGACCTTATGCTGTGCATGCAGCTAGAAAAGTCGTGGCCTGCTGAGCTTATGGCTTAGCTTAAGATCTGCCAGGTAAGGGATGCCAGCCAAATGGTGGAGAAGGCTGATGCATTCTTCACTGAGTACGGGTACCAAACTCGTAAGCAACACACCTGGAACAGGAAAGCTGACAAATCTGGGAAACCATCTCAGACTGAACCCCAGCATCAAGGCCGTTCTCAGAATAATGGCCAAGGTCCAAACAAATCGCAGAAGAAGGACCAGGGGCAAAATACACAGAAACCTGCTTGGAAGCAGTACAACAAGTACCCTAACCAGCAGCAGTATCAGCCACGCAATCAACAGTCGGGAAAATCCTTCTCAGCACCAGCCCCAGTGTATTGGAGGCGGAGGTAAATGCAGCCTTAATTCCTCAACAGCAGTACGGTAGTGTCGTCCTTAGTAGTACAGATACTTCTCCACAGTTCACTAGTCCCCCAGTGACAGGTGGTCAACGCTCCATCTCCCCAGACAGTGAGTACAACCCCTCAGGCATCTAGTTCTCAGGGCACCATGTTTGCCATTTCGTTCATTCAACAGCCTTATCAATGGCTGGCTGCTTCCTCCACAGGCCCTCCCACAGGTAACAGTGCCTTCCTTGTTCAGCCAGGGTTTGTGGGAGGCGTTCCTGTAAAGGTCCTGAGAGACAATGGTTCCTAAGGTTGCTCTATCAGGCAGAGTCTAGTTCGGCCTGTGGAGTACAAAGGTCGACAGATCCAAGCTCAGCTTATTGATGGATCAGTGAGATTGTTCCCTGAGGCACGTAACCAGGTGGCATCTCCATTTTACACTGGTACGACAGTCGCAGTTGTCATGCCAGAACCTTTGTTTGACCTAATAATAAGCAACATACCAGGTGCCGTGTGTAGTTGCACTGTAGATGATGCTACTCAGACTTCGGCTGCAGTAACATGAGCCATGGCCAAGGCTCCAAACTGTGTCACCCCAGTCACCATTGCATCACCACAAGATCTGATTTGTAGTCATTTGTTGTCCAAGAACAACATTCTGACCCGACACTTGCTGCCGTGCGGAAGAAACAAAAGGGTAAAGTGATTAAGTATTCACGGGGAGGTCAAGCCAGGTTCCTTCATAAACAAGGACAGCTGTACCGTGAGTCACAAACATCCCAGGGCGAGGTTCGACTGCAGTTTGTCATTCCCGCAAAGTTTCACCAAGCAGCGTAAGAATGGGGTCATTGTTCAGCGTCAGGTCACCTGGGCAAAAGGAAAGCCCAGGGCCATATCCGTGCTGACTTTTACTGGCCAGGAATGGGACAGGAAATAGATACTTTTGTGCGTTCCTGCAATGTATGTCAACGTACCACCAGTCAGGGATGTGTCCTTCCTGTGCCGTTTGAATCCACGCCCATAATCTCTGAGTCAGTTGAAAGAAAGGGCAATGGTAATGTGGATGCAGACCTGATGTCATGCCTGTTGGCTTCACAGGACACATTATGTCCAGGGTCTGTACATACATATGTACCGTAGGTTAAGGGGAAGGTTTGAGACCCCCGTAGGGGCATCCGAGGCTGTGTCTGAATTACCTTGTGGTGTCTCGAGCTGTGGGCCTCTCTGAGTATTCCCAGAGAATGCACATTATCCACATGAGTGTTCACACCACGTTGGGTGTTAAAATGTGACCTGCCCGAGATTGTGTAGGGATTCTCAGCTTGCCGATATTAATCATAAGTGTAGAGTTAGGCTTAACCAGTAAACTGCCCGTTCTGAGAGATTTGAGCAATCCAAGGACTACGTTTCCTGGTTAATAATGTATCCATTAAGAAAATAATAGTGTACTTTTTGTAGCATATGTACTGACTACTAGGCAGAGAGAGAGATTGTAATTTAATAGAAATTGTTTGTTGCACTGACACTTTTGATGCTTCACCTTGATTGATTTTGCAGGTACAGCTGGTGGGTGTAACAGTTTTGTCATGCAGATCAGCTGATCGTCTCTGCCCCCTCTTCTCTTCTGCCTCGTCGTCTCCGTTTACTATTAATTGCATCATTTTACACATAGGTACAGTTACACTACAACTGTCACACCTACAAATGTGTACTACATACACGACGCTACACAGCAATTAGTTGTTAATGTAAATGAAGCAAATTTTTGCTCAGTTTGACCTGTGTACGGGATTTTTCACTGTCGTCATGGCGTTTTTTCCTCAAGCTTGCTTCTATTTAAAATGCCCGCGACCGGACCTTCCGCCCCGCCACCCCCCACACCACCACCGGGCCACCACCACCCCACCACCCGAGGAGGAGATAACGGTCAGGTTAGTGACCCGGGACAAGAGGGTCATCCGACCACCTCTGACCTGGGCCCCTTCTCCCCGCAACTACCTCAACACCAGGTGAGCCCAGACCCGCAACAAGTTATACGGTGGGTTAACCCTCGACAGCAGTGGGGTGGGACTGATACGTCAGTCCCTCGTAGTCTTGTGGTGACGACCACAACTTCACCCCAACGGGACAGGAGGTCCCTAGGTGAGCCACGGGGTGTTTACACCTACTGCCACCGCGAGCCACGGGGAAGTACCTTCCCCTGCCGCAGTAACCCATGTGAGCCACGAGGGGCTTGTATCCTCTGCCACAGTGAGCCACGAGGGCGTAATACCCTCTGCCACAATCAGGACAGGAGGTCCTTTGACGAGGGAAGAGAGCCCTCTATAAAAAATAGGGCAGGAGGCCCAATAGTGGATTGTACGGGGCTCACGCCCCTAGCCACTCTAAGGGTAAGAGACCCTCACACACCGCCACAAGTGGGTCCCAGGACCGATCAACCTGGTGCCACGGCAATTGTAAAGACAAGAGAGAGAGTCGCCTCTGTGCTACCCTCCATAAGTGCAAGAGAGACCACGGCCTCCGTGTGTCCTCTAGAGCCAGCTAACTCCTGCAGGAGTAGCCGGACACCACCCGGGGGAGTTACCCCTAAAGTGTCACCTGAACAGAGGCCTGGTCCCAGTCGGGACCTACCTCCTACCCCCGGGAAATTCTTGTCTTCCCCAGGTACCAGCGGGAGACGAGGCCGCAGCCCACACCTGACGGCGCGTCCCCCAGTAGACCCCCGCAGTCCTCGGACCCCTAGGCGAGCCCGGCAACCCGTCGACGACGACCTCCCCCTGCCTCAGACCCTACGACGTCAGGCCCGTCTGCTATACCTGTTTGGCCCCAGTCCCTAGGGCCAATACAGACAGGCCTCCCTTCACAGTGACCAGAGGAGGGCCTACAACAGGTCGAGACCCCAGGCAAGAGGGTCTCCCTGCACCATGACCAGAGGAGGACCTACAACAGGTCGAGACCCCAGGCAAGAGGGTCTCCCTGCACCATGACCAGAGTGAGGACCTACACCTTACAGTGACAAAGTGATATCGCCCCAGAAACTCGGGCAAGAATAGTGACTTTCCCTTTCCTGTGGTGATCCAGTGACAGAGTGAACCAGTGGGATTACACCAAAAAGTGTCCGTAAATACCTTCCCCTAACAAAGACTATAAGTTCCGGGTTCATCCGAGCAGTGCTATCCCAAAGTCCAATCTAGAGTAGTCTCCCCCCTTGTCAGTGTACGCGCGGGCAAGAGTTGCCGCGCCGAGCCTAAACAGTGAACTCTAGTGCTCTACCTCCCTTGTTAATTTATAGTAATAATCCCTCCTCGGCTCATCAAGCCCAGACATCTCTATTGCCCCGACACGCTAAGACCTTTTGGACTTTGATACAAGTGAATCCCATCCACTTACGGACTCTTAACCTATTATAAAGCATAATTAAGGAGTGTGTGAATATCCCATATTACACTAACGTAACTCTGTATATCTGTATCCTCTGTTTATAATACCATCCTATGTGATATTGTTAAGGTGTTGTAATTAAGGTAATAGATGTGTTAAAGGTGGACTGCCTAGTTTTTATGTCCTGTTCCCTTGTTAGTGC
Source organism: Coenobita brevimanus (assembly GCF_032717465.1). Lineage (NCBI taxonomy): Eukaryota > Metazoa > Arthropoda > Malacostraca > Decapoda > Coenobitidae > Coenobita > Coenobita brevimanus. Next base: position 32,642,128 of record NC_137056.1, on the reverse strand, counting down.
ATTACTTCCGGTCCGGAAAAAGGACCCCGTTCAGTAGCTAGTGTCTTTAGTACGAGGAGTCGGCCTAAAAACACTCAGCATAACACTATTAATGTAAATATGAGTTTTTTTTTTCACTCATTGGCGACAGTGATTTTCTCCTGTAGCAGGATAGTACGCACACCACAGTGTGAATCTTGTGTGACTGAGTTAGGATTTATATGTATGTATATATCGTAAAATTTTTCAGAAGAAAAATTTGATTTTGATGGGCGTAATGTCACGAATTCACGCGACTGTGTATTTATACAAATTTGTGACATTGTACTTTGGTAAGAAAACCACGAACTTTAGTGGAATTCCCACTGGGTATCACTCAGTTCAACCGACCTTGTATGCACGTCAATCGGGATGGCTTTTCAGAACATTTGTCACTGTTTCATAAGTGACCATTCTTATGCACGACATTAGTGCTTTCACTTAGTGATTTTACTGTGTGTGTATATCGTTTGCCCTCTGTCCGTTGACCGTTGAAGTTAGGCCATGCCTACTTCCTATGAACATGATCATCTCTCACCCCATTCCCAGTTTGAACTCAGTCAACTTTGGACCGCCTCGAGAATAGGATTGTTTGTGCCCAGCGTAGAGAGCAGCATCTCCGTTGTACAGCACTTTCCTGGATCTCCAACTAGACGGTGATCGGCGAAGTGGGCTTGCAGCGAATAGCAGCGCTTGGTGTTTCAACACGCAGATGCCTAGTCTTTCATAGCTTCAGCCTCGTTCCCTCCACTGACCAGTATTTCCGTTCGTTTTCTAGGCTTAAGTCTAATTGCATTTGAATGAGCGAATGAATGTATTTCCTTTGTTATTTGAATTCATGACTCCCTTTGTGACCGTGAATTCCCCTTTTGAGTTCATTTTGAGACTCATATAACATAAATTTATTTTATTGTAATCAATAAATTTACAGTTCTTGTCTTTGAGTTTAATGTCATTATAATCGTGTTTTATTTCTCCACATTAAGCTTACTTTAGTCTGCCGCTCCTAGTTTGCACAAACTCCTTACATTGTTCATAACCGGTATTTAAGCCAGTTCTTCCATATTTAAACTTAAATCCATTGTGCCAGCCAGGAGTTAAGCACCGGTAAGAACCTGTCTGTTATTATTAGTAATAGTTATTGATTGTCAGGGATTGAGTCACTTTCTCAAGAGGCTAACAGTACTAACAACCAGCACTTGTGAGCGATTAGTCTCTGCTGTGTACTGTTGAGAAAGTTGATAAAATTCTTGTCCTTCGAGAATTGGCGAAGTAAGCCGGCATAAAGTAAAACTTACTACTTGGTTTTCACAAGTCAATTCCTTGTCTACTTTTGAGCAATATTTAGCATTTTTAATTCTCAAATGCTCACCCCCCATGACAGTCAGCTAGCCCGCAAGGTAGTCTCTGTTTCCTGCTATGGTGGCAGCGGGCAAGTTCCGGGTCATAGGGGCGCACAGCCCGGGAGGACTTATATCCCTGTTGCCCGGGGTCGGGTCGCGCTCTGTCTGCCCCTCCATAGGCTCCTCCCAGGGGTGTTGTGCTGCCTTCAGTAACTATTCCCAGCATTTTACCACTGTCGTCGGGGAAAATGTCATGTCGCTGTGACTGGAGATGATAGACTTTGGTGTTGTTGGTGTGATGCATGGGTTGGAGATGTTGGAGGAGGGCGTTCCATGCTGTGGTGGCCGGGTTTTTGTCCAGTTGGGTGTCGCAGGTGATAAGGAGCATTCGATGGTGGAGCGGAGGAGTCGCAGGAGGTGGAGAGGGCCACGGACGCGATGTTTGTGTCCGAAGGGAGGCGCCCATGTGGCTTGTTGGATTCACATGTCAGTAGGTCTTGTCTCCTGTAGAGAGCTGTGCTGAATGCTGGAGATCACTGGGGAATGTGGGGTTTTATGACAGAGCAATGCAACGTGGTATCTCTGGGGAGTGGTGGTGGCCGGGATTTGTGCTTGATGTAGCATGAGCGTGATGGAGCTCATGTTAGGAAAAGAAGTGTGGTTTTGCAGTAAGGTGGGTTGTGTAGGGGTGGGGGCATATCATGCAGGTGGGCATGAAAGGCAGCCGGAACGTGTGATGGTGGTTTTTAGGGTGGGTGTGGGTGGTGAGTTGGGTGCCTGTGGGCAGTGTGGTGGAGTTGAGGGTGGTTGGGAGGTTGGCGGGGTGCAGAGGTGCAGCGACGGAGCTGTGAGTGGTGATGGGCGGTTGGCGGGTTGAACCGTGGGCAGGTGGAGGAGAGGTTGGTGCGTGGGTGGGACATGTGGTGATAGGCGTGGGGGATGGGGAGGCAGGTAGGGTGCGTGGGGGTAGAGGGGTGGCGAAGGGGCATGGGGTGGTGATCGGTGGTGGGCGGGGTGAGGGCTGGGTGGGCGGAGGAGAGGTTGGCACGGCAGGACATGTGGTGATGGGTGTGGGGGATGGGGAGGTTGGTGAGGAAGGGGTGGGGGAGAGGTCGGGAATTTGCGGCGTCGGCAAGTCTTTAAGTGAGGTGTGATGTTGCGTGATGGGGGAAGACGTAGGGGAGGATGGGGAGGGGGACGTGGAGAGGGAAGGTGAGCGGGATATGTAGCAGTTGTAGGAGGTAGAGGGAGGTGAGGCGGGCTTGGTGGGGGGTGTGGGACACAGGGTGGGGGTAAGGGAAGTGGGGGCGCGGAATGGGTGCACATTGCGATTCCTCAGTGTGCGGGGCATGTTGTGATAATCAACTGTCACCTGGTAGGGGTTGGGGACATTGGTGATGGTGCAGGGTCCTGCGAAGCGAAGTGCAAGCTTGTGGGGTATAAGGAGCTGTGCTATCATGATGGTGTCACCTGGCTTGTACAGGTTGGAGGCGGTGTCAGGGTGGAGGTCTAAGTTACTATGTAGGTGAGAAAGCCGCCTTCTGAGATGGTGAAGGGGGTCAGAGATGGGGGAGGTGGTGGGGGGCTGTAGGTGTTGCCACACTGGTAGGAGGAGAGGCGCTTCCCCAAACACACGTTCATAAGGCGAGATGCCATCCTCTCGTGGTCAAGAGTTTATGCCCCATTGCACGATCTTGACGTGTGCAGGCCAGTCGTCTTTCTTTGTTTCTTCTATCCGGGTACAGAGCTGGTTCATCAAGGTACGATGGCTTCGTTCGCAGTTGGCATTGCCCTGTGGCCAGTAGGGGGATGAGTGGGATTTGTGATACCCAAAGATTTGAGCTAACTCCTGCCAGATTTTACTGGTGAACTCCGGGGCGTTGTTGGAGTGGATAGCCTGTTGGATGCCAAAATACGGAAAGACATGATGGATCAACGTGTCGGCAACTGCAATGGTGTGATGTTCCTTCGCTGGGCAGGCGACGATGAATTTAGAGTACGTATAGACAAAAGTGATGTCGGACCGATAGCCTGACTTTAGCAGCAGGGGCCCCATTATATTGATCAATAGTAACTGCCAGGGCTTGTGGGCAGTGATGTGGTGTGACGGGCTGGCAGTGCGGGTGATGTCTTTCCCTAAGATGCATGTCCAGCAGGATTGAAATATGTCCTTGGCTAGGGTGGATGGGTTAGGGGTCCAATATGCGTCATTGAAAACTTGCAGGAGTTTCTTTGCATCCTGTTGTGGGTGTGTAGGTGTCTGAAGGTGTCGAGGGTGGCGTCGGGGGTGAAGATGATATGCCCTGATGGGGTGAACAGGTAGTCGCCCTGGTGGTGTAATTTTTGGAAGAGATGCTGGGGGATCCAAGGGGGTCGTTCCTTATGTTGCCACTGTCGGAGGAGATAGGGCTTGGGCTGTACGGTGTTGATGGGGAGCCAGGAGAGAGCATCTGCATTTGTGTGAAGTTTGCTGGGGGCGGTAGGAGATCTCGTAGTTAAACTCCTCCAGTATTTCGCGCCATCTGATGAGTTGGGCATTGTGGGTGTCGGACTGCCGCAGCCATTGGAGGGATTGGTGGTCGGTAATGATGGTAACTTGGGTCCCCGACAGGTACGCCCAGAAGTGTTCCAAAGCCCAGACAATGCCCAGGCATTCCCTCTTTGTGGCGGCGTAGTTTTTCTCCGCCTGATTGAGGGTGTGGCAGACACAGACGATGATGTGTTTGCGGCCCTCTTGGACTTGGGCTCGCACAGCACCTATTCCTATCAGGGAGAAGTCAGTGTTGAGATGGAATGGAAGGGAGTAATTGGGGAAAGCCATGATTGGCAGTGGTGGGCAGCACAAACGAAGAAGGACCTAGTGCAAGTGCAATGCGTAATCCACAGTTCACTACCTTGCACGAGTGCAAGTGCACAATCTGACAAATATTTAGCTTGCGCAATGTCGCAAAGTGCAAGCCAAACCATTTGCATATATTTGTGGGAATTACTGTAAAATATTGAGACATTTAAATAAAATAGCATGCTTACTTACTTTTATTTATTATTATTATTTTCTATTATTTGTAATTTGCACAAGTGCGCAATCCAATATTTAGCTTGCGCAATGTCGCTAAGTGCTAGTGCAAACCACTTGCATATATTTGTGGGAATTACTGTAAAATATTGAGATATGTAAATAACTTAGCATACTTACTTTTATTTATTATTATTTTTATCTGTCTATTGCCAGATGCCTTAATCCCGTAAGGGGTGGCCACTGACCACAAACAAGAAACAAATCGCCTCTATGTCACCCTGTCCCCCGCCATTTCACTGCCCTGCTCCCAGCTCACACCCCTCTCTCATATACTTCTCCACTCCATCCCTCCATCTCATCCTTGGCCTCCCCCATCCTCTTCCCCCCTCCACCTCACTCACATACATTCTCCTCGTTATTCTCTCACTCTCCATCCTCTCCATATGACCAAACCACCTCAGTGTGTTTCTCCTAATGCTTCCTATCACATCCACATCCACACCACAACGATCCTTGAGTTCGTTACTTGTCAGTCTGTCTCTCCATGTAACTCCACATGCTCCTTGAAATGCGTGAACTGCAGCATAGTGCCCCCAGAAACTCACCGACACCCCCACCCGGACCCCATGGAGTAGCCGCAGCTGAACCACAGGATGCAGTGCAACAACGGCACAAGTCGGCCCGAGCCGTGCGCCCCTATAGCATTCAGCCGCCTCACCGTTGCCACTACCTTCAGGGAGTGGGACTGCCAGATCAGATCGGGGTGGAGCTGTCTGTCCAGCTCTGACTAGTGCCCCTCAGGAGACGGCCGATAGCCGCTCCCGCCTTCTACAGGAGTGGGCCGATAGCCGCTCCGAAGGTGCCTTCTCTTTAGGGACGGCCGATAGCCACCCGCTTCTCGTAAGGGAACCGGTGTCTCATCGGCCTGAGGGTAACAAGGAGATGGCCGATAGCCGCTCTGAAGGTGCCTTCTCTTTAGGGACGGCTGATAGCCGCCCGCTCCTCGTAAGGGAACCGGTGTCTCACTGGCCTGAGGGTAATGAGGAGACGGCCGATAGTTGCTCCAAAGGTGCCTTCTCTTTAGGGACGGCCGATAGCTGTCCGCTCCTCGTAAGGGAACCGGTGTCTCACCAGCCTGAGGGTAACGAGGAGACGGCCAATAGCCGCTCCTGCCTTCGTCAGAAGGTGTCCTTCCTGGGACGGCCGATAGCTGCCCAACATCCCCTCCTTCAGGAGACGGCTGATAGCCGCTCCTCCCCCTGGCAGAAGGAGATGGAAAGTGGCTGCTCCCACCTTCGTCAGACGGCCGATAGCTGCTCCGAAGGTGCTGCCTCCGAGTCAGCCGATAGTCGCTCATTCCTCCGGCAGAAGGAGACGGCAAGAGGCCGCTCCTGCCTTCACCAGACAGCCAATAGCCGCTCCGAAGGTGTTGCCCTAGAGACGGCCGATGGCCGCTCATTCCTCCAGCAGAAGGAGATGGCAAGAGGCCACTCCCTCCTTCGCCAGATGGCCGATAGCCACTCTGAAGGTGTTGCCTCTGAGACAGCCAATAGGCGCTCACCCCTCCGGCAGAAGGAGACGGCAAGAGGTTGCTTCCGCCTTTGTCAGACGGATGATAGCCGCTCTGAAGATGCTGCCCCCGAGTCGGCCTATAGCCGCTCACCCCTCCGGCGGAAGGAGATGGCAAGAGGCTGCTCCCGCCTTCATCAGACGGCCGATAACTGCTCCGAAGGCGCTGCCCCTGAGTCGGCCTATAGCCGCTCACCCTCCCTCCTGCAGGAGATGGCAAGAGGCTGCTCCCGCCTTTGTCAGACGGACGATAGGCACTCCGGTGTCCAGAGGCGCGCTGATTCCCCCACTCAGGCCATGGCCAATAGCTGGGCCTTGACACCCTATAGTTGCGCCCTTGGGCAGCCACGGCCGATAGCCGGGCCCCACAGCCAGAGAGAGGTGCAAGCAGTGTCACCATCCCAGCGTGAGACGAGTGCCCGGACCTCCAGCACAGAAGGACCCCAGGGAGGCCCTACAGCTTCCCCCGGCCTCTGCTCTTTATGCCTGACCCTGGAGAAGACCCACATGACAGACCCTAATTCAGGTCGGTGCCGCAGCCCCTCCCTGACGGCGCCCCTTGACTCTGGGGGCAGCAGTCCTAGGGTACTCCAGGCCCTCCCCAGGATGCCTGGGCGTGATCTCTCCACGACCCGATGGCGGAAGACCTCCACCTCCGGCCGAGACCTGAGCCAGAGATTCCTGGACCTGTTTGGCCCCAGTCCTGAGGGCCACACTTCTGTACCCAGCCCGAAGACTACGGGCCCCTTCGCCACCTGCAGCCCTGGACAAGAGAGGACGCCCCTGCAAGTCGTCCCGTGCCCTCTCGGCACGCCCTCCCCTGGCGGTGCCCCTATTCAGGCAGAGTTGTCGCCGGCGTGTTTCCCCGCCGCCCCCACCATATAAGTGACTTATGTTAAGTGTGATGTTGCCCCAGAATTAGTGTAACAGTGATACAGTGACTTAGTGTATGTTGAATACCGGGGCGAGTGATATCACGGGCGGATGCATAAGGACGAGCGCAGAAACTAAGTTCTGGTGAATCAGACTCACGAGTGACGCCCTTGCATAAAATCAGTAAGACTCCTACCCCGAGAGATTCTCCATAGTAAAATAACCAAACGTCCTTTGCTACCAGCAGACAATAGAGAAAAAGTGTTAGTAATATCCTCCCTCTTGTATTACCATAAACACAGTAAATTCCCAGTGTCTTCTACCCTCCCTTAAGAAATATTCTCTCAGCAGTCAGTGTGTACGTAAGACCTTGGACTAGCAATATAATCAATTGTCAAAATCCCTTTGCTATCAGAAAATACTAAGTTAGAATCCGTAACATCAATGCCCTCCCAATATTACTATAACTCTGATCTGACCCTCCACGCGTCACCCTTCCCCCCTCCTCCCCCCCGTGTGAGACCCATTCCTGCGCTCCCACGTGCACCGCGATCCTGTATTCCATGTACACCTGTGCACTAAACTTGCAGTGTTCGCATTAGTGTCTGTTAAGCCAGTATCCTGCGAGATGCTATTTATCTAGTTAAGGTTTTATTTTTTGTCACATACTGTGTTGTATTATCTGCTGTTTTTTGTCCTGCGTCTGACTGTGGTAATATACGTGTAAAGGTTATTGCCTGGAGTTTTTGTGTCCTACCTCTCTTTATTGCACTAAGCCCCGGTCTCGAAAGAGGATCCCGCTACACGTTAGGTGTTCTAGGACCGAGGAGTCGGGCCCTTTTTCACCTAGCATTACACTCCTCTCAAATAACTCATTTATTTCCACAGCTTTCACTCTTCACTTCTGTCCCTCCAACAACGTCAAAGCTTCGCTTCCATTGGTATCACAATGCTGTCATGTAGTAACTTTTTTACTCGTGGAAGTTCAGAGGAGTGAGCGGGCTATCAAGCAGAGGGACAGGGAAATGTGGTGTTGCCAGTTTTACTTTTATCTGCATTTTCGCAAGACGTTGTGTTTAATAATTCAATATAGATATACAATAGCATGTGTAATTCCTGACAAAAATCATTAAAACATGATATTTAAATCAAATATCCACAGCCTAATAAATTATTCGGCTATGGATACTTGATTTAAATAATGTTTTCATGATTTTTGTCAGGAACTGCATATGCTGCTCTTAATAAATAATATTTTTAAATTTATTATTTACTAATAATAATAATTTAAAAAATATTAAAATACATTATCTCTTTTGAAGCATTTTAAGAAATGCTACTACCCTCCGACAGGCCAGCCTGTTGTGGTGTGGATGTGGATGTGATAGGAAGCGTTATGAGGAACACACTGAGGTGGTTTGGCCATGTGGAGAGGATGGAGGGTGAAAGACTGACGAAGAGAGTGTATGTGAGTGAGGTGGAGGGGGGAAGAGGGAGGGGGAGGCCGAGGATGAGATGGAGGGATGGGGTGGAGAGGTATATGAGAGAGGGGGGTGTGAGTTGGGAGCAGGGCAGTGAAATGGCGGGGGACAGGGCGACTTGGAGGCGATTTGTTTGTGGCCACCCCAAACGGGATTGAGGCGTCTGGCAATAGATAGATAGATAGATACTACCCTCCGTCCCTCGCGCCTACCCCTAGCCCTCGCGACCCGCCCGAGCCTCCCCCATCCCTTGTCCAGACCATACGGGAAGCTCCTAAGACCAGGTGTCTCAGATTGCGTAGTGCGCAATCCACAGGACAGGTGCGCAAAGCAGGTGTACAAGCGCAAATTTAGTTGTGCAAGCCCAACTAAATTTATGCTTGCGCACCAGCCTTTTCATGTGCGCAAACGCAATATTGCACATGGTCTCGTGCGGTGCGCAGTGTGCAAACGATATTCATCAGAGCACAACAGTGCGCAATTGCGCTTTGCACAAATGTTTGCACACCTGCCTAGCACTGATGATTGGGAGGGAGATGAGCTTGTCCTTTAGTTGTTGGAAGGCGGCTCGTCTTTCCTCCGTCCAGATAACAGGTTCTCCCTTCTGGGTAAGGTCGTGGAGTGGCTTGGAAATGTGGGCAAACCCCTTCACGAAGCGTCGGTAATAGGAGGTCAGGCTGAGGAAGGCCCGAACTCTGTGGACGTCTTGTAGCGGTGGGATGTCCGCAATGGCGCAGAGCTTGTCTGGACTGGGGAAAATACCGTCCTGAGAGATGACATGCCCCAGGAAGGAGACGGTTCCGGCAGCTAGGAAGCACTTGGAGGGCCGTAGATTGAGGCTGGCCTGTCGGATGCAGGAAAAGACTTTTTGGAGGCATTGGAGGTGGTCGGGCCAGGTCCTGCTGAATTAATAACGTCATCTAAGTAGGCCAAACCGATCTCCCAGGTGAGGCCGCTGAGGACAGACTCCATTAATCTCAAGGTGGCAGGGGCATCACAGAGGCCACAGGGCAGGACATTAAACTCGTAGTGCTTTCCGTTGCTGGTAGAGAAAGCGGTTTTGCCTCTGTCTTCTGGTCGCACTGGTACCTGCCAATACCCTGACTGGAGATCAAGGGTGGAGAACCAGGAGGTGCCGTATAGGGAATCAAGGGAGTCGTCTATCCTGGGGAGTGGGGTGGCGTCCTTGACAGTCACGTCGTTGAACCAGCGATAATCAACGCAGAACCTCATGGTGCCATCCTTCTTCTTCACGAGCACGACAGGGGAGGACCAGGGGCTGGTGGAAGGGGAAACGATTCCGGCCTCGATCATTTCCTGAACTTGGCAGTCTTCTTCCTCCCGTTACTTGGGATTCTTCCACCGGGATGGCTAGCGGATTGGCGGACCTGTCATGTGGATCTCGTGAGTGAAGTAGGTGGTATGTCCAATGTCGGCGGGTCCCGCTGCAAACAGGTCCTGGAAATCCAGGAGAAGGCAGCGGAGGGTGTCTGATGGGGGTAGAAATGGGGCCTCTTCCATCTCTCCTATTACGAGCCCTTTAGGTAGTGTTGGGGGGGGGAGGGAGCAAGGTTACCATTTCGGACTGCTGTGACGTGAGGGGGAAGGAAAGTCGGGGGCAAAAGGCAGGCCGAGAGGGTCCCAGTAGGCAGGTGGGGGAAGAACAGGACAGATGTACCTGTGGGCCTGTTCAGGGGCAACCAGGTTTTGTGGTGGGGGGAATTGTTACTGTGGAGGAGGTGACAGCGGGGAACGTTAGAGGGAAGGAGGAGGGAGACAGAAAGGGGGGGCGGGGCCAAGGAGGGTGGAGGGGTGTTTAGCTGGGGTCTGGACATGCAAATGCACATTGCTGGGGAGGGGGGGAGTCTGGGGACTTCCAGAACTGGAGCTGTCTGTTATGGCAATTGATGGTGGCTTTTAATTTCTGTAGCAGGTCCAGTCCCTGGTATCTAACATAGTTGCGGCAGGTGGAGTCAAATATGATGAATTTGTGTTGTGTTGATGCTGGTTGATGGGTGTCAACACAAAGGGCCCGAGTTTCCCCACGGATAGGCAGGGGGCCATCCCCTCTGTCCACAAAATGAGCTGATGTCGGGTAAAGCAGGCCAAAGGTCGACTTGTGACGGGAGTGAAAATGACTGTACAGGCAGGATCTGGCCGCTCCCGTGTCGACCAGAAGTCTGGTTTTCACCCCGTTCAGCCTCATCTTGTTGTAGAATGGGAGACGATATTTGGGGGAAGTGGCCCTCGCCACCATGGAGAGGTGTGGGGGCGGTCCTAAAAGGCCAAATGTCATGGACCACCTTCTTCCTCTTGTTCCGTCTCCCCGGGTTCGGCTTCCTCCACGGGTGCGTGTTCATCTGCTGGCTCCTCATTTCCCAAAGAGGAGACTTTACGTCGGCCTGGGGTGGTTGGCTTGCGTCTACCAGCCTTTAGTTGGTCCCTGATGTCGTGGAGTGGGCACCTGGAGCTGCATGCGGAGAACTCCCAGGGATTTATCAGGATGAGGTTAGGGTTCCCCTTATGGCTGGGGCGTCTGTGGGTGGGGTGCGCCCTGGGCAAGCTGGGAGTCAGGGTGGGACTGGTGTGCGGCTTAGGCAGACGTGGCTTGACTGGTGGTGCAGGTTTGTTGGTGGGGAACTTATTCACCAGGATGAGTTGTTGAGCGGTAGGGCGGGAGGCCAGAAGGCGTCGTATGAGTTGGATGTCCCTGTTCAGGTCTCCCATCGGGTCGTGGATCATGAAGTGCTCCTTGACCATGCTGGGGAGGACTCTGAGGAGGGTGTTGAAGGTGTGTTGCTCCCAGGTTTCATCATCCATCTCCGGGTAGGCGGCAGTAACCAGGCGTCTGGCCTGGATTAAGGTATCATCCAAATTGCCATCATATGTCAGGCTGTCCAACTGGGATAGTGCTACCACTTTTCCTAGTGAGGGTGTGATGGCTTAGATCACGAGCTTCATGAAGTTTTGCCATGTGAGCCCCAGGACGATTTTTGGCATGATATTTGCTGCCGCTTTACCCAGTGGTGGAAGTGTAACTGCTATTTTTTTATTCTCGTCCTCGAACCCGATATCTAGTAATGGTTTAATAATTGCTAGATCCGTGTGGACGTCGTATTGTTCCGAGTCGAATTTAGGCAATTGTATGTGAGGTTTGATTGCCATTTTGCCGGTATTCCCTGAGTGCCTCTCTCGTATACCTGGGTCAAGAACCACCGCTGTCCACCACTGTTATGCTAGGTGTTTGGGGTCGGCTTCCCGTCCTTTGAACGTCTATTCTGCAGCTGGGTTCCCTTTCTAGACTGGAGCTTAGTAAACTAAGAGAGACACAGGTCACAAAAACTCAGGGCAACAACCTTACACGTATATTGGTAAATTCTAATGTGGAACAGGTAGATGTCACAAACAGGAATCTAGGCAATCATATAATGCACTGAGATCGGGAGTAGCAGTATCTCGCAGGATGCTGTTGAGACAATAGTTCAGGATAAAAGTGTGAAGTAGGCTGCAATGAACAGCACTTAAGGTTTTGGGCAGGGGAATCAGTCACTGTAGCTTTGAGGGAACTTTACACTGTGGTTGGAATAGGTTGCGTGGCTATAGGTCTTGTCACGAAAGTATTATATTACTGGAGCCGAGTTATACATTTGCTGTAGCCACTGTAATCACTGTTTGGCTACTCATGCCCTGTCACCGTTTCACTGTTGGTTTACACTCCCGGTCCTGTGACACCGATAGAATTTGGGCTTAGTTTCCCTCTGGTATTCTAACACAAGGCCCGATGTTTTAGGTCACTGTCTCACTTTTTGTCTATACTTCTGGTACTGTAACACTAATAGAATTTGGGGCTAGTTTCCCTCTAGTATTCTAACTCGGGGCCCGATGTTTTAGGTCACTGTTCCACTGTTTGTCTATACTTCTGGTACTGTAACACTGATGGAATTTGGGCCTAGTTTCCCTCTAGTATTCTAACTCACTGCCCGATGTCTATGTCACTGTTTCACTGTCACTGCACTTCCACTGTCACTCACTGTCAGGACTGGGTAAGGTGGCAGCGTTGGCAGAGGGCAGCCGGAGAGCTCGTAACCCAGCTCCTGAAGGGGGCTGTGCTCCACTAGGGACCTCCGTATCCTGCTGCCACGGGATCACTCATAGAGGCATCCTCTCCCGTCCAGGGCTGCGTGCGGCGAAGGGCCCCACACTGTCGGGGCTGGGAACCGGGGTCCGGCCCTCGGGACTGGGGCCAAAGAGTTTCCAGAAGCTCTTACTCAGCTGCCTGATGGAGGACAAGCGTCGTCTGTGTCGGGGTGGGGAGAGGTCTCACCCGGGGGTCCTGGGGGCGGCCTTGGGGGCCCATCGGCTGTGGTCTCCTGCTGTCAGGGACACTGTCAGGAGTGGGCTGTGGTGTCAGCCTCTGTCAGAGTCCATCAGGTAGGGTCCCTCTAGCTGTGCAGAAAATAGCCCTGGAGATAGTACAGGACCTCTCCACGGATCCTTGAGGCTGAGGCCTTCCTCCTGAAGGTTGCCTCGGTGCTGGTGGACAGTAGGGTCATCTGCGCCCCCGCCGGTTGGCAGGTCTGATGGCAGAACGCCCTCTCATAGTGAAGTCACAGGGGGCAAGGGGCTTTGGTGCACCCAGCGTGGTTGCCAGCCGTCGCTGGGTTCCCGTGGGCAACAAAACGAGGGCGGCTACCGGCCGTCCCTTTGTCGTAGGTGCAGCTACCTGCTGTTGCTTGGACCCAACTCCCTGATGGGGATGCAGGTGAAGTGTGGCTACCGGCCGTCGCCTGAGCCACGTACAGAGGACGAGGAGCGGCTGCAGGCTGTCTCCTGCCGACGGGTGCAGCTACCGGCCGTCGCCTGTGTCCCGTCCTCTGAGGCAACTACAGGAGAGGGGACGTACCCTTCTCTCCCCAGCGTGGCTACCAGCCGTCGCTGGTTCCTGTAGAGGGGTATAGCAGCACCTGACGGGGGAGTGGCTACCGGCTGTCTCCTGCAGTGGGGCCCGGCTACAGGCCATGGCCTTTTTAGGGCGTGACTACCAGCCATCGGCTGAGCCCAGCTACAGGCCGTGGCTCTTAATGGGGAGCGTCTTACTGGCCGTCTCCTGAAAGCCTTCTAAGCAGCTACTGGCCGTCTCCTGAAGGGCTGGGTGGCTACTGGCCATCTCCTGAAGGGCTGGGCGGCTACTGGCCATCTCACAAAGGGCGCAGCTGCTGGCCATCGCTGGGGTGCTGCTTGGGGCTAAGGAAGTAGCTCCATCCCAATCCTGTCGAGGGTCAGCTCGCCTACAAGGTAGTCTCTGTTTCCTGCTATGGTGGCGGCGGGCGAGTTCTGGGTCATAGGGGTGTGCGGCCCAGTGGGACTTATGTTCCTGTCGCCTGGGGTCGGGTCGCGCTCTGTTTGTCTCTCCGTAGGTTCCTTCCGGAGGTGTTGTGCTGCCGTCAGTAACCATTCCCGACATTTTAGCATAAAAGGGCAGACTCAAATTAAACACTTATAATAAGGGAAAACAAAGAAGAGGAAGAAGTGCAGACTCGTTTAACCCTATAATAAAGCAGTAGGTAACTTCACACCCATACACCTTCAATCACACTCTCACACCTTCAATCACACCCCACACCTTCCCTCACACTCTCCTATCCTCCCTCACACCCCTACACCTTCCTTCACACCCTCATATTCTCCCTGACACCCCCACACATTTCAGTCCCTTCCCTCACTTCTTAAGACTGAAAATGTGTCATGATCTGGTGTGAGGAGCAGGCACCCATTCACCACAATGGTCATAAGTTAACTGAACTGCTTCAGCTTGGAGCCGTTTTAGAAGGAAGTGATCTGACTTGGTATTAGTAGACTTAGGGTGCTAGAGAACACTAGAAGCTTCGAGTGTAATGTACGGCTGTATAAGATGGTGGAAGAGCCTAGGAAGTCAGTGTCGTTTCAGTTTTGGTGTCAGTGCAGTTCAGTGTCAGTTCGGCCTAGTGCAGATTGTATAGCCCCTGTAGTTGTGAAAACGAAGTTGGCAAGCATTAAGTGTAATTATTTGAAAAATAAAGACAACGAACTTGAGGCCAACGTACATTTACCATGCCTGTGCTGATCTGTGCTGTTGTACACTGAAAGGCCTTTCCTAACATTCCAGATAGTACACAGTTCATTAATTGTTGGAATGTGCCTGGCGCTGTCCTTAACCATCGGCATTCTTTTATATTGGTAATGCCCTGTATCTGTGGAGAAAGCAGTGTATTTGTGTGACTCCTGATCGAGAGAAATTTGATAATAGCCAATAAGTAAATCGATTGTGGAAAATACATTATTATTGCTAGACGTCACTTAACAATGGCATAGGAAACCGGTCGCAGATTGTGTGTTGGTTTAATTTACGGTAATCGACTACTGCACGCATTTCTCCGTTTCGTTTGGGCACGAAAAATAACGGGGCATTACACGGAGAGACTGATGGCTCAATAATACTCATTTTTAACACATCGTCAACATATTATATGCAAGGGTACGCTATGAGTGTGCTACACTATAGGCTGGTACATATTATTGATTAACTACATTGTTTCAAAATTAGATGAAGTCAACTTAATATTTGTGCTCATGTTTAAATCCATCTTTAGAGTGCGTGACATTACGGCCTGAGATAACCTTTCCCGTGCCATTTTTTTTTTTTACATCAGTGAAAATTATACAGGCTGGGATGACTGGGTTCCCTGAGTGAAAGCATCAATTAACTGTGCAATAAACAAGTCTATAGGAGACACATCACATTTCATTATCTGTGGGACAAACAAAAAATTACCGCATGAAATTCTGGACAGTGAAAATTCGCCCTTATACAATTATGACAGGAGATACACATAATGGTGAAGAAACAGTTATTGATGTCCAAGGAAGAAATGACATTCGATAAAAAGGCAAAAGAATCAACTATCAGCTTAGAAGGTTCTGTCAATGGTATTATTCACACTAAAGACAATAACCTGTCACCGAAATTTGAAGGCCCATACAGAGTAATTAAGACAGCAAACACGGTACCGTAGTAATTGTCACTAGAGTGGCGAAGAAAGGATATTCATGTTGAGCAAGGTGTACTGCGGGATGCGGAGGTGTGTGTGTGTGTGTGTGTTTAGGGATGCAACACTGGTTGGTGTTTTCTGCGGGTCCATTCTTTGACCAAACGAAAATGTTCAGCCAGGTCAAGGTAGTCGTTAAAACCGATATTTATTAAAGATGAGTTCTGTATATCGAGGGTACACTGTACACTGATGTAGCTAATAAAGAAAAGATTATCAAAATGGTATCAGTAACACAGAAATACAGATATATTTTATTGCTTTCTTTCACCACATACAGAGCTAGTGTCTCAAATTACAGCAGCACTGAGTTTGTGATAATGCAACATAAAATATATAACCAGAGACAAATTAATTAAGCCTGGTCATTTGGCACCCATCCTATGAAGCAGCCAGACAGTAGGTATGCTTATACTAGAAATACAAACAGCAACGTAATATCAGAAGAACTAACTTTCTAGGAAGAGTATATGTATCACTGGCATGTGTCAAGAGATCACATCATTTGCAAGACAAGACAAAACTGGCTTCTATACAGCATCCAAAATATGTCACTACAAGAACTCCCCACCTGTGATTTTTAAAAAATTCACACCTAACAGCAGTGACCAAGTTTGCTTGTTACAGCAAAAACTAAATCTTGGGATAACTGTCCAAGCAAAAGATCACCATTTCTAAGGAGGCTGCTTGAGTTTCTTTCCCAAAACTTTTTTTTTTTTTTAATATTTCTATTAATGAGCAATAGTCCTAACTACTGATACTTCATGTATTACATATAAAATAGTAACTTTACTGAAAATTAAACTGCACATTTCAAATTTCAACATTATGTAAAATGTAATGGATGAAGCACCATATTAAACATAACTCGTAGAGGCACATTAATCTTGGGATTTCAAGGAATTTCCAAAAGCATACCCGGTAACTGAATTTATAGGGTGCATTTTACAGACATGATGGAAAAAACTAAACCTGCTCAGTTACTGCCCAACATTAAATGCTGAATGGGTATACTCATTCCAGACGACGGCTATAATGAGCTAGAATCAAAAACTATATAATGTGCTTTACTTTAGGATTTAGTTTGAGTGATTCACTGTACAAAGACAACACATAAAATTGCAAGGCACATTTCTAATAAGCACTTTTTACAACACTTTATCATATCTGAGGCCACCTTTGTTACCATCAAGTATAAACACTACCTATACAAATTTGAGTACATGGGAAAAAAAAAAAAAAAAAAAAAAAAAGGGGGGGGGGCACCATTACCGATTACTTGACTTGTATTTAATGACAACGTATAAGGGCTTAAACAATGTATGCTGACTTCATAATCAATATCCTTTAATGCTTAAAATTAAAATGTATGACCATGACAAGAAATGAGCAATTGCACAAAGTTTCTGTGCTGAAATTGCTGTAAACATTCTTATCCAAACACTGTATCCATCAAAATTGAGCTGCACACTACTTTCTTACAAAAGACCTACCCTATATACAGTACAATAGCATATCATAACTGGCATGAGAAAAATACTGTCTCAAAAGAAACAGCCTTCATCCCAATCAATGTGTAGGCTTGAAAACTGGAGTAAAATAAATGATTTGTAAAATAAGAAAGTATAGCAGTTTCCTCTTCTAACAGTAATAATTTTGCTTCAAATGACCCAATCAAGCCCATTATTTATTGTACAGTAATATGAATAAAAATCTAGAGGGAACAAATTATTCAGCACAACCTTCCATTTACAAGCAACCCTCATCACAAGTCAGGGATGTTTTCTAAAATATTACAACTTTTTTCAAATCACTAGTGCCATAAATTTGGGGAACTGGCAGGTCACCATTATATTTAAGGTCATAAAGGAACTTTTAACAGGCATTTTTTCCTGCAATTTACAGTGAACTTATTAACAAACAATAAAAAAAAAGAAAAAAAGAAGGATTTATTGTATGTAAACCTTGTGTGCTTCCACATAGCCCTGATGTGGCTGCTTAATGGCACATATTTTCCTACAAATAATACAATAACAATTAATTCCACTATAAATCCTTTGAGATGTGAGGGTCTGAGGCTAACCAACTGCAGTCCATTATATCTAAGGGTAGATTAACATCCTACTTTCCTTGACAGCATTACATGACAAAAGCCTTTTGGGGATCAAACCTATGGAAGGTTATCATTCCAACTACCGCATTCTAACCACTAGAACACCAGGTACATATAATTCACAGGTGTATATTCATAAGTTGCTTAAACTCGCCACAACGACCTAAACTGCACTTCTGAAACTATAAATTAATCATAACTTAATGAAAAAATAAAGAATTATAATATAGTGCTGTCCCTATCTATGACATATGAAGGCAATGATATGCCTTATTAGAAATTAGCATATGAAATAGAAACATCTGATATGTATAATGCATTTCATATTAAATGCAAACTCCTTGTGTAATATTCTGTCCTTATATGTCAACAGACTGAGCCTTCTGAGAATGCCTAACATCCTAACTAAGGGAACTCGTACAAAGTTAAGAATTGAAATTAAATCATGATGCTTATGTGCAATAAGAAATAAAGAAGGTACAAAATACAATATGTATACAATACAAGTATATGTCCAAGAACATTATATATCACATAAGTGAGAATAAGGAACAACAAACTTCAGCAAAATTTTCTCATTAATCTTAATTTATTTACACTCTTCCTCTCCCTGTGCTGTTCCTTGCCAATGTGAATCCTAGCTCTTCTGTTCCATTTTATCTCTAGCTCCTATTCACTCTACTCTTCTCTTTATTACAACATTACATTCCTCTTTCCTGTTCCACAACAGAGCAGTCTACACTGTAAGAAACACGAGAGGAAGCAACTATAATGATAAACCGATCAGTGAATCTGTTCTCTGCTAGCAAGGAGAGACTCCTTCAGAACAGTAACAACATAGCTGAAATGTAGTGTCATGTTCATTTACATTGTTCAAATGACATACCGGTATCTTTTAGCTATTCATGAATTTAAACAGCACCTTAACTTACTCCTGTGATACTTAAACCTAAGTCAAGAACACTGATACAAGACAATAAATTGCAAACAACATGCACTTACTAGTGCAGTATAACAGCAGTACTTCTACCATACATCATTTTGTCATTTTCATACTTAAATTTTATACTCATGCATGCATCGTCCAGGAATGAGAACAGTATCATATAATATAAAACATTAAGTCATACAAGTTGGCCTTCAAAAAAAATAGTAAAACAATTAATGATACTGTAAGAAAATTTCAGTAACAGTACGGGCAAATGCATGTCTCAGTATCATTGACTGTTATCAATTAGAAACAAATGAGACCTAAATGAATGCATAAATAATTTTCATAGCTTTAAGGTATTTATGTGATGTTTCAGGAAATTTATTTCACAGACTCAGAGCTTCCAAATATTCAGTATGCCCTAAAAAATGCACTAACAGAGAAAAACTTGACTTACGCATACCTTATCATTACATACAGCACTATTAAACATAATTTTTGTCACAAATGAGCTGTAGTACACATTATGGAAAAAAACAAAACAAAAAAGCAATCTAAAATCCTCACACAAATGTAGAGACTGTCATTAACTGCCAACTAGCATGGGTTTGCGTTCGAGTGTAGACACTGAGTTCTCAAGCTCCTTGGCGAATTCTTTAAGGAACTCTCCATATACAGTGGGTTCCATGTTGCGCCCCAAGTGGTAGATCAGGAACCAGTCTCCCAGGTTGCACTTCTTGGCAATCAAATCCAAGTTTGGTCGACCTGCCCATCGCCCACGAGCCTGAGGAGAACAAGGTATTTAAGATTTGGTTTAATTTTAATGACCAGCAGTCTGATTATTTTCATCTTAGTAAAAACAGACTCCAAGGTGTAGGGGCCAAAGGCCAGGCTATCATAATCATGTGCATTTAGAGATATACATGACTATCTATTTTTATTTTTTTCTGTGGCATTACATAATTAAAAACCTCTAATAACCTTGGTCTACGAGGAATCAAACCTATGCACATGCTAAGGCTGCCACTTTGACTGGAATGTTCACTACACCACTTCGCCACTATAATTATAAATCTGTAGATATGATTGCATTCTGAAATGACAACAACGAAAGGCATCACGACACTCCCAGGAGGTGACAACGGAGGGGTAAGCAGGGCGCACGTGATGTCTGTGCGATATGGACATAAGTCCCATATAGTTGCGCGCCCCTATTCCTCAGAATGCACCCAGCGCGAACATCTGAGTCCAGGTGCATTACCCTTTCACTGACCCAGCCTGCGACAGGATCAGGGTGGAGCTACAAACATAGCTCCAGGCAGCATCCCAGTGACGGCTGGTAGCCGCACACTTAAAGCAACGGACTGTAGCCGTGACCCTGCAATGGCTGGTAGCTGCACCTTAAAAGCAACAGCCTGTAGCCGCGCCCTTAAGAGACAGCCAGCAGCTGCTTGTAGTACCCCCCCCCCCTGCAGAACCCGTGACGGCCAGTTGCTGCACGCAGGGAGAGAATAGTATGCCCTCTCTCCTTCTGCAGTTGCCTCGAGGGGCACAACACCGGTGACGGCCGGCAGCCGCACCAGTAGACTAGGGATGGCCTGTAGCCGCCCTTCGCCTACACATCGCCCCTCATACGGGACTTCGGCAATGGCCGGTAGCCGTGCCCGCAGGCAGGTGATGGTCAGTAGCTGCACTTTGTCTGCAGTCCCGTCAGTGAGTCAGGCCCCGGTGACGGCCAATTGCTGCACCGACGGGAAAGGGATGGCCTGTAGCTGCCCTCCTCCTGTTGCCCAAGGGATCTCGGTGACAGCCAGTAGCCACGCCAGGGAGGGGCTCCTTAACCCTTAACCCCTAAAATGCGGGTGTTTACAGTCGATCCCCCCCGAGTGGCGGGGTTGTATCGCGGTCTGAGTACCTGTAGGAAAATATTCGCCAAAAATCAGAGATTAACCCTAGAACATTATACTTGGTATAGCAGATAGTACTTACATTCAGCTTTCTCCAGAGACAGGTGTTGAGCCTTCGTGGACTACCCAAGGACTTGTGGAGACTTGCAAAGTTGGGTAACCAAATTTTCACTTTCACACCTCCAGCAACCCAGTTTCCCCTCTACCACAGCCTCATTCTGTCACAGTAAACTTTATACTACAACGTAAAGGTAGTTAGGAATCCGTATTTGTACAATAAGCACTGAAAATAAGGCTAAAATCAACGGAGCGTACGGCCGACATGCACTGTGGTGGCGGTCTTCCCGTCACTCAACAAACATTTCCATTTTCACAGCTAAAAACATGTATACTACATTATTTTCAATCATATTACTTCCCAAAAGATCACCACGGCGCGCTTTTTATTCTGCATTACGTCCGCCACTTTATTCTCGCTCCTGTCGGCCGCTTGCACTGACTGGGAAGAGCTAGAACTCGCCATAATCTCACTTTGAAAGCCTGCAGTAAACTGACGCTAAACAGAGGCAAAAGCTAGTGTTACAACTGGGGAAACAAGCGTTTCCTAGTAGCATAAACTGCTTGTGAGAGGAGATCGCAGATTTACAGTTCTGAGCGCTCAGAGCGCTGCCATGTATCACAGCCAGGCTGGCCGGGCCGTGGTGGGGGGGGTACAGGGGGAAAACGCGATATTTGGCAACAACTGAGGTCAGTAGTACAAAGGTAAAGTATGCTAGTTGTAGCTAGAGGGTGGTGGTACTGATAGACAATACCAGCTGGAGCCTGCTTGCCCGCGGTTATTCAAAATTTACTAAAATCGCAAACGCGACGACCCGCCGTCCTGCCCTTATGGCCGAGCGTCGCAAACGCGACGATCCGCGTTTTAGGGGTTAAAGTACTAATCTCATCAATCGGACTTTTTGCACAATTTCTAAAAGGACGAGCAGCACCGATTGTGCAACATCCACAAAAAACTGGCAGCAGCTGGCTCCACCTCAACTGTGACGCAGATGGCTTCTAACCAATCAGAACTAAGTGTTGGACACACCGGAGGGGGGGACCCAGGCGGTGGGGGGTGTACCCCCCACCTCCCTCTACCCCATTACCTTGTTCCTACCCTACCTCCCACCCCTCTTACCACCACCATCACCACTCCCACACCCTCCTCATGCATCCCCCCCCCTCCCATGTGGATCCCCCCATGACTGGGGGAGGGTATTTCCCCCCTACTCCCCCTCCATGTCCCTGTACTCCACTGGGGCCCTTCCTTTGTGTCTTGTGGTGGTCTCCTCCCATCCCTATACTCCCCCTCCTGGCCTTACCACCTCCCACCACCATCCCCAACCCCCTTCCCTTACCCCAACTCCCTAGCATGTGGTATCTTTACCTCCCCAGCCTCGAATATTGTGTATTTTTTACGTTTTATGGCGCGTTCTTAAATCATTACCTGTAATTTATTCGTGTCTTTGCATACAGATATGCACACCACAATTATTTTAGCTGTCTTTATTCAAAACCCACTCAAAAAAGAAATTTTCTTTTATGCCGACGCTTGCAAACATGTTGGAGCCTTTAAAAACTAAAAGAAACAAAACGAAAACTATCTAGATTTGACAGCTAGGAGGGAAGGGACAGAGGGGAGATTAGGCGAGGGGAGGGAAGGGAAGGGAAGAAAGAGGAGGGGAGGGAGGGGACTGGAGGAGGGGAGGATAAGTTTTACTATTTATCATATTTTTATTAGGGGGTTCATGACCATTTTCCCTAGCTAGATTTGACAGCTCGGCGGGGAGGGAAGTGGGGAGGGGAAGTTAGGCGAGGGGAGGGGAGGGAAGGAAAGGGGAGGTAGGGGATTGGAGGTATGGGGAGGGGAGGATAATTTTTACTATTTATCATATTTATTGGGGGGGTTGTCACCATTTTATTTTTTTCTAAGCACATTACAATGGTTTATAACATCAATACACACCAAAAAAAAAAAAATTGACTTTGGTGATTTTTTTACGTATTTTTGCAAAGAAAACAGGTGCAAGCGGCATACTTTCTTTCTCGTCGGGGCCGTGACGGGTAACTATTATAAACTTTTATGGGCCATAGCTCGGTAACTATTGGGTCTGGGAGGGTGGGGTTTACGTTTCCAGGTGTGTAAATTTAAGCTCTATAAATCGGGCATAAAACTTTTAACCTTTGAGAAAGTCGAAAAATAGGCCTGTTTTTGCATCCTGGAGGTCAGTCGAGGCTGGAGAATTGCATACCCTAGGGGTTAAAAGCCCTTCGCCCCTTGTGACTCCACAACCCGAGGGAGATCCTGAAAGTCGGGCCCCTATGACGGCCAGTTGCCGCACCGACAGGACAGGGATGGCCTGTAGCCACCCTCCTCCCATTGCCCAAGGGACTTCGGCGACAGCCGGTAGCCACGCCAGGGAAGGGCGCCCTAAAAGCCCTTCGCCCCCTTCGACTTCACTACCTGAGGGAAACCGCTGTTTGAGCTGCCCCTCTGGTGGCAGAGCAAGTCCCACCCTTGGTTCCCCCAACCGAGGCAGCCTCCACGAGGAGCACCTTTCCATCCAGGACTGGTGGAGAGGAACCATCTTGACCCCAGGGTTACACTCCATCCAGTCGGCGCCAGAGGGAGACCAACACCTGTCGGACTCCTGCCGCCCTCCACACCCCAGCCCCACCCTGATGGAGAAGCAGCAGGAGCGAGACCGCAGCCGACGGGCCCTCCACGCCGCCCCTAGCACCCCGGGGAGTGACCTCTCCAGTCCCGAGAAGCGATGCCCTTCCCTCACCAGGTGCCTGCAGAAGCGCCTTCAGAGAATCTTTGGCTCCAGTTCCGAGGGCCAGACCCCCGTACCATGCCCCTCTAGTGAAGAGCCCTCCACCACGCCTGACCACAGCCCATCCCGGAGGATGACGCCCCCACGGATAGTCCCATGGTCCCTCAACGAGAGGACACCTGAGGGGACGCAGCTGACACTGGGCCGCCATCTGTGAGCTGCTGCCCCCCCCACCCTTGTTTGGCCTGCTCCTCTACCCCATATCCCCATAGTGACTGATTTCTCTGCCTGCGTGTGAAAGTGAAAGTGACTGCATGAGTGTAAAGTACAGTGACAGTGTCTGAGCTGCCAAACTATAGTGAAAGTGATAAGAGACACAACCAGTGTATAATGCGGGACAGATATAGAAATAATATAAAGAACAAGCAGCCCTAGAACAAAGGGTAGTCACATCTTCCCTTATATGCAGTGTCTGTCTGTCCGTCAGTATCCTGCGAGATACCTATAACTGATATACACCTGTCAATTCTGTTTCTTGCCTTTAGACAGAGTCTACCTTCCTGTATCAAGAATTTGGTAATATATGTGCAAGGTTATTGCCCTGTGTTTTTATGCCCTGTTCCTCTCACACTGTGTCTAAGCTCTGGTCTAGAAAGGGAACCCAACTATATCTTAGGTGTTATTAGGATGGGACGCCGACCTAAAAACGCCTAGCACAATGCTGGTGGACAGCGGTGGTTCTTGACCTGGGCAAACACAGAGAGGAGCAAACAGGGATATCGGCAAAATGGTAACCAAACTGCATGTACAATTGCCCAAATTTGATCAGGAGCAGTACAATATTCACACGTACTTGTCCATAGTCAAGCCACTGTTGGATATTGGCTTTGAATATGACAGACAGAAGATTGCAGTCAGCCTACCACTTCTGGGCAAGGCAGCAGCCAGTACTGCACCCAAAGTTGTCCCCAAACTAACATGGGCGAATTTTACCAAGATCGTAATAGAAGCGATCACACCATCCCTAGGAAGAGTGGTGGCATTGTCCCAACTGGACAGCCTAACATACGACGGAAGCCTGGATGACACTCTCATCCAGGCCAGGCGGCTCGTCACCGCCACTCACCCAGAAGCTGACACGGAAACCCAGGAGCAGCACACGTTTAACAGCCTGCTCAGAGTTCTCCCCGGTATGGTCAAGGAACACTTCACCATACACGACCCAATGAGAGATCTGGACAAGGACATCCAGCTAATACAGCGACTCCTGACCTCCCACTTCACCCCTCAACAAATCAACGTAGTAAGCAAATTCCCTACGAATAAACCAGCCCCACCCAGCAAGCCTCAGCCACCACCAATCCACACCAACCCTACCTAGGGCACACCCCACAAACAAGCGCCCGGCGTATAAGGAGAACCAGAATTTAATTACATTCAATCCCTGGGAGTTCTCCACTTGTAGCCACAGGTGTCCACTCTACGACATCCAGGAGCAGCTTAAAGCAGCCCGATGTAAATCAAACACACCAGGCCAACGCAAGGTATCCTCATTAGAGAATGAGGGCCCCGAAGACGACACTACACCACAGGAAGACACTGATCTCAGGGAAATAGAGCCGGAGGAAAAGGAGATCCCACAGCAACTGGATATTTAGGCCCGCACCCTCCCACAGTGGCACAGGCCATCTCTCGGAAATATCGCCTCCCAGTCTACAATAAGATGAGACTGTACGGGGTTAAAGCAAGGCTTCTGGCCGATACGGAAGCAGCCAGAGCATGCCTCTATTGTCACTTCTACTCCCATCACAAATTGGCTTTTGGCTCGCTTTTCCCTACGTCGACTCATCTCGTGGACACAGGGGATGGCCCCCTACCCATTCATGGGGAAACCTGGGCCTTATGCACTGACACTCACCAGAAAGTCTCTACCCAGCACAAATTCATCGTGCTCGACTCAGCTTGTCACTCCTACGATGGATATCTGGGACTGGACCTCCTACGGAAGCTACAGACAACCATCAATTGCCACAAGCAGCAACTTCACTTTCATGAGCCACCAGTCTCCTTCCCCAATCCCCCACAACCCCTGTGCACCTGCAAACCCTCCCCCACCCCTCCCAAGCACTGCCTCCCTGATCGCGATTGGCAACGTCCTCGCCCAAGTCCAGGAGGGACAAGAACACATCATCGCCTGCTCCAGTCACACCTTTAACCAGGCTGAAAAGAATTACGCCGCAACCAAGCAGGAGTGCCAGGGCATCATCTGGGTTTTGGAACATTTCCAGAACAAATGTTACCATCATCACAGATCATCAGTCGCTCCAATGGCTGCGGCAATCCAACACCCACAATGCCCAGCTCATTAGGTGGAGGGAGACGTTAGAGGAATATAATGGTGAGATCGCCTACCGCACCAGCAAGCTCCACACTAACGCTGACACACTCGCGCCTGCCCCTCAGTGCCATCCGATCCAAGCCGGAGCTCCTCCAACAGTGGCATGACAAGGACCGCCCCCCCTGGATTCCACCCCGTTTATTTGCCAAACTCCACGGACAGGGTGACAATTTATTCACCCCATTGGGCCAAATCCTCCTCAACCCTCACACTGCTTTACACACCATGAAGCATCTCCACGCGATAATGGAATCCACTTAGGTATCAAGAAGCTCTTCCACGTGTTCAACGACACCTATTGGACCCCTAACCCCAGCAGCCTGGCCAAGCAAGTCACCCAGTCCTGTTGTCCCTGTGCATTAGGCAAGGATGTCACCTGCACTGCCAGCCCATCAGGCAGCATAACTACCCACAAGCCTTGGCAGTTGCTATCAGTAGATGTGGTGGGGCCCCTGCCCCCTAAGTCCGGGTACCGTTACATCATCACCTTTGTAGATACATATTCTAAATTCCTTATCACGTGCCCGACAAAAGAGCATTATGCCGTGGCCATGGCCGATGCCCTTGTCCTCCATGTATTCCCCTATTTTGGAATTCCACAGGCCCTGCACAACGCCCCTGAGTTTACCAGCAACATCTGGCAAGAGCTAGCCGACCTATTCGGCTACCACATCTCCTACTCCTCTCCATACTGGCCACAGGGGAACAGATTTGTGAGAGCAGCCACCACACTCTCATGAACCAAGTGCGGACTAGAATCGAGGAGACGAAGAATTGACAATTGGCCTGCACGTTAAAATCGTCCAGTGGGGAATCAACTCCTGCCCCCGAGAAGACGGTATATCCCCTCACGAGCGGATTTTCGGGGAGGCCCCTCTCCTCCTGCCACTACGCCGACACCTACAGCCTCCCACCACGCCCCCCATGTCTGACCCCCTCCACCATCTCAAGCGGTGCCTTCACCACTTCCAAAACAGCCTGGACCTCCAACCTGATGCCACCCCCTCGAACCCCTACAAACCCAGTGATTCTGTGATGGTTGCCAAGCTCCCAATTCCCCACAAACTATCCCCCTGCTTCATGGGCCCCTACACTGTCACCCACATCCCTAACCCTTACCAAGTGATCATAGATTATCATAACACGCCACGAACATACAGAAATCGTCATGTGCACCCGTTTCACACCACCACCTACCCCCCGTCCACCTCACCAGCCCCCCACACCACCTCACCGCCACTCGCTGCCTCAGACCCTTCCCCTGACTCCTACAATTGGTACATCACCCCTTCCTCCTCCCTCCCATCCTTGCCTACTCTCTCAACTTCCGCCCCTCATGCCACCTCGCCTCCCACCTCACCACTGCTGCAAATCCCTTCCCCCAGCCAACCCCCCGCCCCCTTGTCACCGCCTCCCTCGACCCCAGCACCTCACGTTTCACCCCGCCACCCTCGCACCGCCTGAGCACACCAAGACCACCCACCACCCACACGCCCACCCGTCATCCTCCATCACCCTTATCACCACATCACTGCTCCCCGGCATCACCTCATCTCCCTCCTCCATCCCCAAACCCCCGCCCCAAACGCCGCCCACCACAGCACCTCACCACGAGCAGTCAAAATACACCACGAGGCAGCACCTACACAGCCTTGTCTGCCACCCCGCCACGCCGCCTCTGCATGCCAAGACCGCCCACAACACCCACACTACCACCCACTCCTATACCCTCCTCCACCACCCCTACCTCTACATTGCCACCCCCCATCACCACCTCACCTTCCCCCTCCACCCCCAAATCCCCACCCCGGTCACTCACACCATGCACAACCAGAGCACCATGTGGCAGCACTCCTACCTCGCCACCTACACCCTCCCTAAAAACCACCATCACCCGATCCGGTCGCCTCTTGCGCTCTCCCGTCAGATATACCACAACCCCATCCCCCACCCCCTCTGTTTCACCCCCCAAACTGGACTTAATCACCCCCAACACCATCCCCATCACCCTCAGACTACACCAAGCCCAGCTAAAATCTCCTTTCACCCCTATCCCTGGGGAAAACACCTGTGTCTCTCCCCAGCATAAAATCACCACCCCCGCCTCCATCACCAGCATTCAGCTGAGACCACCGGAGGAGCAACCACCCACTGCCATGAGAGTCAGATGCGCCACCTGGGCACCAGTCTGCGGCAGGAAGTGCCGCATCCATGGACTACACCACCTCCTCCAGATCCTCTGCACCTCTTCTCAGCCCTCCACCCTCTACCTAACCTACACCCCACAGCTTGGTGAGAACAGACCAACCACCCAATGGATCACCCTCCTCCAACACCTGATCCCAGATCACGACACCAGCACCACCAAGACCTACTACATCCAAGCACAGGGACGTGACTTTTCCCACCACGACGGTGGTGAAATGACGACAACGGAAGGCATCACGACACCCCCAGGAGGCGAGAATGGAGGGGTAAGTAGGGCATGCATGACATCCGTGCGATATGGAAGTAAGTCCCATACAGCCGCATCCCTATTCCCCGGAATGTACCCAGCACGAACATCTGAGTCCGGGTGCATTACCCTTTCACTGACCCAGCCTGCATCAGGATCGGGGTGGAGCTAGAAACACAGCTCCAGGCAGCACCCCAGTGACGGCCGGTAGCCGCACACTTAAAGCAATGGCCTGTAGACGTGCCCCTGCAACGGCCAGTAGCCATGCACAAGTGACAGCCAGTAGCCGCACCTTAAAAGCTACGGCCTTTACCCATGCAACAGCAACAGCCGGTAGCCACGCTTTTAAGAGACGGCCAGCAGCCACTCATGGTGCTTTCCCCCACCCCCACAGAACCTGTGATGGCCAGTTGCCACACATGGGGAGAGAACAGTATGCCCTCTCTCCTGCAATTGCCTCAAGGGGCACAACACCCGTGATGGCTGGCAGCCACACCTGTAAACAAGGGATGGCCTGTAGCTGCCCTTCGCCTACACATCGCCCCTCATATGGGACTTTGGTGACAGCCGGTATCCGCGCCCACAGGCAGATGATGGCTGGCAGCTGCACTTCGTCTGCAGTCCCGTCAGGGAGTCGGGCCCCAGTGACAGCCAGTTGCTGCACCGACAGGAAAGGAATGGCCCATAGCCACCTTCCTCCCATTGCCCAAAGGACCTCGGCGATGGCCAGTAGCCACGCCAGGGAGGGATGCCTTAAAAGCCCCTCGCCTCCTGTGACTCAACCCGAGGGAGACCCTGGAAGTTGGGCCCCGGTGACGGCCAGTTGCCGCACCGATGGGACAGGGACGGCCTGTAGCAGCCCTCCTCCCATTGACCAAGGGACCTCAACAACGGCCGGTAGGCACCAGGGAGGGGCACCCTAAAGGCCCCTCACCCCCTTTGACTTCACTACCTGAGGGAGACCCCTGTTCGCGCTGCCCCTCTGGTGCAGTGGCGTACCTGAGGGCGGGGGGGAGCTGTTTGAAACTGCCCCCCAGGCACCCAATTGAGGGGGGCCCCCAAAAGCCTTAAAAATTTATAAGCTTTTTTATTAATATTCAAAAATATATATACTTATCATCCCGACAATCCCAGCTGAGATGTTAGATAAGAATGAGAATTAGAGGGGCTGGGCTCTTTGCGAAGCACCCCTCCAGGAAGGGGGCCCCGCAAAGAACCTAGCCCCCTGGGCCCCCAGATCTCTAGGTACACCCCTGCTCTGGTGGCAGAGCAAGTCCCACCCTTGGCTCCCCCTACCGAGGCAGCCTCCATGAGGAGCACCTTTCCAATCAGGACTGGTGGAGAGGAACCATCTTGACCCCGGGGTTACACTCCATCCAGCCAGCGCCAGAGGGAGACCAACCCTTGTTGGACTCCTGCCGCCTGCAACTCCGCAGCCCCACCCTGATGGCGAAGCAGCAGGAGCAAGACCGCAGCCAACGGGGCCTCCACGTCGCCCCTAGCATCCCAGGGTGTGACCTCTCCAGTCTGGAGGAGGAGTGATGCCCTTCCCGCATCGGGCGCCTGCAGGAGCGCCTTCAGAGAATCTTCGGCCCCAGTCGCGAGGGCCAGACCCTCATACCAAGACCTTCCAGTGCGGGGCCCTTCACCATGCCTGACCACATCCCATCCTGGAGGACGACTCCCCCACGGATAGTCCCATGGCCCCTCAACAAAAGACACCTGAGGGGATGCAGCTGACACTGGGCCGCCACCTGTAAGCCCCCCTCCCCCTTGGTTGGCCCGCTCCCCTGCCCCATATCCCCATAGTGACTGTGATTTCTCTGCCTGTGAGTGAAAGTGAAAGTGACTGCACAAGTGTAAAGTACAGTGACAGTGTTTGAGCCGCCGAACTATAGTGAAAGTGATGAGACACAACCAGCGTATAACGCGGGACATATAGAAATACTATAAAGAACAAGCGGCCCTAGAACAAAGAGTAGTCACATCTTCCCTTAAGTGCAGTGTCTGTCAGTCCATCGGTATCCTGCGAGAGACCTGTAACTTATATACACCTGTCCATTCCAGTTTCTTACGTTTGGACAGAGTCTAGCTTCCTGTATCCAGAATTTGGTAATATAAGTGCAAGATTGTTGCCCTGTGTTTTTATGCCCTGTTCCTTTCACACTGTGTCTAAGCTCCGGTCTAGAAAGGGATCCCAGCTATATCTTAGGTGTTATTAGGACGGGAAGCCAACCTAAAAACGCCTAGCATAACACATTCATTCTCTATAAATGTATATCATAACCATCCCTCTTGGGTAGAAACCTCAGTCACAAGTACAGAGAATCAAGTCTAAGCAGACTCTCACATTTCTTTGGGGACAGAGAAGAATGAATATACTTTGCTGTACTTATATTCCCTGTGCTGTAAAAGGTAATTCAAAAGGGACAGGGTTGTGCGGCTGAGAATAAGGTTACCTATATATCTTATTCAGTCCAAAGCTGCCACGTACATTTACTGCTTGCTATATCCGCAGGATCTTACCATTTGAAAGGCCTCTTGCATGAACAGTATTAATGAAGATATCAAACCCATAAGTTATAACAATCTCTCCTAAACTGGGTGGTCATCTATAGGTAGTATAGAAAGTCACTGTATTGAAGTTAATGATCTTCCATTTCCCCCAAAAGGGGGATGGCGGACTGCTGCTGGGCAACTTCACCCCATTATTTACCATGCTTACATTCAGATACAAGTCTGAAGGCCACACCACCAACAATTTTTCCTCAGTACAGTGCCTAAACATCATTCTTTCCTTCACTGAAACTTTCACTATGGTTGCTACTTTAAAAGGCATACATGAGATGGATGACTTCGAAGATGTACAAGGTCAAGTGTGAGCACACAAACAGTTGAAGTAAGGCATGGACAAGATAGTAAAACCCAGTCAACGG
The DNA here is from genome assembly GCF_032717465.1 of Coenobita brevimanus. Taxonomy (NCBI): domain Eukaryota; kingdom Metazoa; phylum Arthropoda; class Malacostraca; order Decapoda; family Coenobitidae; genus Coenobita; species Coenobita brevimanus. Next base: position 32,611,184 of record NC_137056.1, on the reverse strand, counting down.
TATACCTGTTTCAGATCAGCTCCCACCTCAAGAATTTAGATGGAAAAAATTGTTTAAGGCAGGAAGAATAATAATATACATATATATGTACATAAATACGCTATCATAGATGGAAAACCAAGAGATACCGGTGACAGACTTCTGCAAGTGCTCATGGGCCCTTCGGACCCCTTGCACTTGCTCCTGCGGAGGGCTCTCGCGTTTATATGCTGTTCTTGTGTAACGTTGTCGCTTCGATTTTTTGTAGCTAACCAATTGATCGTGTTATTTGCAGTTTCGGGAATGGAACCCAGTTTATCTTAGTTCGACCTCTGGGCAAAAAATCCTACGGAGATCCTATGCCGGGCTTCAGGAGCAGCTTTTTTTTTTTTTTTTTTTTTTTTTTTTTTGGGGTGGGGGGAGCTCAAAATGTGATCGCTCATTAAATATAGTAAAAGTTTTTCAATCGTGATGGGACCAAGTTTTTTTTTTCACATCAAATTTTTTGCTGTTTTTGTGCCAATTTTGGTGTGATTTGAATGTGTAGTTTCTGCCCAAAATACACACAAACACACACAGCTACTGCTATAGTATATTACAGTAGATGGTTCTTTCTCCTTTTGTATGTCTTACCACGGGTGTTTCAATCAATATAAGTATAGTGCTCTCATAAACTGTTTGCAAGGCATAAAAAAACAATCTGAAGGAGTGTATACATTACTAGACTTAATCCAAGAGAACGCAATACTCTGCACTATTTGGTCATGTGCATCTTGTACATCGGAGGTACCCGTGTTTTTGACCTTTAGAAAAACGTTTGCCTTGGGCTGCATAATACTGTCCACTTACTGCCAAATGAGGAAAAATTGGACACCGGTGCTAACACAAAAACGAACACACTCTCTCTCTCTCTCTTAGAGAGTTAGGGCATGTCTGAAAAATTTGGCCAAGGCTACTTTTGCTGGCACACCGGAAGTAATGAACATGCATGGCACCCACTGTCACTGTTACCTGCCACCAGGAGGTGAACAAAAGGGCTTTCTCATGCATGCATAGACAACTTTCAAAAAGGTAAGCCTAAATTGAGACCTTCCTCAAAACGAAAGGCCTAAACACTGTGACAGAGCAGGTATACTTCCAAGTAGCCAGCAAGGGTTTAGGATAAATAACTGCAGTCAAGAGTGCCGGAAGTGGGGGAGGGGAGCAGAAGCCCCCTGAATTATTAGTGGGAAGACAAACTGGAGTTATTACCCCCCCCCCCAATATCTTGTCGTGAACTCATTACAGATATGTTAGGCAGCACTAACAAGAAATTTGAATACATAGGTTGCAGTATGTCAGTTTTCACAAAAGTATGATTATTTCAATTTGTAAAGATGAAGTAAGTTAGGACTATATGTCTGTGTTCAGGGTAGCCACTGTTTGGGTATGAATCTCAGGATAAATAGGAGGGTGATGCAGATGTAGACTACTTACTTTCCATTTATGATCTCCTTGGAAATCCCTCCAATGGGTGGCCACACGGCAGAAAAGCCTCCAATATACTTGTGTGAACATGCACTCCTCACATCCTAATCTCTGTATTCCCCACATGTTCCCTCACTTATGTGTTCTACTCAGTCTTCTCAACACACTTCAAGTGTCCCTCAAATGCTGTATGCAGTATTCACAAGTCCATTTCCATCTCTCTCTCTCTCTCTTTATATAAAGCCCACCAATCACACCCAAACCAAGGGCCAGAGAC